>NC_088686.1:70196323-70500000 GCF_028017835.1 Emys orbicularis | reverse complement strand
GGGCACGCAGCAAGATGTATGCAATGCTGCAGACAGGAGGGATTGAGTAGTTTTAATCTCCCAACTGGCCATAAAGGGGGAAAGCTCAGGGAGGGCCAGGGAGGAGCTGGAGAGTGGGGGCGAGGTGCCCCTCGCTCTGGGGCAGGAGTCGGCGCTCCGGGAGGGGCAGTAGAGATGGATAATGACACCTGGATGATGCCCGCTGATGCTCCCTCCCTCTCTCGCTGTCCCTGCCCACTCAGACCGTGCCCCGGGCTGAGACGGCCTCCAGAGGCTTCCCAGCGAGTCGCTTGCCCCGGTACCTGGTACCCGACGATCGCCCCTTTGCAGGGCGGCAGCGGCTCTGACCCAGCCCTGATTGAGGGCTCTGGGCAAAACCCCAGGCTGCAGGCCTAGATAAAGGCCTACAAAAGGTACTCGGGCTGCAGAGGGGCAGCCCAGAGATAGGCAGAGGCAGCTGGTCCAACCCCCCTTGCCGATGATGCGTGGTTTATATACTGCAGTCCGCCCCAGTGAGCGGGGGCTAGACAGTGACTGGCAGTAGCCACTGAGGCAAGGTGTGGTTAGAGGGTTGGGGGTTCCCCTGGGCCCCTGGACACCCAGATAGTGGGTTACTGCCGGGGGCAGGAGCCTGACGTAGAGGGGCACCGGGGTCTGGGAGGTACACCGGGACCAGCGGCAGGCGAGACACCAGCCTGTAGAGGGCACTTAGAGGCCGGAAGAGATCATCCCTCACCGGTGAATCGTTGCCCTGCGACACAGACTCTCTGTCTTTGCTGGGTCTGACTGCAGGCCTGAACCATTAACACTGAGCTAATTTTCCCCTGAACCAAGGTATCCCAGAAGTATCATAGCGAGGGGCGTTGTCTCCCGCCCAGACGGACGGGGAGGGAGCTGCAAACCCCTTACAGCCTCTCTTTCTAGTCTTTCATACTTTTTCTCTAAATATGTCAAAACACAAGCACGCAACCTTACCCCGGCCAAACACAGAAAAATGGGGACGGTGCCGGCAATGGGGACGGGGCGTGGAAACCTGTCAAAAACTATATGGTGATGAAAGCTATCGAGCGGTTACCTACTCACATGGGGTTGTCAGGGAGGGGTAGTACCTCTGATGGGGGAGCAGTCGTACTCCTAGGAGTAGCTCATCCACTTTGGTCCCCACTTGACAACACCCAGCTCCCACCTGTGGCTCCAAGTAGCTGTCAGGATGCGACAGCGGCCACACCCCGGAGACCGTCTCGACTGGCGGGCTAAACCAGGTGAGGGTAGCTGATGAGTATGAGACTCTCGGTGAGTTAGGGCCTGTCTACCCATTGCATGTGAAGGCTGGATCCGGCTGACTGAGGCAACCTGGTTCAACCTGGTTCAATGGTCAGGAAGGCGATGACAGCAAGCGTTGTGGAACGCTTAAGAGCACGACAAGACACGTAGGCGTCCTGGTCATCCACTGCGCCCTGCCCTATCTCCAGCCGTCTCGACTTCTGTCCTGCCACTGGATACAGATAGGAACTGGGAAGAGAGAGTGAGGCTGACGTCGCGCAACTCTCCCTCACTTTAATCCAATTCACGCGCAAGTCTCGACATCATATCATATCATATTACATCATATCAAGTCCTGTGGCGATGGGCGAGCGACGAAGCAGCAGGTGTGGATACACTGGGAGCTGTAGCCGCGGACCTGCACATAGGCGGCTCAGGCATAATGGTCGTTCCTCACTGACCGAAGCAGCAGTGGAGCTCGGCATCTTCTTGAGCGACTGAGCAGCCCTATTCAGGATTGCACTGCTCACCTCCGTAGAATGAGGAGGGGGCTAGAAAAGGTGCCCTAAACATTGCCTGCTTCACCAGGGCCGGCTTTAGGAAGTGCGGGGCCCAATTTGAACAGTTTCGACGGGACCCCAGCAGGGATGACTAAAAAAAAAGCCACTTAAAAAGAACCCTTTCATTTCTTCCATGTATTATTTATTTTCCATGACTATATAAATAATAACAAAATTATATATTACATACATTGCATCATATATTAATTAGCTGATTTTCACTTTCATATTAGGAAAATAATTTATATTTTGATAGTTGTACAACTGATTTTATTCAATAATGTTTATTTTATTAAAATTTATAAAATATTTCCTTATTAATATAAAATTGTGCCCTCCTCCCCCCCACCTCCCAGCGCCTCCTGGCCCGCGGAAACAAACCCTGCTTCCCCAGCGCCGCCCCGTCGAAACAGCTGTGGGCCGAAAAGGAAGGTTGGCGTGGGGGGGGAGGGGGGCGGGGAAGAAACGGCACACATAGGGTGACCAGATCACAGCAGTAAAATAGGACCTGACCCCTCCCCGCTCGGCCCCACCATCACACCCCTCTTCACCCCCTAGCCCCCCGCTGGCTTGCTGCATCCCTCCTAGTCAGTCCCCCACCCACCACTTGCCTCCTTTCACCTTCTCCCTCCCCTGCCAGAAACCCCCATGCCCGCCCCTAGAACCCCTGCTGGCTCACTGCTTGCCTCTTTACCCACCCGCCGCTTGCCCACCCGCTCGCCCCCTGTTAAGGCTGTATCCCTACTTTGAACTTTAGGGTACAAATGTAGGGGCCTGCATGAAAACTGCTAAGCTTATCTACCAGCTTAGCTCTGGTCCGCCGCTGCCACCATCTTAAGAATTCCCTCCCTGGGAAGCCTTGAGAAACCTTTTACCAATTCCCTGGTGAATACAGATCCAAACTGCTTGGATTTTAAACAAGGGGAAATTGACCCTTCCCCCCTCCTTCCTTTCACCAACTCCTGGTGAATACAGATCCAAACCCCCTTTGGATCTTAAAAACAAGGAGAAATTAATCAGGTTCTTAAAAAGGAGGCTTTTAATTAAAGCAAAAGGTAAAAATTATTTCTGCAAAATTAGTATGGAAAATAACTTTACAGGGTAATCAAACTTAAAGAGCTCAGAGGAATCCCCTCTGTCTTAGGTTTAAAGTATAGCAAACAAGGAAAGCACTCTAGTAAAAGGTACATTTACAAGCTGAGAAAACAAAGTAAATCTAAGACGCCTTGCCTGGCTTTTACTTACAATTTTGAAATAAGAGAGACTTGTTGAGAAAGATGGGGAGAACCTGGATTGATGTCTGGTCCCTCTCAGTCCCAAGAGCGAACAACCCCTTAAACAAAGGACACACACAAAAGCCTTTCCCCCCCAAGATTTGAAAGTATCTTGTCCCCTTATTGGTCCTCTGGGTCAGGTGTCAGCCAGGTTACCCGAGCTTCTTAACCCTTTACAGGTAAAAGGATTTTAGAGTCTCTGACCAGGAGGGACTTTAGTACTGTACACAGTATGGCTGTCACCCTTCCCTTTATAGTTATGACACGCCCCCCAAATTACAGATAGTGTTGGACGTTCGGTTCCACACTGGCTGTGATTTCTTCCTGGAGTTCTAGGAGAAAACAGAGTTAACAAGACACATGTACCTTTAGACATACTACTGATTATATAAAAACTAACAATATGTTTTATTACAAGAACAATTGTTAACCAGTTAACTCTGGGAAACTTTTCCGGGAGAGTGCATTAGCCACTTTGTTAGAAGCTCCCGAAATGTGTTGTATTTCAAAATTAAAATTTTGGAGAGCTAAACTCCACCGAAGAAGTTTTTTGTTATTCCCCTTGGCGGTATGAAGCCACTGTAGCGCAGCATGGTCTGTTTGTAGTTGGAAGCGCCGTCCCCAAACATATGGGCGTAGCTTTTCCAGCGCGTACACAATGGCGTAGCATTCCTTTTTGCTGATTGACCAGTGGCTTTCCCTCTCAGACAGTTTCTTGCTGAGAAACACGACAGGATGGAATTCTTGATCTGGTCCTTCCTGCATTAAAACTGCTCCCACGCCTCGCTCGGAAGCATCTGTGGTTACTAGGAACGGTTTGTTAAAGTTTGGGGCCCTTAGTACAGGGTCAGACATGAGTGTTGCCTTAAGCTGGTTAAAGGCCTTTTGACACTTATCAGTTCACTGAACTGCATTTGGCTGTTTTTTTCTGGTTAGGTCTGTCAGCGGGGCGGCGATTTGGCTGTAGTGTGGTACAAATCGCCTATAATATCCGGCCAAGCCTAAGAAGGATTGGACCTGTTTCTTTGACTTTGGAACCGGCCACTTTTGGATAGCATCCACTTTGGCCTGTAGGGGATTTATAGTTTCTTGACCCACCTGGTGCCCCAGGTACGTTACTTTGTTTTGGCCTATTTGACACTTTTTAGCCTTAACAGTTAGTCCTGCCTGCCGGATGCGCTCGAAGACTTTTTTTAGGTGCTCCAGGTGTTTTGTCCATGAATCAGAAAAAATGGCCACATCATCGAGGTAGGCAACTGCAGATTTTTCCAATTCTGCTAGGAGACCATCTACAAGTCTTTGGAAGGTGGCGGGTGCATTTCGCAACCCGAAAGGGAGTACATTGAATTTATACACCCCTGCCTGGGTGACGAAGGCTGACCTTTCCTTAGCGGGTTTATTTAGTGGTACTTGCCAGTACCCTTTGGTTAAGTTTAAAGTAGAGATGAATTGGGCATGTCCCAATTTTTCCAATAGCTTATCTGTGCGTGGCATTGGATAGTTGTCAGGACGAGTTACAGCATTTAGCTTACGGTAGTTTACGCAAAAGCGTATTTCCCCATCTGGTTTGGGAACTAGAACCACTGGAGATGCCCATGCACTGGTAGAGGGGCGGATTATACCCATCTGTAGCATGTCCTGGATCTCCCTTTGTATAGCCGCTTGGGCATGAGGTGACTCCCGGTAGGGTGGGGTTCTAATTGGGTGAGCATTACCTGTGTCAATGGAGTGGTATGCCCGTTCGGTCCGCCCTGGAGTGGCTGAGAAAATCGGTGCAAAGCTTGTGCACAGCTCCTTTATCTGCTGTCGCTGCAGACATCCCAGGGTCGTGGAGAGGTTTACCTCTTCCACGCCACCATTCCTTTTTCCTTCATAGTAGACACCTGCAGGCCACTTCGCGTCATCAGTTTTCTGGGCTGTAAACTGGCAAACATTTAATTCTCTAGAATAAAAGGGCTTAAGAGAATTAACATGGTATACCTTAGGCTTTATGTTGGAGGTGGGGGAGGCTATGAGATAGTTAACAGCTCCTAGGCGCTCCTGGACCGTAAATGGTCCTTCCCACGACGCTTCCATTTTATGGGCCTGGAGCGCCTTTAAGACCATGACTTGGTCTCCTACTTTGAAGGACCGTTCTCTGGAATGTTTATTATACCAGGCCTTTTGCTCTTTCTGAGCATCCTTTAGGTTTTCTTTAGCAAGGGCTAAAGAGTGTCGGAGGGTGTTTTGTAGGTTGCTTACAAAGTCTAGAATGTTAGTTCCTGGAGAAGGCGTAAACCCCTCCCATTGCTGCTTTACCAACTGTAATGGCCCCTTAACCTCGCGGCCATACACAAGTTCAAATGGTGAAAACCCTAAACTGGGATGTGGTACAGCCCTGTAGGCAAAAAGCAACTGCTGCAACACTAGGTCCCAATCATTGGAGTGTTCATTTACGAATTTACGTATCATGGCCCCCAAAGTTCCATTAAACCTCTCCACCAGACCATTGGTTTGATGGTGATGAGGGGTGGCAACCAAGTGATTCACCCCATGAGCTTCCCACAGGTTTTTCATGTTCCCTGCCAGGAAATTAGTTCCCGAATCTGTAAGGATGTCGGAGGGCCAACCTACCCTGGCAAAAATGTCTGCTAATGCCTGGCACACACTTTTAGTCTTGGTGTTGCTTAAGGGTACAGCTTCCGGCCATCGGGTAGCAAAATCCATGAAAGTCAGTACGTACTGCTTTCCTCTGGGTGTCTTCTTTGGGAAAGGACCCAGAATATCCACAGCTACTCGCTGAAATGGGACCTCAATTATGGGTAGTGGCTGGAGAGGGGCTTTAACCTGGTCTTGGGGCTTTTCCACTCGTTGGCACACCTCACAAGACCGGACATAATTAGCAACGTCCTTGCCCATTCCCTCCCAGTGGAAGGACTTCCCCAACCGGTCTTTGGTTTTGTTCACCCCAGAATGGCCACTGGGATGATCATGGGCTAAGCTCAAGAATTTTACCCGATACTTAGTGGGAACTACCAGCTGTCTTTGAGGATGCCAGTCTTCTTGGTGCCCACCAGAAAGAGTCTTCTTGTATAAAAGTCCTTTTTCTACAACAAACCGGGATCGGTTAGAAGAGCTGGGAGGCGGTGGGGTGCTCCGTGCCGCTGCCCAAGCTTTTTGAAGGCTGTCATCTGCTTCCTGCTCGGCCTGGAACTGTTCCCTGGATGCTGGAGACATCAGTTCCTCCTTGGACTGTGGACTGGGGCTTGGTCCCTCTGGAAGCGATGCAGGTGCTGGGGCTTTTTTCATTGACTGTGAACCGCTGTCCGCTGGTGCACTATGTGGTATTTCAGGCTCTGGCTGAGCCTCTTGGGTAGGGTTATCTGCTGCTTCCGCCAGTTTAGGCTCGCTGGTGCCCTCTGGCATTGGAGTTGTAGACGGGGTTGCAAGCGCTGGACTCAGTGCTGGCAATGGTTCTGGTGCTGGTTGCGTTGCCAGTTCCGGTTCTGGGACTGGGACTGGCTTTGGCTGGGTCTCTGGGATTGGATCCACTACGGCTGTTGCAGTCGTTGGCAGGGGATCCGGTTCCACCACCTGGTTTTGGGTCTCCGGTAACACAGACGGGGCCCTGGTGAACGGCTCAGGAACAGGGATGGGGGTGAAAGCTTGCTTAGCCTGGCTGCGGGTGACTATTCCCACCCTCTTGGCTAGCTTCACATGGTTGGCCAAGTCTTCCCCCAGCAGCATGGGAATGGGATAATTGTTATAGACTGCAAAAGTCCACATTCCTGACCAGCCCTTGTACTGGACATGCAACTGGGCTGTAGGCAAGGTTACAGACTGTGACACGAAGGGTTGAATTGTCACTGTAGCCTCAGGGTTGATGAGTTTGGGGTCCACTAGGGATTGGTGGATAGTTGACACTTGTGCCCCAGTGTCCCTCCAAGCGATAACCTTCTTTCCGCCCACTCTCAAGGTTTCCCTTCGCTCCGAGGGTATGAGAGAGGCATCTGGGTCTGGGGTTTTTTGGTGTGATTGGGGTGTAATGAACTGTAATCGGTTGGGGTTTTTGGGGCAGTGAGCCTTTATATGCCCCAGTTCATTACATTTAAAACATCGCCCTGCTAAGGTATCACCGGGGCGATGTTGGTTGATGGAGACTGGTGTGGTGGGGTGAGAAGGCGTCTGGGGTTTCCCTTGGGATGTGGGTGGGGCCTTGGGTTGTCCCCGGTGATAAGGTTTTGTTTCGGCTTGCCCCTTCTGATATTCGCTCCAACTGCTACTAGCTTTTTTCTTTTCTGTCACCTCCACCCATTTGGCTCCAATCTCCCCCGCCTCGGTTACAGTTTTGGGCTTCCCATCTAGGATGTACCTTTCTATTTCCTCAGGAACACCCTCTAAAAACTGCTCCATTTGCAATAGGAAGGGCAACTCTTCCGTAGATTTAACATTTGCTCCTGATATCCAGGCATCCCAATTTTTCCCAATGTGGTAGGCATGTCGGGTAAATGACACATCAGGTTTCCACCTTAGGGCTCTGAACCGCCGACGGGCATGCTTAGGTGTTAGCCCCATTCTGATTCTGGCCTTGTTTTTAAAAAGTTCATAACTGTTCATGTGTTCCTTAGGCATTTCAGCCGCCACCTCTGCTAAGGGTCCACTGAGCTGCGGCCTCAGCTCTACCATGTACTGGATTGAAGGGATGTTGTATCCAAGGCAGGCCCTTTCAAAATTTTCTAAGAAGGCCTCAGTATCATCGCCTGCCTTGTAGGTGGGGAATTTCCTGGGATGGGAAGTGGTACCTGGAGAGGAGTTGTTAGGATGGTCTGATGCACCCTGCCTAGTCCTTGCTGCTTCCAGTTCCATCTCTTTTTCTTTCAGCTCCATTTCTCTTTTATGGGCCTCCTGTTTGGCTTTTTCTTCTCTTTCTCTCAGCTCCATCTCTCTTTTATGGGCCTCCTCTTGGGCTTTCTCTTCTCTGTCTCTCAGCTCCATCTCTCTTTTGTGGGCCCCCTCTTTGGCTTTCTCTTCTTTGTCTTTCAGCTCTATCTCCTTTTCTTTCAGCTCCATAGCTCTCTTGTGGGCCTCCTCTTTAGCTTTTTCTTCTTTGGTAGTCATTTTCCTGGTTTTCTTGTGCTGGGTCACACCCCTCTGCAGTTGACTGAAACTGGGATGTACTTAGCTCAGGCTCCTGCTGAGTGCTGCTGAGTTAACAGAGACTTTCTAACAAGCTACTCCCGAGGATGTAACAAGAAAAAAAACACAATTCAGATTGTAAATTACCTTTACCAGATCAAAGTTTGCTCACTGATTGAACCGTTCTCTTAACAAAGGACCTTGTTAAAAAAAACTTAACACCTCTGCCTTCAGGCAAGGAGAGATAAGATATGCATCTACCTTTAGCTCTGCTTTCCAAGCAGCTAGAAGGAAAAAAAAATCTTACTGGCTTTTGGGTTTAAAACGATCCCACCGCTGCCACCATGTCAAGGCTGTATCCCTACTTTGAACTTTAGGGTACAAATGTAGGGGCCTGCATGAAAACTGCTAAGCTTATCTACCAGCTTAGCTCTGGTCCGCCGCTGCCACCATCTTAAGAATTCCCTCCCTGGGAAGCCTTGAGAAACCTTTCACCAATTCCCTGGTGAATACAGATCCAAACTGCTTGGATCTTAAACAAGGAGAAATTGACCCTTCCCCCCTCCTTCCTTTCACCAACTCCTGGTGAATACAGATCCAAACCCCCTTTGGATCTTAAAAACAAGGAGAAATCAATCAGGTTCTTAAAAAGGAGGCTTTTAATTAAAGCAAAAGGTAAAAATTATTTCTGCAAAATTAGTATGGAAAATAACTTTACAGGGTAATCAAACTTAAAGAGCTCAGAGGAATCCCCTCTGTCTTAGGTTCAAAGTATAGCAAACAAGGAAAGCACTCTAGTAAAAGGTACATTTACAAGCTGAGAAAACAAAGTAAATCTAAGACGCCTTGCCTGGCTTTTACTTACAATTTTGAAATAAGAGAGACTTGTTGAGAAAGATGGGGAGAACCTGGATTGATGTCTGGTCCCTCTCAGTCCCAAGAGCGAACAACCCCTTAAACAAAGGACACACACAAAAGCCTTTCCCCCCCCAAGATTTGAAAGTATCTTGTCCCCTTATTGGTCCTCTGGGTCAGGTGTCAGCCAGGTTACCCGAGCTTCTTAACCCTTTACAGGTAAAAGGATTTTAGAGTCTCTGACCAGGAGGGACTTTAGTACTGTACACAGTATGGCTGTCACCCTTCCCTTTATAGTTATGACACCCCCCCCAAAGTATAAAGCCTCATTCAAAGTCCCAGGGGTCACTATATTACTGCACACAGCAGTCAATCAGTGCAGTTGTAGATAAATCGCTGCATTATGCATTTTTGTATAACTTTTATATGACTTTGTATTGAACCTTGGTAATGTTATAGCTGGCCCCTAAGGTAGTATAATTAAGGTAAAAGAAAAATGTCTTTTTGCTAGAAGTAGAATAAAATCTTCCCCCCACTTTGTAATCAATTGACCTGAATGAATGAGGTGTGAATGAGGAAGGTGTGGAAGGCAGGCACTTCCAGACAGCTGCAACCCTTGGAGAGGGGCTGAGAGCCAGCCAAGGAGAGCTTTGCCCAGGGCTGAATGGGACAGAGTTTGGGTGCAGGGTCCGGGCTGGGGCATGGTGTGGGGTGCAGGATGGGTGGAGGGGTGCAGGCTCTGGGAGGGAGTGCGGAGGGGTGGATGCAGGCTCTGGGACAGAGTTTGAGGGCCGGAGAGGGGGGGGGGGGTGCCGGGGGGGAGGGGACTGCCATCACATGTGGCTTCCTTCCTCCCCTGCTGCCCCTCACCATAGCCTCGGTGGGGGATGGGGCTGCCCCTTGCCCAGTGTTTGCAGGAGTGGTGGCTGGGGGGAAACCCAGTCAAACTCTGGTTTTACTCTTTCGTTGATGGGTCACTTTAACCCCTTACAAACCCCTTCCCGCCTCTCTCACCCCCCTTTTCTACTGGGCTTATTTGATCTTTCTGGTGGAGCCAGATGAAAACCACAAACCCCAGCGAGAGCAACAGGCTGGAAGACTAGACTGAACCCACCACCCACCCAGCCTAGTCCATCCCAGAGCCCAGGACTGAGGGCAAATGTCCCCCCACCCCCGGGCCACCTGCTTCCACTCCTGGCCTCTCCTAGCGCCACCAGCGATTCTGTGTGCCTGCATCGGGTGGGATTTCAACCGGACCCCCCTCTCACTAAATTCACCCCTGTTTTGCGACCACTCTGCACCAAGAGCACCTTCCTTCCCTGCCCTAGAGCTGCTGGATGGCTAGAAAGCTGAGCTGGGTGTTTGATCGATCCGGAATATTATCGTGGCCCCCCCCCAAAAAAACTTAATGTCCACACAGCTTTGGGGGGGGATATTCCTCCCCCCCAAAACCGGTCTATTTTATTGTTGCAGGGCAAATGAAGAAGCCAGAGTAATGGAAATATTCAGCCCCTACAGTGGTCTTGCAGCAGGGGAAGCAGAGTTGATGGGAAGGGAACTGGTTTGGATAGGAGCCCCCGTCCCCCTCCTTTGCAAAATAATTTGGGGAGGGGAATCAGATCACTCCGTGCCTCAGTTTCCCTCTCTCGGGGGAGGGGGGAGAGATAAAAGTCTCAGCCTGCCGTGTTGCAGACCTTTTGCATTCTCCCCTCTGGATGTATTTGATTTCCTCCTCCAAACCTCCCTCTCTCTCTCACCTGGAATTCACAGCACTAAGTACTGGCTCGGGGCTTTCTTCCTGGGTTACATGATCCTGAGTTTAGTTTTGAAACAGACACAGGCAGGCACAAACTCACCCTCAAACAGCAACACCACCGAAAACCACAAAACCAACCCAATATTACAAACCTATGGGGAATCACGGGGTCAAACACTCACCGACAAACAGTCGGTTCAAACTGAGCAGTGAGTCCCCAGTAACACAGAGCTGCGCTAGTGATGGAAGATCTATTTTGTCTTCCCTACTTAGCACAGTTCAAAACTTAGCACTGACCAGCTGCAAGGATCCTGGCGGGCCCTGGTATGCTTGTAGCAGCAGACTCAATGTTTGGGAAAAGCGAGATATGTGCAATAGGCAATGTAGTTCCATCTGGGCACCAGCCAGCTCCTGTGCCCCAGAGAGCTCTCACAGCTCACACTGAACCAGGGACTTGGGGTATGTCTACACTACAGGATTAATTCGAATTTATATAATTCGAATTTAGGAAACCGATTTTATAAATTCGAATGTATTCGGCCACACTAGGCACCATTAATTCGGTGGTTTGCGTCCAAGCTACCATAGTAGCATCGATTTCCAGAGCGTTGCATTGTGGGTAGCTTTTACATAGCTATCCCATAGTTCCCGCAGTCTCCACCCCCCTTGGAATTCTGGGTTGAGACCCCAGTGCATGATGGGGCAAAAAACATTGTCGCAGGTAGTTCTGGGTACAGCCTCCCCCTCCCTCCCTGAAAGCAACGGCAGACAACCATTTCGCGCCTTTTTTCCTGAGTGAACTCTGCAGACTCCATTCTGCATCAAGCATGGATCCCGTTGTGCTCCAGAACGCAGTCTTGAACATTATAAACACCTCGCGCTTTCTCGTGGAGTTTATGCTTACACAGGACCAGAAAAAAGAGGCGAGGAGGAGGAGGCGGCGATTGCAGCGCAGCGACCAGCGTGATGAGGACATGGACACGGACACAGAATTCTCTGAGACCGCGGGCCCCGGTGCTTTGGAGATTATGATGTTAATGGGCCAGGTTATAGGCTTTGAACGCCGATTCTGGGCCCGGGAAACAAGCACAGACTGGTGGGACCGCATAGTGTTGCAGGTGTGGGATGATTCCCAGTGGCTGAGAAACTTTCGCATGCGTAAGGGCACTTTCCTGGAACTTTGTGACTTGCTTTCCCCTGCCCTGAAGCGCCAGAATACCAAGATGAGAGCAGCCCTCACAGTTGAGAAGCGAGTGGCGATAGCCCTGTGGAAGCTTGCAACGCCAGACAGCTACCGGTCAGTCGGGAATCAATTTGGAGTGGGCAAATCTACTGTGGGGGCTGCTGTGATGCAAGTAGCCAAAGCAATCACGGAGGTGCTGCTACGAAAGGTAGTGACTCTGGGAAATGTGCAGGTCATAGTGGATGGCTTTGCTGCAATGGGATTCCCTAACTGTGGTGGGGCAATAGATGGAACCCATATTCCTATCTTGGCACCGGAGCACCAGGGTACCCAGTACATAAACCGCAAGGGGTACTTCTCAATGGTGCTGCAAGCACTTGTGGATCACAAGGGACGTTTCACCAACATCCATGTGGGCTGGCCGGGAAGGGTTCATGACGCTCGCGTCTTCAGGAACACCAATCTGTTTAAACGGCTGCAGCAAGGGACTTACTTTCCGGACCAGAAAATAACCGTGGGGGATGTTGAAATGCCAATTGTTATTCTTGGGGACCCAGCCTACCCCTTAATGCCATGGCTCATGAAGCCATACACAGGCAGCCTGGACAGGAGTCAGGAGTTGTTCAACTACAGGCTGAGCAAGTGCAGAATGGTGGTAGAATGTGCATTTGGCCGTTTAAAAGGTCGCTGGCGATCCTTATTGACTCGCTCAGACCTCAGCCAAACCAATATCCCCATTGTTATTACTGCTTGCTGTGTGCTTCACAATCTCTGTGAGAGCAAGGGGGAGACCTTTATGGCAGGGTGGGAGGCTAAGGCAAATCGCCTGGCTGCTGATTACTCGCAGCCAGACACCAGGGCGATTAGAAGAGCACACGATGAAGCGCTGCGCATTAGGGAAGCTTTGAAAACCAGTTTCATGACTGGCCAGGCTACAGTGTGAAATTTATGTTTGTTTATCCTTCCTGAAAACCCGCTCCCTTTATTGACTCATTCTCTGTAAGGAACCCACCCTCCCCCTTCCCCCAGCTTGCTTTCAAAGGAAATAAAGTCACCATTGTTTAAAAATCATTTATTCTTTATTAATTGATTATAAAAAGAGGGAGAGAACCTGAGTGGGGTTTGGGAGGAGGATCAGCGGGAAGGAAAAGCCCAGTAAAAAAAGGTTAAGAAAATGGCAGCCTTTTGCTTGGGCTGTCCACTGGGGTGGAATGGGAGGGTGTACGGAGCCTCCCCCCCGTGTTCTTACACATCTGGGTGTGGAGGCTATGGAACATGGTGAGGAGGTAGGGGGGTTATACAGGGGCTGTAGCGGCACAGAACCTGAGTGGGGTTTGGGAGGAGGATCTGCGGGAAGGAAAAGCCCAGTAAAAAAAGGTTAAAAAAATGGCAGCCTTTTGCTTGGGCTGTCCACTGGGGTGGAATGGGAGGGTGTACGGAGCCTCCCCCCCCGTGTTCTTACACGTCTGGGTGTGGAGGCTATGGGACATGGTGAGGAGGTAGGGGGGTTATACAGGGGCTGTAGCGGCACTCTGTTCTCCAGCAGCCATTCCTGAAGCTCCACCAGACGCCGGAGCATGTCTGTTTGCTCACGCAGCAGCCCCAGCGTTGCTTCCCGACTCCTCTGATCTTCCTGCCGCCACCTCTCATCTCGAGCGTCTCTCCTCTCCTCACGTTGGTCCCTTCTGTCCTCACGTTGGTCCCTCATGTCCTCACGTAGGTCCCTCCTGTCCTCACGGTCACTGGCTTCTTTCCTATACTTGCAAACCGTCTCCTTCCACTCATTCAGATGAGCTCTTTCATTCCTGGTGGATTGCATGATTTCGGAAAACATCTCTTCTCTCGTCTTTTTTTTACGACGCCTTATCTGGGATAGCCTTCGGGAAGGAGGAGGGAGGCTTGAAACATTTGCACCTGCTGGAGGGAGTGAAAAAAGGAGAGAATTTTTTTAAAAGATACATTTTTCAGAACAATGCTTATACTCTTTCACGGTGTATACTATTCACATTACATAGCACATGTGATTTCTGTGCAAGGTCGCATTTTGCCTCTTAATATTGAGTGCCTGTGGCTTTGCTGCTAGAGATCACAGACGCAGGTCGGGGCAACAGAATTCACCTTGCATGCTGCCATGGTAAGCCACTGTCTTTAGGCTTCTGCGCCCTGCTTTCCCACATACCAAGCAAAGCCCGTTGTGCTGCAGTTTTCCTGTTAGCTTGTTTTCTGCTGCTGAAGGTTAACACCCCCCCCCCTCCAATTCTCTGGGATGAGTGCTTTCTCCCTCCCCCCACCGCGTGGCTGGTATCAGGGAAGATCCCTGCAGGAACCAAACTAACACCCCCCCCCCACCCGCCATGAATTCTCTGGGATGAGTGCTTTCTCCCTCCCCCCACCGCGTGGCTGGTATCAGGGAAGATCCCTGCAGGAACCAAACTAACACCCCCCCGCCACCCGCCATGAATTCTCTGGGATGAGTGCTTTCTCCCTCCCCCCACCGCGTGGCTGGTATCAGGGAAGATCCCTGCAGGAACCAAACTAACACCCCACCCCCCCACCCGCCATGAATTCTCTGGGATGAGTGCTTTTTCCCTCCCCCCACCGCGTGGCTGGTATCAGGGAAGATCCCTGCAGGAACCAAACTAACACCCCCCCCCCCACACCCGCCATGAATTCTCTGGGATGAGTGCTTTCTCCCTCCCCCCACCGCGTGGCTGGTATCAGGGAAGATCCCTGCTAGCAAAACGCGAAAAGCTGTGGGCCAATCCTCCCCCCCCCCTTTGCACTTGGCTAAATGCAGGGAAGGATTTCTTTTCAGCCACAGGCAAACAGCCCAGTAGGAACGGCCACCTCAGTCCCCTTAATTAAATTCCCTTATTTCAACCAGGTTACCCTAAGCGATATCACTCTCCTGAGGATTACACAGCAAGATAAAGAACGGATGTTGCTTGAATGCCAGCAAACACCGGGACCATACGCTGCCAGGCTCTGTCAGGCAATGATACCAGATTACTTGCTACTAGCATGGCGTGGTCAAGTGTCCTACCATGGAGGACGGAATAAGGCTGCACTGCCCAGAAACCTTGTGGCAAGGCTTTTGGAGTACCTCCAGGAGAGCTTCATGGAGATGTCCCTGGAGGATTTCCGCTCCATCCCCAGACATGTTAACAGACTTTTCCAGTAGCTGTACTGGCTGCGAATGCATCCCAAGTGCTCAGGGCAAATTAATCATTAAAAATGCTTGCTTTTAAACCATGTTTTCTATTTTAAAAGGTAAACTCACCTGAGGTCCCTTCCATGGGGTCATGGTCTTGGGTGCTGGCTTGGGAGGCTTGGGAGGGTACTTCAGTCAGGGTGAGAAACAGTTCCTGGCTGTTGGGGAGAACGGAGAGCTGGGTGCTCTCTGCCAGCTCGTCCTCCTCCTCCTCCTCTTCCCCTTCCACGGAATCATCAGGTGTACCTGATGAGATTATCCCCAGCTCGGAATCCACAGTCAGAGGTGGGGTAGTGGTGGCGGCCCCCCCTAGAAATGCATTTAGCTCAGCGTAGAAGCGGCATGTCCGCGGCTCTGACCCGGAGCGACCGTTTGCCTCCTTTGCTTTTTGATAGGCTTGTCTGAGCTCCTTGACTTTCACGCGGCACTGATCTGTGTCCCTATTGTGGCCTCTCTCCATCATGCCCTTGGAAATTTTTTCATAAGTTTTGGCATTTCGTCTTTTCGAACGCAGTTCAGCTAGCACTGAATCCTCTCCCCATATAGAGATCAAATCCAGTACCTCCTGTACGGTCCATGCTGGTGCTCTTTTTCGATTATCAGCCTGCATGGTTACCTGTGCTGATGAGCTCTCTGTGGTCACCTGTGCTCTCCACGCTGTGCAAACAGGAAATGAAATTCAAATGTTCCCGGGGCTTTTCCTGTCCACCTGGCCAGTGCATGCGAGTTCAGATTGCTGGCCAGAGCGGTCACAATGGTGCACTGTGGGATAGCTCCTGGAGGCCAATAACATCGAATTGCGGCCACACTAACGCTAATTCGAATTGACAAATTCGATTTTGGCGCTACTCCGCTCGTCGGGGTGGAGTACAGAAATCGAATTAAAGGGCCCTTTAATTCGAATTAAATGGCTTCGTTGTGTGGACGGGTCAAGCGTTAATTCGAATTAAGGCAGCTAAATCCGAATTAAAGTCGTAGTGAAAGGGGGCAGGAGATTGGAAGAGAAGGTGCCATCCTGGGACCCAGGAGACCCATAGTCAATTCCCAGCTCTGCCACAGATGCTCTGCGTGGCCTCGGGCAAATCCCTTATTCCCTCTGTGCTGCAGTTCCCTGTCTGTTCAGTGGGGGTAGCAGCCAGGCCCTGCCCTGCAGGGGGCGGTTAGAATAAATGCAATCGAGGTTGGACAGTGCTCTGATGCCACGAGGATGAGGGCCAGGATGGTGCCTAAGACAGACAAAAAGCAAGGGGGAGCTACAGAACCGGTGGTGAGAGGGGTTTGGCCTTTGACAGTCTGCTCTGGGTGCCTGGGCTGTCAGACCCCAGCCAGCCACTGGCATTGCCAGCCTCCCTGATCTCTGGTGCTGCTGCTCTCCCTGCTTCTAGGAGTCACTGCCTCCCCCTGGGCCGAGACTCCCGCAGCAATCATCTCCTGGGGCTGCCGTGGCACTGAGCGGCTAGCAAGGCCTGAGACTCAGCTGGGGTGGGGGGCTGCTCTTAAAGCAGCTTTTGTGTTGTTGCCGCGGTGGGAAGCAGAGATGGGGCCATTTTACATCCTATGGCCAAGGCGCCCAGCAGCTTGGGCAGGCGCAAAGAGCCGCCCGCGTGGGCTGGGAGCTGGGGGAGGGGAGCGTTCGGGATCCCCTGTTCTGCGCTGTCACAAGGAGGAGGAACCGGGATGGAACTGATTCTCCCACTCGGGGATCCGGAGACCCTCCCCCCCCCGGCTCCAGCTGTATGGATGCGGGGAGGGGCTCTGGCCTGGGGTCTGCAGGAGCTGGGACTAGATGAGCCCAGCGGTCCCTTCCGGCCTAAAGTCTGTGACTGTGGGGAGCGGAAGGTCCCTCCCATGACCTCGGTGGGGAAGGAGAGGCTCTAAAGCCCTGGCGAGGCCAGAACTAGTCTGGGCTGGGGCATCCCATGGCTGGGCAGTCACACATTGAGTGGCTTGTGACTCGCCTGCCCATTGTGACACGCCCCCTGCTGGCTGCCAAAGCCTGGGAGCTGGGGGAGGGGAGCGTTCGGGAACCCCTGTTCTGCGCTGTCACAAGGAGGAGGAACCGGGATGGAACTGATTCTCCCACTCGGGGATCCGGAGACACCTCCCCCCCCCCCCCCGGCTTGGGACAGTCCTCCTGAGTCTGCCGCTGGCCCCAGCAGTCCCAGACTGTGGGCAACTCCTCCCGCTCAGCCCTGCATCCCCCTCACTGCATCCCTCCCCGTCCCAAACCCCCCGCACCTCCATCCCCCTCACTGCATCCCTACACCGTCCCATCCTGTCCTGCCTCCCATACCTACCCATCCCTGTACACCTTACGGCGCTCTCCCACACATCCTCTCCACCTCCCAGTGCCGCCACCCCCATGTCCCTCACCCCCCAGAGCCCTGCACTCCATTCACCTCCATACACTGCTGCACTCCCGTTATGTCCCTATACACCCCTGTGCCCCCCCACATCCTCATGTACCTGTAGCCTTCTGCCTTCCGCTGTATACGCATCCACCCCACATACCTCCTCTCCTTCACTGCCCCCCCTCACCCCATCCTGCTCTCGTCCTTGGCCTCTTTCCCTCCCTATCCTCTCTCCTCCACACACACACCCCCGCATCTTTTCCCCTCCAGCCCACCCTCCTCCCTTCCCAGCTGGGTGATTTAGGCAGCCCCTGGAAGAGTGGAGTCCCCCCAGGCACCATCTTAATCAGAAAGAGAAAATAAAAAGGCACTAAAACCAGACAATAAATCTCAGCCAGCAGCCCGGGGCCCAGGCAGAGCAGAGTCCCCTCAGTGCCAGGCAGCCAGCCTCCGGCCCCTTCGCTTTGGGGCCCAACCTTCATGCCGGGCACGGCCGCACTGCAGGCCCCTGGGTGAGGGGCCCGTGGGCACTGGAAGTCTCCTGCAGCTAGTGTGACCAAGCGACAGAGGGAAGGGGGATGGAGTGAGCGGGTGCAGGGCCTCAGGAAGGGGCGTGGCAGTGGGCGGGGCAAGATTGTTCCGTTTTCTGGAATTAGAAAGTTGGCAACCCTACTTTCCTTCCCCGGATCCTACCTTCCTGTTCCATAAAACCCCTGCCCCTCCTTTGTTATGCAGTTATTTGGGGTATGTCAGTCCTTTACTGAGCTTTGTTTTATTTACTTTGTTGTCCCTTGGGTACTGGGCTTGCTAGCTGCAGTATTATTGATTTTTCTTACAAGACAGCATGCCTGTGTATCTGGCACAGTGAGGAGTCACTTTGAATGGTGGCACCAGGGAAAGAATCCAGGACCAGCCCATGCACAAGGGGAGCAAAGTTGCTCCAAATATTAGCAATAGCAAGCACCAGTGAGAGGACAGGGAAGAGGCTACACAGACAGTACAGGGATGCTAAATACACCAGGACATCGACTTTAAGTCACCAACAAAGGAGTTTTGCTCTAAGTCATCTTTGTTTTTTTTAATTCAGCTGATTGTAATCACTTCCAATTTAAAAATTAAAAGCTCCTTCCCATGCAGGATTCTCATTTGACTTTCAGCTGTGGATAGTCAGATGGTCTGTGAAGGAAATCTCATTTTGCATGTTGGGAAGATAGATGGAAATTATTGATTGACAGTTAGTGGGCTAGGGTTCTAATAAAACTTCAACCTTTTTTCTTAGTCCTACTCACTCCTATACAGTGGAGGGCAAGAGGCTGAGGGAAGCATATATAAGTACCCACCCAGTTTTTCCCTCCCTTCCTCATCAGTGTACTGACTCAGACACTATCCTTTTCTCCTAGAATCGGCCAGCCTGGAACTATGGGCCTATCCAGTTGGGGGCCCTGTATCTGATGGTGGCCATTGGCTCATGCTTCAGAGGAAGTAGTAGGTAGCTAATCCCCGTCTGCCTGGATAACTGCACTGCTGTTTGGTTCTGCTTTGCACTAGCTGAATTTAGCAAGAGTATTACACTGCTTTCCTTCCTCCTTGGCACTGATCTAATGCTCTGTAGTTCAGAGGGATGAAAGGAGTAGAAGAGGAGGAAGAGATGCTGCTGGCTCTTGCTCGTTAGAAGCTCTACGGCCCTTTATGTTCATTATCCTGGACAAATTCTGATTTCCTGGGCCAGTTTTAGGGCACTGTAAAGTCTGTGGCTAGGAGCCGCCTGATTTCTAGGGGATGAGGCCCAACGCAAACTCAGTTTACAAAGGAATGAGGAACAATGTTCTAACTCGCCTTCCAGACACGCCGCAGAATAGCTTACACCCAAACATTTAACTTCTATTTTGAGTTATGTATTGGTTATTCAGTTTAAATAAAGATCTTATAAAGGCTTTAGGTGTACTAACAGGGCATTAATATTACAACATGGCCCCGCTGGGATTTTACAGAAATCTGCATAGCTCGAAATCATTTCTAAAAACCGAGGGGTTTTTAAAGAAATTATGGTTTGGGGGATTTTAACCCTTTCCCTTCCCAAATGCAACATTCCTACTGCTCGTCAATTAGCACAAGTAATAGTGATTGTAAACAGAAAGTGACAGTGTCACTGTACCAGCTGAGTGAAGTGCAAAAAAATACATGTGGCATCAGTGGCAAAACATACATGAAAAAGGGAAGCCTGTATCTTGACTGATAGGCATAGTAAATTGTTTCATTACTGTGCCACTAGATGGCATCATGAGAGAAGACTGACAGTAGAGGCCATATGCAAGTAGAACTAGGAGACTTTATTTCTGGACAAATAGTTTATTTGCCAAAAAAAATGCTACTTTGGATTGACCATAACTATTTGCAAATTCAGGTTGAAGTGAATGAATAGTTTTGGCTGAAAAACATGAAGCAGAAATTGTGAAAATGTTTTGTTTTGATAATTGTCAATACAAAATGTTTTGACATTTTGTTTTGAAATTTAGCTAGATTTGTTTTGTTTTTTTATTTTATTTTTTAAAAAGGTAAAAACACCCCAAATCAAAACAAAAATAATTTCAACCGGAATGGAAAATCTTTTTTCCAGGTCTGTCACCCAACTGAAAAGTCAATTATTCTCTTAGCTCTGCATATAGGTGATGTGACGATACTACACAGCATGCAACAAAATATGCATCATATGGGAATTACACCCCTTCCTTCATGATAAGGCTGGTAACCATCTCCAAAGTAGCATTTCTCTCTCCTTGGGATCTCTGGGTTCTACGCAGGGAGGGAGAGGATGGGCAGTAAGGGGCCAGTGGGGATGTGCATTGTCCCCTCCACCTGCCTATGCAAAGGGTCTTCCAGTGTCACTTCCCCCCCTCCAGAGATCCCCATTTGATGGCCAGTGCGGGGGCAGCCACCAAAGGAGCAGGAGGAGAGGAGCTGTTCCTCCAGAGCCCCTGTGATCTGTAGAGTGCACAAATTGGACCTCTGGCCTGTTCTGCTGGGGTGGGTGGGAAAGTAAACCCCATCTTCCCCTGAAGGAGTAATGTGATGGGAAAATCAGATTTTTCTCTCTTCTCCAGATTTTGACTTGGTAGGTGCGAGTCTTACAACTGCACCCTTCACTTACCCTCTAAGAACGTCTGACCCACAGCTCTCCTCCAGGTTCTGCTTAATTATATATACCTCTGACTGCCTCCATTTCTTAGCCCTATGGAATTCCCCCATGAATTCCCACTCACCATGTAGAGAGCCAGAGCACTCCCTTGAGCACTATTTCTGCAGTGTCTGCATTTAGACAGAAGTTGGATCGAAAGAACAAACAAACCTTTCCCCATTTTTGGGTAGTGAATAGACAGCTGCTCTCACTGTTGTGGCAAATACAGCATTAAAATGTTCAGAGACTTAATCAGCCGAGCAGCAGTAACCTAGAGCTGTGGACAACAGCTGGGGCCTTGTGCTCTGCCTGTACCAAAGACAGATGGAACTGGCTCACCGTGACCCTTTTCTGAATAGCATAAGAAGCATCGATTGCCATGCCCAGTTCTCCCTGCTCCTCACAGAGAGAGACTGTCATGTGACCTTTCCACACCAGTGAGGGATAATCCACTCTGACAGTGATGGAAGTGCTACAGGCTGCTGTCAAAACGCTTTCGTTTTCTACCAAGATCATCTTAATCTAGTATATCAATCTGAGGTGTATTCCGTCTTCTGCTTCCTCATGATTTTTTAAAAGGGTGGGGAAGGAATCAGTTGAGGGCTGATCCCACAAGAAAATGTGGATTAGGGTTGTTTGTTTCAGAAATGTACCTGTAGTCTCTACAGAGTATCATTAAAGCATGCAGCACCCTGACACCTTTAAAAAGTAATTAAAGTTCAAATAAAGACACGATCTGTGCTCCTCAGTGGTTAGAATATACTCTTAAAGAGGATCTGATGAGCAGAGTTACACAGTAGGGATGGGATAGCATGTGAGGGAGAAGTGTCTCCTAGAGTCAATACAACTAATCCCAATATTAAAAAGGAGAAAATTTAACATCCCATAGCAATGGACCAGAAGCACATCACAACTGGAGTTACACGCATGTATCCATTAGAGTGGGGAGGGACACTGTAGTGAAACCTCAGATCCAGCCCACATCTCCATACAGGGGGCACGTTTCAGCTGCAGAGCCCAGGTTTGTAGAAATTAACCAGATAAATGGACTGAACCAAAACTCCAGCCAGTTCTACCCGCTCAGGGCTGTTCAGCTTTTGAAATCTGGATCCTGTCTTTGTGAGATCCCTATCTCCGCAGAAGGAAAAAACAGAGCCCCAGATCCAACTCCCACAAACTCTGGGGAAGTTCAGATGTGAATGCTGCAGCTCACATACACACTGATCCATTAGAGCAGCAGCAAGCTCAGCTTTTGAATATTAGCAGTTACCCTGTAAGAGGAAGCAGAGCTAGCAAGGGAAGGATATCCAGCTACAGCACCAGTCTGCCTGACTTTCTAGAGCTGACTTGAAAATTTTAAGTGTTTAGAAATAATTTTGATGCAATTTTTAATGACCCACTCCCCATTTGACAACCCGTTTGTAGCTGGTTAGATGTTCTTGAAAAATCTGAAATGTCAATGCAAACATTCACAATCCCCCCCTCCAATTTTCCGTTTTACCAGCTCTTGTATTATTTATACTACTGTGAGATTAAAAGCAGCCTTTCACCTGGAAGTGTCAATAGGGCTTACTCCCCTGCTATCATTTGGAGATAATTAGCAGCAACAGCACCTTCTACTACAGCTGAGTGAGGTGTGAAGTGTTGCTCTTACCTCAACAGCACTCTTCAGAGGAGCAGAGGTAAATGCTACAACTAGACCCTCACTGGGATTTTTTTTTAAAACACTGTTGAATTTCTCTCTTAATCCCCCTCTGGCTCCAGGCAGAGATAGCAGCTGCCCTGTTGATAGCTGAGAGATGGACTGCTTTAAGACCAAGATCTTAAAATAAACAACTGATGGCTAAAACTGGCTCCAAAATCCATATTTAGATGCCTGAAGTCCCATTGACTTAAAAGGGACTGGAGATCTGGCATAGACGCCAAGGTTGGGGAGAATTTAATGAGCCAAAACCCCAGTCCTTGGAGTGTTGTGCATCAATTCTGGTGGGTTTCAGATTCTGAAATAATTATGGATCAAAACAAATGCCAACTACTAACTTGGCTTTGTGGTACTGCAAGAATACCTGAATACTAGTGATGGAAACCCTCAAAGAGAGGCCAATGGTAGATAAGCATCCAAAGTCTGATACTGATGGGAACCAACAAAGGATGGGCAAGGCACTACCACCCTCTCTGGACACAGCTGCTCTCCCCAACTATGGTCCCCTTTACATGGAATGGTTGACCTGCTGCCCTTCCCTCTTCACTGTGAACAGAAAACATCGAGCCTGTTTGCACTCCCTCTAGCAATTCCAGGGACTCTCCGCTACTTTCTTTCCCAGCTGGGTGTTGCTTATCGCTCTTCCCTACCCCCAGCTGATTCCATACTTTCCCCATTACTCCTCCAATCCTGGAAGGGTTGGGGAAAGAAATCTCCCTCTCTGTCACTCACCTCTGAATTCAGGAGTGGCTGGGTGAATGGTGGAGGCACTGCTAGGTAGATGTACCACTCCACCCACTCTGCACTGAACTCCAGGGAGAGGAGAACCAAGGAGCAGCTGAGACAAACAGAGGGAAAACAGGTACCTGCCAGCCCCACACCTACTCAGCACAGCAGCCTCTATCTTCAGGAGAACCTCATTCCAGCCCTTTGCCCCTCAGCTAGCAGATATAACACTCCAATGGCTGGAATTGGGAACAGCTAGGGTTATAAAACCTGGGCCCAAGCATACCTATGAACATGACTAGGAGGCTATTCTATATAAGTTTTTATATCACGCTCAGCACTGTAGTATTTGAACACCTTCCAGTAGTGTATTCAGTAACATGACTCCACCTCTGTCACATGTTCTCTTATCCTTTCCCCATGGGGAGAAATGTGTACAGTGGAGTGTTTTGGAATTTTCTATTATATATACACATACAGTTATGTCTGTATTAGAGAAGGCCAGCTCAAAGAAATGCTTCTTGGACTTAGAGCAGAAGGTGGTGAGGTTTGTGATGGTCCTTCGTTCCTAGGGGAGTTCATTCTACAGTCGTGGGCCATCCCAAGAAAGCTCTGTCTCCTAGAGAACTCAAATTAAGCTGTAGGCTAACTGATGCCTGCTTATATATACAGAAATGTCTGTGCTTCTGAAAACACTGCCTGGTGTGCAGACCAGTTTGGTAGAAATGCAAATTCTCAGCCAGTCTGACATAATCTACTAATCCACTATGCCACTTAGATAGTCACGATGAAGTTTCAGGCAGTTTCCCCAATTTCAGACTATTAGTTCGGGATATCATTCTCCTCACTGAAATCTCTTTACCTGCCAAATCTTCTACATTGAGATGTTTTTGAGCTATCTATGGGGAAAGAATTATTCAAGATTTTAGAGTGGGAAAATTCATTACTTCAAACCTCCCTTCCCCCTGCCACTCAAATGGCTGAGTTGATTTTGTTCAGCTTTTCCAAAACTTTCATCTTTTGGGGAAAAAGTTAATCTGAAAATGTGAATAATTCAGACACTAGAGTATGTGAATATGATTTATAGCTGAACCAGTTTTGTGTCTGTTGCTATAATATTCGCTGCTAAACGAATGTTACAAAACAGGTTCCCAAACGATGGTCCATGGACCACTGGTGCACTTTAAAGCACTTATTGATGGCTACTGAGGTGGTATTGGCTTCTCACTTCCAGCTACTACACTGTCTTCAAAGAACTAGAAGTACCCAGTGTATTTTTCGAGCGTTGCTTTTTCTACATGAGCAATTGCCATAGTTGCAACGGGGATGTTATAAGATTGCTAATGGGAGGGGAGGTGTCCATGAGACACTCTCTGTTAAAAGGTAACCCACACTATGCCAAATTTTGTGAACCTCTACTATAAAATTAAAGCTTAGATCCTGAGGTACTTGTTCATCATTTCATAAGCAAAACTCCCATTTAAGCCAATTGGAGTTTTTCTGAGGAAGGACTGTAGGATTTGGGAGATAGTTTAAAGCATTTTGGGACAGACTGTAAGAAATATCCCCAGAGCTCAGACATTTTGTGATGGTGGGGCTGCCCTGATCCCTAGCATTGGGAAGACCCAGAGGGAAATTTTGCCCTAAGATGCACCGCCACAGATTCCACTTACTTCAGTGGGAATTGATCTGTGTATCTGAGAACAGAATTTTGCCCTGAAAGCATAGTGAGTCTGAAGGGGTCTGTTGCCAGCATGTAGATAATATACACAAAGGAGACATTGTGGGTCCCAGTTCCCTTTTGGTTCATCAGTAGTTAACTAGCTTTCTGAATTCCCACCATTCCTCCTTTCCCTTCAACTTTAAGCTGCTCTACACCAGCCTCGCATAGTGTTTGAACTGATGCCTGGCTGTCAGATCCTGCTGTCTTCCCTTTGCCCTTTAAGGGCCCAGTCCTGCAAGGTGCTGACTATCCTCAACTCCCATGGCTTTCAAATGGAGCTGAGGGCTCTCAGCACCTCACAGAATTAGGCCCTTTGAAGACAGAAGTGACTTTGCCTAGTTGGGCATGTGTTCCAATCCCAGCTGTTTCAAAGGAGAATGCTACCATCAGTTAGTAAATGCTGTTCACCACTGAGGCTGTTGGGGTTACATTTTGCTCCTCATCTGAGACAGTGGCTCTAGACAGGTCAATCTCGCTTTCTTGTTCCCATGCACTAACCTAGTGCTGTAGGATTTGGGACGAATTCACAACTCAGCAGAGGAATGTTTAAATCTTATTAAAAAAACTAATGAAACCATTTCTGTGCATGACAGAGTGTGTGTGTCTGCACCATTCTCTACACAGTCCTCAATGTTAGGCCTAAACTGCTCAGCCTTGTGTCCCTTTGATGCATGGGGCATTGGCAGAGGCCATCTCAGTGGCTAAGGACCAGGAGGCACAAAACTCAGTCTGGAATTTATCTGTGAGCTCCCATAGGCTGAGAGCTTTGGTTATTTGGATTTTTCGCACACACAGTGACAGAGCAGGCTTGACACGGATGCAAGTTTCCTTCTTGAAATGTGTTTCACAAAGAACAGTGATGAGTGGACATTAGCATGGATTTTTGTGTATCCCATTCCCCACCCTCACCCCTTATGCCCAATGAATGTTAGGAACACAACTGGGTGATGGTTAGGGACCTTTGAATCTTCCTTTAAAATGGGCCTACCAAAATTAAAAGGGAAACCAGTTTAGGCCCCATGTTTAGATTTTGTTAAATAAAAAAGGTGTTTACTGACTGTATATTGTTTGTACTTAGCCCCATAGCTGTTCAGGGCTTTTACAGACAAACGTACAGATTTGATGGCCCTTTATGGTCCCTGTGCTGAGGCATTTCCAACTGTCCTGGTCATAAAAAGTAGTCCACTTGGTGGGAAGTATTTTTGCTGGGCCTAGCCCCGCTGAGGTTATAACTTTAACAAGGGTTCTTGCAAGCCCCTGGTACGCCCAGGAGCAGCGCCAGGGTTTTTGGCGCCCAAATCCTGGTGCCCTAGGCGACCGCCTAGGTCGCTTAAATGGAAGCGCCGGCCCTGGGTACGCCCCTCCAGCACCTCACTGGGAGAAAGGGGGGGGGGGGAGAGAGAGAGAGAGACTAATAAATTGTTAATACCAAGTAGATCTAGTTGGGATATGACCAGGGATTGGTTATTGTAAACAGGAAAGAGCAGAGGTCTCATAAACTATAAACACCATGAAGACAATTTTAAATGCAACCCTTACACTATTGTTAGGCAAATGCAGATGAACAAATACAGTAATTGAATATTGTGACACTTGGAAGGAAGCTTTGAATTCCACTGATGCAGCACTCTGCAGTAACGGAGACTGTTCTGCCCTTAATCAGGGTCTTTGGGATTTTTGCAAGATTTTTTTTTTTTTTTTGCACTCTATTGCACCAGGAAACCCCCAGAATCTCTAAAGCCCAGCTCTCTGTAGCTTTCTCCATATTCTCACTTGTTTAACTTGGTTTGTGTTTTGGTACCAGGTGTTATAGGTTTTGTCTGTTTTCTTAATTATTATTCAGATGTTTTTAAATTCTGCAGCTGTCACCCACAGATGGATCTAGATCCCAGCAAGCAAAAGGTTATGTGGTGAATCTTATTATGAAGTCACAGCAGAGATTCTGTAGTTAAAGTTGACAGTTCCATATACAAGTCCTAGTTTTGGCCTCATTTCAGCCTGGGACTTCTCCTGCTTTGTGCCAGCCCAGAGAAGGGATGTTTTTGAAAAGTTTGCAGTTAATTGTATAAGCTGTTTTGAGCTACAGAATTTCAAAAAAATTACTTTTACTTTTAGAAAAGTTAAACCAGCTTTTTTTAAATGCACTCAACTACGGAGTCTGTACGCCAACCTTACAGTATGTATGAAGTCATGAATAAGTTTCAAAGCAAATTAGCTTCCAGATTTTAACTTTTTCAGGGTGAACTTCCTTATTGGAAGGAGCTCCATCAGATTGCCTGATGAAACTTTCAAGCTTTAACTGCTGTGTGGACGAGAACTCTAGTAAGCACAAAACTGTAGCTATGCTCCCCAGAGGCTTATAGCTTCTGTGAAGAATGAAATGGGATTCTTGCAACTGTAAGAGCTGTGGTGGACTAGCAGTCTAGGACCCCAAGTGGGGGAGAAAGGAAGACGAAAGTTACAGTACAGATCACGTGATTACTTTGGTTGGTTGTGAGGAAGTCTTGGTAGTTTAACAATTTATATTCACACAATTTAAAAAAAATCCCTGTTCTATTTCCATTTAAATAAAGCATCTGTCATGTTGGGACCACCATTGTTAGAGTGGGGCTTTTTTATACTGCTGCTCTTTCACCCCCAACTTTTCCCACTACAGGTTCCATCTCATGTTTTTCCTCCATTTCTCAACCATTCATTCACTGCTTCCTAACACCCTGACTCCACTACTGATTTAGCCCTTGCTAAATGCAACCCATTAGCTAACCCCTTCTCCCACAACAGCTCTCAGGTCCAAAAGTGCAGTCCTTCTCCTGTATAAAGGAATTAATCACAAAGGCTAATCCCCTCCCATGGTGCTCCTAACAGTTGCAACTACTGAGGTCTCTCCTCCAAGAAGAAATAAGGGCTGTTTTACAGAGTCACTCCCCTGGGAGCTGCTACAGTGCAGCTCCTGGGTGGGAGGGAGGCATTTGTTCTCTCCAAATCCTAAATCTGCAGGGAGCTCAGCTAGCAAATCCCCTGCTACTTCTGGTTGCTACTGGTCTGTTCTTGATTTGAACTAGCATTTTAGCATTTCTAATCCAGGATTGGCCTGGAGTCTCCAGAAATTATAGATTAATCTTTAATTAAAGATCATGTCATGTGATGACATCTCCAGGAATTCGTCCAACCAAAGTTGGCAACCCTACTTAGAAGTGAAAGGCTCTATCGCCCAGCCCCAGTCCCCTGAGCTGCCAATCTCTTTATCTCTTTGTTCATTTCTGTCGTTCATACACATGACACGACCAGCCAAACAATCAGAAAAGATTCATGTCAAGAAATAGCATGAAAACTACAGCTCTCAAAGGGGGAATGAAAAGATAATTCACCAAGGGAAGAGAGAAGAAATTCAGAAAAGAGTGACAATGGATATGTAACAATGTTATCTTAGTTAACACTGCATCCATTTCAGGCTCAGTACAATGGGGTAATGTTGGATTGAGTGTACAGCTCACAGAGGTTAATGGTACTGCCTTATGGAGGGAGTTATTCTGAATCACTGCTAATTATCTCTGGTAGCCCTCTTCTGGCTCCTACAGACTGTTAAAGGAGAATCATCTTGCCACTTTTAGCTTTTCGGCAGCTGGTTTTCTTTTCATACTTTGAGATCAGAAGCATAGTGTGGAACTGTTAATTATTGTTTATTTGTGCTATGTTCTTTCCTTTTGAATAATTCCCAGAGAAAAATGTTCGTGAAGATATTTTTAGGGCTAAAAATATAAATTAATAGAACACTATAGTTTAATAAAAAAAGTAACCTTAACCCTTGAAAAGCCAGGAATTCCACAGTTAAGGATCCAACACTCACCTTAACTCTCTCCTCTGTCCTCAGTCACTGTCCACAAACAGGCTAGAGACCTAAACCAGTTGCCACACAAAGCTTATGGTATGTCTAGCCTGTTGAGTATATACACCATACTAGTATAGCTTATCTCCTATTGCATGTGGATATAACCAGCATTCTCCCTCCTAACTGATATCAGTTACAGAGTGACTCCATCATGCATCTGGAGGGTGTCAGGCTGGACTACGTGCAGACACTAAGGATCCAGTGTGGGGAGGCCCCCACATTTTTCTGTCTATTGGCATTTTTAAAATGTCCATCACCAGTATCTCGCCTCTGGCAGTAGGTGGGTGAGGGGTCTCAGCTGATTGCTGCCAGTACAGCATGCAGACCCAGACTAAGGTAGCAGGAGGAGCAAGATAGGCACAAGGGGTGGGATTCACAAGGGGAAACTTAGAGTGCATGTTGCAGCACCCAACTTTTAGGAGCTCTGCTGCCAAGTGGAATTCACAACCAACTTAGGCACCAAGACTCCCTATACAAAGAAGAGAGAGGCACCTAAAAAGGGAGTCGCAGAAGCCAGCACATTGAAATTCACAGATTCCAAGGCCAGAAGGGACCATTGTGATCATCTAGTCTGACCTCCTTTATAACACAAGCCATAGAACTTCCCCACAATAATCCCTAGAGCAGCGTTTCTCAAACTTTAGCAACCCGAGGACCCCTATTTTGATTTAAAATTTATCAGGGACCCCCCAAGCCCTCCCCCCTCTCAGCCCTTGCCCCACCCCCTTCCAAGAGGCCATGCCCTGCCATGCCCCTTCTCTGAGGCCCTGCTCCTGCTCACTCCATCCACCCTCCCTCCATTGCTCGCTCTCCCCCACCCTTACTCACTTTCACCAGTCTGGGGCAGGTGGTTGGGGTGCAGGAGGGGGTGCGGGGTGCGGGCTCTGGGAAGGAGTTTGGGTGCGGGAAGGGGTGAGGGGTGCAGGCTCTGCGAGGGAGTTTGGGTGCAGGAGGGGGTGAGGGGTGTGGGCTCTGCGAGGGAGTTTGGGTGTGGGAGGGGGTACAGGGTCTGAGGGAGTTTGGGTGCAGGCTCTGGGCTGGGGCAGGGAGTTGGGGTGGGGGAGGGAGTGAGGGGTGCAGATTCTGGGAGGGAGTTTGGGTGCGGGCTCTGGGCTGGGGCAGCAGGTTGGGGTACGGGAGGGGGTGAGGGCTCCGGCCAGGCAGCTCCCGAAAGCGACTGGCACATTGCTCTGGCAGTGACTCCTAGGCGGGGGGGAGGGGGGTCTCTGCGTGTTGCCCCTGTCCGCAGGCACCGCCCCCACACCTCCCATTGGCCACAGTTCCCAACCAATGGGAGCAGCAAGTCAGCGCTTGGAGCGGGGACAGCGCCCAGAGACCCCCTGCAGCCCCCTCCGTCCCCCCCCGGCCTCAGGGATGAGAAACGCTGCCCTAGAACATAGCTTTTAGAGAAACATCCAATCTTGATTTAAAAATGGCCAGGGATGGAGAATCCACCTGACCCTTGGTAAATTGTTCCAATGGTGAATTACTCTGACTGTTAAAAATGTACACTTTATTTCCAGTCTGAATTTGTCTAGCTTCAACTTCCAGCCATTGTATTGTGTTATACCTTCCTCTGCTAGATTGAAGAGCCCATTATTAAATATTTGTTCCCCATGTAGATACTTATGAACTGTAATCAAGTCACCCCTTTTCTTTGTTAGACTCAAAGAGCTCACTCTGTTTAGCTTATCACTATAAGGCGGGTTTTCTAATCCTTTTATCATTTTTGTGGCTTTTCTCTGAACCCTTTCCAATTTATCAACATCCTTCTTGAATTGTAGGCACCAGAACTGGACACAGTATGCATGGGGCTGTTGACCAGTGAGTGCCTAAGCTAGCCAATAGGAAGTGCTGAGGAGAAGGTTGTGGCCTGAACTGCCCCTCAAAGGGCGTTAGGTCCCTAAATCCAGGCCAGAGGGAGGTTCTGCCCTCCACTTGGGATTCAGAGCTGTGAACCCTCTCTAAGCACCTAAGCTAGGTCAACTCTGTTTCAAGAAAAGCAGAGGAGGGGTGCCCCTGTTATGCCCTGTAGCCCACTGGTTGGAGCACTCACCCAGGAGGTGGGAGACACAAGTGTGTGGGCATGCAACTGTTCCTTTAACATGCCATTGTGTAGGAGCCTCTGCAAACACCTTTTTGGAAGTTACACATCAATCCCAGGGCTTGGTATATTTTTTAAATTCCATCTTGTAAACTACTTGTGTACATTCAAATCCCTGCCCCACCTCAGGCAGAGTGGGGATTTAAACCCCAGTTTCTCAGCTCCCAAGTGAGTAGTCCATGGCCCAGTGGTTAGGGGCAGTCTTTCTCATTGGGTTCTGTTGAAGCTGTTCTACTTTGTATGAAATACTTAAATCATCATTGGAGCAGGGAACCTGACCTGCCCATCTCCTAGGTAAGTGCCTAACCACTCTCATACACACTCTCTCTCTGTCTGTCTGTCTGCATTATAAGGAGACAGCACACTTGAGCCTAGATTATGCCGTGGGCTGAATTAGAGCACCCATCCACTTGGGTGAAGACGTTTGGTGTCACTTCATGCAGTGAATGGAGTAAAGATGAATTTCTGATTAAATCTGTGATGAACCAGAAGAGCATGTGAACTCCTTAGACAGGAATATTGACTTCAGTGGTAGCAGAGTTAGGTCAAAACAAGGTGCTTTTGAAAATCTCATCCATGAAGACTAAACTGGCCTCTCAATCCTACACTTGGGTTCCTCTAGGGTTGAGGTACATCAATTAGAGGCGGACTATGGTTTTGTGGGGCCCTTGGCCAGAGCAAGTGGGGGCCCCTCCCCATCCCTTCCGCCTGCAGTCCCCCTGCCCCGCCCCCGGCGCTCCTGCCAGGGAGCAGGCTCAGGGCACGGGGGCTTGCCCTGCTTTGCCCATTCAGTGCTCCTGCCATGGAGCGGGGTTGGGGTCCAGGGCATGGGGGCTTCCCATGCTCCCCAGCCGGAGCGCTGAGCAGGCAGAATGGGTCAGGGCATGGGGGTGCCCATTTTTCTGGGGCCTGCCCAACTGGCCGGGACACCTGGGCATGGGTCCCGTTGGCCTAGTGGCTAATCCGCCACCGCATTGGGTGGAACAGCTGTTCTGTGAATAAATAAAGGACTTCATGGCCGCGGATATCCACCTGACATTTTCACCAGCAGGGAGCTTACACAAGCAATTTACGAGATGGAATTTAAAAAACACACCAAACCTGGTGTTGGTTGGAGTAACTTCCATACAGATGTTTTCACAGGCTCATACACAATGGCATATGAAAAGAACACATGTATGCGCGCACGCACACACGCACACACACACTAGAAAAGCATGAGAAGGTGCTTTTAGCTAATGAAGGTGTTGAAGACAGTGTGGAATCTGCATGATTTTTTTTTTAAAATCCCCTATTTTTCCTTATGAAGCAACTAAGACACACTCCGGGGGAAATTATATAGATCTTGCCAAACCACTATTATAATGTAGTAACCAATGTTTAGGAACATTTCCATGTGTGTAGTTTAGAACTGATTAAAGACCCCAGACTGGAAGGAAGGCAATCTGTTTTGGTCACTGCCAGCAGAGCAGATGCTGTTCATGATAGCTGACTCCTCTGTTTCCAGCACATCCTTAGGGACACTGCTAGTGTATGTTGTGGTGTGCCGACACAGGTCAAGGACTGACTGTTAGGGGGGAGGAGAGAGAGGGTAATGCAGTTGATATTAGTGTCAGGAAGGCAGAGGACTCCCATTAGTCTTGTCACTCATTGGAATGAATTCAGGGGGCTGATCCCTTTTACACTAGTGTACCTCACTGATTTCATTGGAGTCACACTGGTACGAGATCAGAATCATGCACAGAGTCTTCTCCCTGTGACAGTTGCAATTCTCCCCCAGCAGCACCTTGATCCCCTCCTTAATCTTATAAGCACGCCTGGAAACAAGCTACAGTTCAGGAAGCGATCAAGAATTTCATTGATCAGAAGAAGCATGTCAATTACTGAGCGTAAGTGGAGCAGAAGGAAGAAACCACATGGTGGTAGCATCCTCAGAGGAAAGCATCCCATTGTTACCATCCAAAATCTTTATTTATCCCTCTAGTACAGTTCACACTGCAGTGGCACTGTGAGAGATTCCAACGTTATAGGGGCAGTGTGGATCTTTTTTTGAGACTTTGCCTTAACTAGGAAAAGGGGTTGAGTCTAGGCTGGGCTTAGCTAACACGTATTAGATAAACCTGATCGAAACTCAACCACTTTTCCTAGTCAAAACAAACCTGGAGTCTGCTCAAACCACATATATGGACCGGGCTTTAGTCTCCAGGGCCGGCTCCAAGTACCAGGCAACCAAGCACATGCTTGGGGCGGCACCTGGTAAGGGGCGGCCAATCTTGGGGTGGAGGGGGGCAGCGCGGCACGGCATTCCGCGGGGGGGGGGGGCGCTCCGGTGGCGCGGCGCTTGGCGGGGGGCGCTCCGGAGGCGCGGCGCTCGGCGGGGGGGGCGGGCTCCGGCGGTGCGGCGCTTGGCGGGGGGGTGGCGCGGGGCGCGGCGCTCGGGGGGGGGGGCCCTCCGGCGGCGTGGCGCTAGGTGGGGGGGGGGCTCAGCGGGGCGGCGCTTTTTTTTGCTGCTTGGGGCAGCAAAAAACTTAGAGCCGGCCCTGTTAGTCTCTGTTGCATATAGTGAACAGGCAGGTGCATCACCGTAACTGCAAAGTTCTCTGATACAAATTGAAGCTGTCCCAGTTCCCATCAGGGAGAATACCAGCAGGAGTTCCCTTGCCACCTCTTCCCCTTTGAGGATTCTCTCTACTTACCCAGCTAGTTCTCAGGCAGCTTATTTTGTTTTATGTTTCTTTTCAATATGGGAAAAGTAAATCAGAGAAGCAGAAGAATAGATCCTGCAAGTTCCTCCTTTCATGGTAGTATTGGCACCCCAGCACTGTGGGGGTCTCACTCTGTTTCTTGGTCACAGGGCTTCAAACCATTGTTTGCAGCTATCTCAGTCTGCTGAACACAAATGGAGCAGTCCCAGTGGTGCAAATATCTCTGACCCAGGTAGGTTGACATGTCACTGTCTTCAGTTTCTCTCTCTGAATCATTCCACTGTCCTTCTCCTTCTGCGCTCCCTCATTGACAAGGTGCTCACTGAGTCATGCATCCCCGTGGAGTCTAACAAGTCACTCCTGCCAGCTAAAATAATAATAATAAAAAACCACCCCAGCTGAATGGGAACAAGAAAGAGGCCTGTTAAGCCACTGCCAGCCCTGCCTGTCAAGACTAGGACAGCTCCAGCCCCTTTGTCTTAAGGATAAGGGTGCTTTAAAATTTTTTGAGTAAACTCTGCAGGACTTGGTTCAAACTGTTTCCAGAGCTCTAGACAGATTCTCCTATGTTAGTGTGGATGGTACTTCCATCCCCACAAGCCATGAATACTGCTGGCCCTGATTTTTCATATCAGAAGAGTGTTAGGAAAAAACTCTTGGATCCCTCCAAATGTTTGACAGTCAGAGACTCGGCCATTTTATACCAGAATACGGCAACAACACTTAAACTGTCTGTCCACGACTAAAGGCGGTGAGGCCCAATCTTTTGTCATGGAGAAAGCAAAGCCACAGGATGCCATTCCTTTCTTGCGCTCCTTAACGCCACCTGGACAGCTCTGGACGTCTGATCTGCACTTCCAGTCACACCAGTGCCTATGTTGTACTGTCACTGCCAGCCAACAAGACACAACTGCTCCCAAAGTGCACTCTCCTGTAGTTAACCATTCTAGGAAATCTGTCCCCATTAGTAGTGCTGCTGCTTGAGACCCCAGTGACAGTCAAGAAGATGGTGCTCTAAAAAGCTCCTACACATTTTCCTCCATACAGCTGGTCATATCCATCCATTCTCTCGCTGTGACTAGATTGTTTACTGAATGGTTACCTTAGGCTCCTAATTCATCCTAAAGAAACAGCCATCAGGGTTTATGGACACTTATTATTTGAGTACCTAGCGATGTGCTAGATGCTTCACAAACCAGGAAGAAACATGGTCCCTCTTCTGTAGTGTTTACAAATTAAACTCACCATGACAGACCAGTGCTCACCAAAAGTGCTCCAAAAAGGAAATAGGAAAAGGACAAAAGTGACAATAAGATCAAATGATTATGCAGCAAGGTTTATATACATCTTGATCTGATTTTTATTTTATTATATTCCCTTCCTCCACTTGTTTCTTGCAGGCAGAAGGGAGTTTATAGGAGGGTTTGAATAATAGGAGCCAGTTTGGGATTGTGGGATTAGCTGATGTTTCTAAAATGATTAGTTATCAGTGTCAACAATTGAAATGACTATTTAGGTTTCCGTTAAACTTTAGAGATGAATGGGGCAGCTCACACCTCTCAGAGCTGTTTTTCAGGCTGTCTGCAGATCCAGGAGGACATTAATATCTCAGTTACATCAAAAAGTTTTCAAGATTCTCTTTGCAACCATGAGGCTGGAAACATACGATCTTTAAATGAGAGGTGAGATTCTGGAGCACAGTTCTGCAGCAAGGAGTGAATTGATTGCAAATTCTGTGACCACTGAATCTCAGAATACAAAGGGTCTTGGCTGTAACTCCCATTCAGTGGGAGTTAGTCATCCGGTGGTGAGAGCATTATGCCCAGGAAGATTAATCACAATTGAGGATATGGTTTCCAGAGTCTATTGTACACAATGAAGCCTGAGACTCTCAGCTTGCAATACTGTTATATCCTTCGCTGGAATAGAACTTCATTAAAATACAAGTTCATGGACCCAGATCCTCAAAGGTATTTAGGGGTCTAATTCCAATTGATTTCCCATTGGGCCAGAGAGAGAGATTGAAAATGACTCTCTAGCCTGGTGATTAGGGAACCCAGTGGGAGACCCTAGATCCAATCCCCCTGCTCCATGACTCTAATTATTTATACAGAGTAGAACAGCTTCGAGACGAGAGACTGAGGGCACCCCACAGCAGACTGTCCTATTGCTCTCTGGTTAGCAGAGACCCCCATTCAAATCTTTTCTCCTCATCAAGCAGGGGGGAATTGAACCTGGGTCTCCCACAACCTAGGTGAATGCGCTAACTATTGGGCTAAAAGTTATAAGGTGGGACCTGATCTGGTAGGCAGCCGCTGAGCACACCTGCTGGATCAGGCGCCAGATGAGAGAGAGGTGGTCGAATGCCTGTCTCCCCCTGGTTTGTGAATTGCTCTGGGGTTAGGCAGGAGGTAGGTGTCTAGACGCCAAGAGGGAGGCAGCAGTGTGCATGCGGTGCAAAGGGAACTCTTGCCCTGAAAACTGAGGTGCTGAGTTAGTTTAGGCACCTAGAGGCTTCAGAGGGAGTTTTGTGGATCGCAGTGGAGCCTAAAACTGAAAGTGAGGGTCCTAAACTCAGATGTAGGCACCTGAGTACCTTTGTGAATCCTGGCTTTGTTGATTGATAATATCACTCACTGAGCTCTTCAGCAGCTAGCACATCCCGTCTGCTGCAGGTCCCTGTGCGACAGATATTACAACCCCATGCAGTAGCTTTGGGGAACACTGTATTAAATCGATTAATGGATTCTGCACGATTGTGTTCTACTCTATGGGGGACGGTTATCACAGCTCCTCCAGGAACAAATTGTGTGTGGTGATTACCTGTTGGGATTGTAAATGACTCCAGAGAAGCACCACCCCCTGGGGTGCTTGCATTTGCTGGCTCAGCCTGGGTTTTCCAGAGTCTCAGACAAAGAAAGGGCTTTTGATATAAAAAGACTGAATTTGAACTGGCTCAGGGCCTTCTTTCTGATGCAACAAACAGACAGGGCCTTCTGTCCAGACCTGGGGAGGGGGTGGGTTCTTGTAGAAGGTTTGGAAAGACTTTGGTCTACTAGGGGCCCATAAGACTGGTCAGTGACTCCTAGTACGTTTAGTGCATGTCTGTCTGTTTTATTTATTTATTTTTCTAGTTTTTTTCTGTAATGCTTTTATCTTATGAATAAATGTGCTTATTTAGAAAGAGCTGAGTGGTGACTTGTAATGCTGGCAATGCACTGGCCATAGCGCATGGAGAGAAAACAACATACAGGCACTGGCCATTAGGCAGACTGACTTGCTGGGGATATCACAGTGTGAGATAGGGAGCTGTGCAGCCTTTACGCCCCTGGTCAGAAGGGATTGGCACAAGGGTCCCTGCCCAGAGACAGGTGATGGCTGGAGACCTGAGATCTGACTGGGAACTATTGCAGTGGACCACTGAGGGGCAATACACATGTAGTTACCCTGAAACTGTTACAGTCCTGATGGAATCTTCATCTCCTTCGTGTCATTCACTGAAATGATCTATGCTGGAGACTGTCTGGCGAATCTCATGATGTGATCAAGGCCGAGTAACAAATGGGACCTGGGTGTGTCCATTTCAGGTTTTTTATCGCTGCTGCCCTCCTGCCTGCAACTGGAGAGAGTCCCTTTAATAAAAGGAACTCATTAGTAACCAATAATGTGTGCTGGCAACACAATCAGATTTCCAGACTTTGTGCAAAGTGCAGTTGTTTCCAAAGATAACTCTATAGTGATCTCAAACCAGCTGCAGCTTTAGCCGGATGGCCCGAACCCTGCTGTCAGTAATACCAACTCATTACATTATTGTGCAATTGTTAATTCTCAATAAAAACAGGTCTAGTTCTCCACTCTCTTTTTCCCTTCTGTAATCACTCACAGCTGTATAAAACAACCAAATTAGAATTCTCTACTCACTTACACAGTGGGTAGCAGTTTACATTCACTTAGCACAGGTATAGATGGCTATATAAGGCAGTGGAGAGTCAGACCCAATTTGTGGGATTAAAAAAAAAAACACTAATTGGTATTTTAATAACAAACAAGGTACTCGATTTTATTGGCAGATGGCAAATTGACAGATGGCAAACTGCTAGGGTGTACTAGCAAAATATAAGTGGTGAAACTGCAACTGAATACGGCCTTAGTAGATCCTCTCTTGCATATGGAATACAGTGCAGGGTATCTTTCCCAGGAGGAGATTATTGCCATGGAAAGGGGATTAGTGTTATTAAGATGATACTGTCACTGAAGAATCTAAATTATGGAGAGATTCAGGAAGTTGGGTTTATTCTGGGTGGAAAATAAGAGACGTCGGGATGACCTAATGTAAGGTTTTGCGATTATGAAAGAGATGGATAAGGCAGAGAGGTCACCTTATGGAGAGGGTCAGAATCAGGAGATGTGAAAGTGATGAATGAGGAGTGTAGCGGTAATCTGATGGAGCCATTCAATTTAAGTGATAATCGGCGTAAGAAACCAGTTACTGGGGAAGCTGACTGAGGAATCTACATTATTTGCTTCCAGGGAGAGGATAAGCAGTGTGCTGTGAAAAAGCAGGATGGTTGATTGAACTTAAATTAAACCAGGGCAGGCATATTGGGTTGGATGGCTTTCTCTGGTTCCAAACATTCCTCCCTGTCAGTATTGGGATGGCTGGCCTTTCTCTAGAGATGCTCCCAGCTAGAAGAGCAAAAGCTAAGATGGAATTGGGCAAAGGCTGGTATTATCTGCACAACCTCCACACCAGCATATACTAGTGCAGGGAGGGCAGTGTGTTTTGCTATCTGTACAGCACTGTCCTCCCCTCTTATGCCCTGTGGATGCCCCTTTTCTGCCTCTTAATACAACCTGGAGCTATATTACTGATCTCTGGGCCTCCTCTGTCAAATACCACAGTGAGTATTGTATGAGTGTGGTATAAAAGTCTGTATGGCATAGACTAGCCACCCATCGATAGACATGGTTAGAGAGACTAGCAGCCTTTCCTGCAAAATGGCTTTTGTTTACTATGCAAAGGGGATCTCTGGGGGCTTGAAGGAGGGATTCACGGTCTGCTCAAATGTCTCCCAGCAGAACTCAGGAAAACTCTACAAAGCTCATCCTCTATGCTCTTTCTATGGGAGAAGGGATCTGGCCTGTAGTTTGGAGCATGCTGTGTATTCATTAATCCCTCTGAGGAAATAAACGTTCCTGTCTCATCTCTGTGTTGAAGAGTTCACCTTACAATCCATAAAGGTTACTCCAGAAGGGCTCAGAGAATTGGCGGTTATTAACTGGCTGCCAAAGAAGACTATCTAGTACCTTCCACAGAGGCTTAAGAATGTTCTTCCATATTATAAAAACAGTGTGAATAGCACAATCCCTGGTAAGATCCCTAAACTCATTTCTGATCATCAGTCTGTTACCTGAAACTGCAACTAGCAATAAGAAAATCTGTCAAAGATGGTCCAGCAGTTGATGTTCAACAGGGCACAGAAACACCACCCAACGCTTTAGTACACAGACTGAAGACGAATATTGGAGCCAGCTGAAACTGAAAGAGGAATGTAAGAAGGCAAAGTGTAATTGGAACCTGACCAGGACGCAAGGACTGAATCCCTACTATTGCGAAAGGGACAATGGAACTCTTAAGACCACAAGTTCTCAAGACCATGGCTTCATGTCTCGCCAGAAAGCCTGCACATCCAACCGTGTAGCATCCCCTATCGTCATGCTGGGCATGTGCTCAGACAGCGCTGACTCAGAGAGAGGAGTCTGAGTCACTGACGGCACAATTACTTGCCAAAGGCATGTAGGGCAGAGGTATTCCACCATCTGTAACCACTGGTCAGCTTCAGGTCCCTTTAGAAACCTATTTGACATTAGGTTAGTTCTCTTCTCTTTTCAGCTGGACTCACAGACCAGGAGAGACAGAGTCCTCTGCGCTACAGACCCTTCATTTGTGATGGTTCCAGGTAAATGTCTTGATGTATGTTGAAATGGATCCCAGGCACTTTCTCTCCGGCCGATTGTTACCTGAAATGAATGTTGTGCAAATCGTAGGGCACGACCTAGTACCCCTAAATGCAAAAATACCCCCCCCCCACAAACACACTCCCGCTTCTGCAGTTGATAATTAACCCTTAGCTCTCATGTCCCCTAGAACACCAGCACTAAAATAAAACCTTAGACTCCCGCCCACTCCAAGAGCTCCAGAGGGGCCGCTGAGAGATCATCTGAACTCGGGATGGAAACGCCCCATTAGCGCGTTCGGTCCATTCCCGCCACAAGGGTCCAATGCTAGGCTGGCACCGTTAGGGGTCCGGCTCCCGGCGTGCGTCTGATCACATCTGTGGGCTTTAGAGGAAAGGGCATTAGGACCCTGAGGATCTCGCTCTCTTTTTCTGCTCTGCAGGACTGAGCCGTGAGAGCAGAGCTAAAACAAACAGCTGTGACTGTACGAGCCAGCCAAACCGAGAGAGGGAGAATCCTGTCACCAGCACCCTCCTCTCCCCCACCCCCCTTACACAGACCTGACCCGTCTCTCGCCTGAGCCCCAACCTCTTCTCCAGTTTATCAGGCTCCCACGCTCCACTGGGGCTTTCGGGATGAGGAGGATCAGGGCTAATGCCATTGCAATCCTGACTGTAGCCTGGATCCTGGGCACTTTCTATTACTTATGGCAGGACAACAAGCCTCATTCAGCAGCATCCAGCAGATCCCCTAGCAGCAGCGGCAGAAATGGGCAGAGATCAGCTGCGAGGCTGGAGAGCCACAGGGAAGATGGGACCATCCCCCTCACTGTAAGTGAGACGCGCTCGCAGAGCGGATCACATTTTAATCCTTCAGCAGCGATTGTTGCAGGGAAATTGCATTGCATGTTGGTGCTGCTGCCGGGTGAGGTGTTGGCAGGAACATTAATCTAGTTTGTCAGAGATTGGTGGGGGCTGGTGAATGAATGGGGAGGGGGGGGATACATTAGAGGAGGTGTTAGGTTTTCATGGGTTTCTTTATATTTATTTTAGCATTCTGGCTTGTAACCATGACAGCACTTACAATTGGGGAGCACTATCCAAAGGCTTGGAGAAATAGACTACCGCTGAATGTAAAGTGTTTGCAAGTCGTGTCCACTGGATGGCCAGGGTCTGTTTCTCTGACTGGGAGCTGGATTTCCTTTTTGGCTAAGAAAGGGGTGGATGAAACAGCCGTGAAGGCTTTTTGGGTTGTGTTCAAGCTGCATGTTTTAAATGAGGCCAGAAGGATTTGCATTTGCAGAAAACAGTTTCTTCGGTCCTGGGCTCCATGATCCTTGCTCTGGAAGGATTGTGTGGGTCAGGGCCCGGGGGAGTAATATTGCAACACCCACACTGCCATGTGGCGGGTTTGGTGGTCTCAGCTGCATCATCCATTAGTTGTTGTACATCCTAGTGTGAGAGCACAGCACAGCGTGCGAGCCTGGAAGTTAAAACTGAATTAAGCCAGAGGAAGCTCTCTGCTGTTAGACTCATGTTTCGGTTGAGCTCAGAGCGAGACAGGAGGGGTAGGCAGCCCTGGTTTATCCCTGCTGACATCCAGACTGGCTCCCTGCTTCCCACCTATTTGATTTCTGACCCCCGGGCCCCATTTGAGGCACTGTATCAAAAAGACCTGCACTCTGCTTTTCCTGGGGATGTCCAGGAGTTTGGCAGTGGGGTCAAATAGAGCTTCTGCTCTCCCTGTATTAGGGGAGATAAGAACCATTACGGTCTTTCGGTTTTTCCTCTTTCAGGCTACAAGGTAATAATAAAAAGCCACTATTTACTGTAAGAAATAATACAAATAACCAAATAAAAAATTCATTGAGTCCATTCTCAGTGGTAACCTGGGTAAGACCGCTCAGAAATTGGAAGATGTCATTGTTTATGTTTGTCTATGAATCATCTGGTTACACAGACATGGAAAGGAACAGAAACAGCATGGTCTAATAGTTAGAGCAGGAGCCTCGACACCAGGATTCTTGTCTTTTCTTAGTGACTTGCTTTGTAACTTTGGCCAATATCCCAGTTTCTCCATCTTTAAATTAGGGCTAATGTGTAACCATCACATGGGGGTCATAAGGCTTAATTTATTAATGTGTATAAAACACTATGAGATCCTACAATGAGAGATGCTTTAACAATTGGTGCATATGTGTATATATATATATATAATATAGAACATAAGAACGGCCATACTGGGTCAGACCAAAGGTCCATCTAGCCCAGTAGCCTGTCTTCCAACAGTGACTGTTGCCAGGTGCCCCAGAGAGAATGAACAGAACAGGCAATCCTCAAGTGATCCATCCCCTGTCACCCACTTCCAGCTTCTGGCAAACAGAGGCTAGGGACACCATCCCTGCCCATCCTGGCTAATAGCCATTGATGGACCTATCCTCCGTGAACTTATCTAATTCTCTTTTGACTCCTGTTATAGTCCTGGCCTTCACAACATCCTCTGGCAAAGAGTTCCACAGGTTGGCTTCCGTATGTTGCCTTATAACCAAGGAACTCTACAGGAAAGGTCATGTGGTGAAGGTGTAGGGCTAGAGTCAGGAGACCTGGGGTCTGTTCCTAGCTGGGCCCCAGAGATCCCAATTTCCAGTGTGCTCTTGGACAAGTCACTTTGCCTGTTTCATAGTTTTTCCATCTGTAAAATGAGGGAAATCATAAACTTAGCTACCTCTCCGAGGGGTTGTGTGACTTCATGCCTTCATGTTTGCAAAACCTCTTGAAATCCTCAGAGGGAAGATGCTGTAGAAGTGCCAAGTCTTATTATATTACTAATGTGTGGTATGTATGTGCGCATGCTCATAGACATACATAAATGGTGTGATGATAAACTGTAGTCATTATTATTAAAATATGGCATTATTGGTGGAGTACCATAAAAATTGTCATTAAAAAAAATAGGGATGGGTCAGCCTGACCTGGGCTTCCGTCCCAAACCCATTAATACAGAGGGATAATGCTGCTCTCTGCCTCCCCATTCCTCTCTGTAATTGGAGTCATAAGATTTGCTACCATACTGGTCTATCTACTCCAGATTCCTGTCTCCAGTAGAGGCCAATAGGTAATGGGAGAAAGGAAGGTGAAACCCCCCTGTAATGCACCTGACTAACTGTGCAGTGCTGTACATGGAATACTCCTTCCTGACCCCTGCAATGATCAGTTTGTACAAGAAGCAGGAGAATGGAAGCAGTCAGATCTTCTGAGTGACCATGTTTCTCAAATATATTATATACACAATGTACTTTCCTAAATGTTCTGTCTGCTGCTGTGAGAGTCAAGCCAATCAAATTCCGTATTCTTGCTGATGTGACCCCCTGCGGTGGCATTACTGTTGATTTGGCACCACAGTGAGAGAGTAACGGGACTTTACTGTGATGGAATGTGAATAACAAGCAGTCAGTCCCATTTGTAGCAGTCTCATTGGATTGCTAGAGACAGCTCTGGGAGGAGGTGAGGCAGAGGAATAACCGAGGAGCCAGTCTGGGGTGGGAGGGGGAAGATCTGTTGGCAGAGAAGCTGGAGAGCAGGGTGGTTGACATGCATTCCTGCAGGCTCTCTCCTAGGCACACTTGGCGTAGGTTGTGATTTTTCAAGGCATATAAAATGTGACGGTTTAGTTGCTTTTATACAGGAACAGAAGCTATTAATATATAGAGAAACAGGTGCTCCTGGCTCTGTAGTGCCTTCATCTCTGGTCTCCTTAAGGAGTTAATTACTTTGCATAATAAACAATGTCAACACTATTTGTTTACTAGGTGTATCTATTGGCTGTTAACTTTTCCAAAGTTCCAGGGTGTTTAGATCTACAGTTTTGGTTTGGCCGACTATAGAATTGTTAAGGTAAGCCACACAGTTTGGCTCCAGATTCAGATGTATCTCTGGTTTTTGTGGTTGGCATCTGGGGATTTGTTTGAGGCTCGTCCTAATGTGATTAAGATCCTTTGGAAACACATTGTTTTGTAATTTTAAAACCCTCTTTTTACTGCTTTTGTCTGCAAATCTCTTCTTCGGCCAAGTGAGTCGAGAAGTTCTGCTCTGTGCCGTTGCAAATCCCAGGTGAATGACATGTTTAAAAAATGGAAATGCCTTTGGGGACTCTTTTTATCCCCTCTTGAGATGGAAAATAAAAATATCTCCAGGTAAAACCTGCAGCTGACTAAATGGAGAATGAGCACGTAGCAAGGCCACTAAATAACTGCCTGACTTCTGATAGCCAATGTGAGCCTGAATTTCAAACTTGGGTGCCTAAAATTTTGAGTCTGCTATGGAAATCTCTATATCAACCCTAATCATTAGTGGGAGGTCAGGTGCTACAGTGATGGGTCTCCAAGAAATACCTTAGACTAGATAATGTTGGACACTCAAATCCCTGTTCTAGGCACAGAAGTTTTAAAATTTGGCCTCTCTGGGACAAAAGTCATCCTTGGTTTCATCCCACTGAAATCCAGGGCTTTGGAGCGGAGCCTGGAGCTGGAGCACAGACCGGTAGGTTTTTGCCCGGAGCTGGAGCGGAGCCGGAGCGGAGCAATTCAAAAATTTGATTGCTTCAAATCCCCGCTGAAATCAACAGATTTAGCTCCTCAGGTTTAAAAAAATAAATGAACATACTGACTAGGTCAGCTTTGGAAATCATCTGCAAAGCTGTTGTCCCTTTTGAAATAAACATGTAGATGGACTAGTAAAAATCTGCTATAGGCTATGTCTACACTACGCAGCTTTTAGTGACACAGCTGTGCCGCTACAGCCATGCCTCTAAAAGACGCACAGTTTAGCAGCTGTTTGTCAGTGCTCCTGCCAACAAAAAACTTCCACCTGCAACGAGCGGCGTTAGCGTTCTCCTGCAGACAAAGCACTGTTCACATCGGTGCTTATCGTCGACAAAACTTTTGTCTTTCACGGGGATGTTTTTTTTTTAACACCTCTTAACGACAAAAGTTTTGTCTTTCACTTGCCATTGTAGACATAGCCATAGTTACAGGCAAAGCTCAACTCCTGTGTGTCTGGCTCTCCAAATTCCCTCGCCAAAGACCACAAATGATCTGCAAATAGCTGGTGGTTGTTCCTGTAGGATGGGGGACCCAAAATACAGCCCAAGAGCCAAAGGCAAATGCTCAGTGCTGAGTTGCTGTTATTATTTAATATTAAATACAGCCCACAGAATGCAAAGGGGCAAGCTCACTCACATGCAGTTATCACAAAGTTATCTGCACCGCTGTGTAGTGATGAGGCGTGTGAAAATGAAACAGTTGCATGAAGGGGATCATGGCATCCCTAGAGAGGCTGTAGAGGGGGCCCAGCACCAATCCCAAACAGGCTAGCACAGAATAGTTATTGGGGTAACCGTGGGAATCCAGCCTTACCTGGCATCAGTGGTCCAGAAGGGCAGTGGATGCTATTGACTCGTAGGCGGAAAGAGCAGCAGTGAAAGGAGTGAGGTGCAGCCCTGCAGCCTGGGTACAGGTTGGGGGTGAATTCCAACCCTTCTTGGAGTAACCCACCCACAGCTTGATTAACCCAGACTAGTATGGGAAGGATTAAAAATTCACCCAAAATACATTCTCTCTGGCCACTCTTTGTTTTTAATAAACTGCAGGCTGAGAACAAATCAGAATCTGATCAGCTGAGCTGCAGGACTTGGTTGCTGGTGAATTGGGCCAACAAGCACTCCCTGTTCATCTCTCAAGGAAGGAGCAAATACCACAGTCCTGGATATTTATTTTTTATGTTTAACAACATGGTACTTTTCTTAGGAGTAGCCCTGAGGCTCCTGCACGTTGCTCACATGGCTCTCTCTGTTGCAGCGTTTGGGCTTTTCTGAAAAACAGCATTCCAATAAATGTGCCCTCCTTTCTCTTTCTCCCCAGTGGGATGATGTCTTCAGCTCCCCATAGGTTTCCCTTACACAGAAACTTTAAAATGGGTGATCAAAGGGTTCTTGGCAATACTTACACACTGAATTTCAATGGGTTAATCATTCGCCTCTTTTCTTCCATCTCTGTTAGCACAGATGTGATGGACGCTTGCTTCCCTTCCCAAAAGACTGAGAAAGCTGCCCAGTACATTTATGCCCTGTAAAATCCGTGGTCCTAAACGTGAGCCTTTTGAGGAGAGTAAAGCCACTGTTGTCACACAGCGAATGCCTGCATGTCAGGTACATGGGTGATGCACAGTTTTGAAAATGGAGCCTCGCTGCTGTCTCTCCATGTAGTGGTGGTGATGATGCAAAAGGCATAGTAATAATTTGCATTTCCCCAATAATCAAAGGCTGGGCATCTGGCCACCTTTACTTCCCCAGCTCGTGTAAAGTTTCTGGAGCATTAAAAGAACAGCTCAGCTAGACCACTGACTAGAGAATTACTGATGATTGAGTCGGGTGATCTTGTCCAGTGACGCTGGAACAATTTGTATAGTGGGGATGCTGAGAGCCTTTGAACCAAGCTGTGAACCCTGTATATGATGGAAACCACTTCAAGCCATGGGTGCAGCAGCACCCCTAGTTCCAGCATCTATGATCTTGTCTGTCCTGTAGGGCTGGTACAGGATTGTTCCCTATGGTTTATTCTCCCATACTCTTGTCCTATCCAGTTTTATACATCCCAAGCAATGTCCCTCACATCTCTTAGGAGACTATTCTACAGCTGATAGATCTCACTGTCTAATATTCTGTCTACATTTCCTTCCATAAAATCCCATTACTCTTTGGTGTGGTAGAAAGAGAGCCTGAGACATAAGGCCTTGTATCCATTTCTATTTTGTATCAATATCCATTTTGACCAGCCTAAATAATACATCTCCCCTGTTGGTGTTTAACAAATCCTTTACCCTTCTCTCCTTCCGTCTGAAGATTTCAAAATACTCTGCAAACATTAGTGGATTAAGCTTCACCACCTACTGTGAGATAGGGAGCAGTATTATCTCCATTTTACAGATGGGGAAAGCGAGGCATAGGGGTTAAGAGACTTGCCCGAGGTCACATAGTGAGTCAGTGGAAGAGTCAGGTAAAGGACACAGATCTTCTTACTCCCAGTCCTGCGTTTTAGCTGTAAGGCCATTCTCCCTGCTCCCCCTTTTACTATCCTCTTACACCCTTTAGATCCTGATAGATTTAACTGCAATTTAGCACTCTACCGATAATCAGTTCTATTTATTTTTAACAAACTATTGGGGAAATAGAGAGTGCGTGTGTGCATTTTAAAAAGCCCCCTGCTAGATCTGATACCCTCAAACTCTGATACCCTTACTCTTCACACGTCTGAACCAGCTATTTCTAGCTGACATTTACTGGTGCTCCTGAGCTCCCTAATAGTCCTGTGGAATGGTTATGTCGTCCCTCCCCCCCCTTCCCATTTGCTACTGTCAAAACCAGATATGATATTTCACTCACAACTGGGATAAACTGCATCTTTCATGGTTCAATAGGCGATCTCTTTTATTCTGCAGAGGTTTCTATCCCACTGGGCTCCCTAGGCTTGTGTGCCTGCCTGGAGGCAGTTCTTGTCAGTTTCAGTGCTGTAGCTATGGGAATACAGATGGCTCCCAAATAAATAAATAAAATAACTGCAAGAGAAAGAACTCCCTGTAGTGGCACTTTACCATGCTCATGAAATACAGGTTTTATTTCACGTCCTGCTGTGCTGCTGAGGAGGTAGAACCTAATAATTAAAAATATATCACAGCTCATAAAAGCGTCCTCTTGAGCTGGGGGAAATCTGGTTTCTGTAGAATTTTACTCTTCCTAGTTAATTTGTGCCTGACCGTCCCATAGTCAATAATTTGCCTTGTTGTCCCGGTTTAAGAATTTAACCAAGTTTCTTCTTCTACCACGCTGGGTCGATGAAAATTGATTTGCATCAGTACGTGATCATAAAGTGGCAGTCCCCGCCAGCCTGTTTGATCTCTTTAAGGCTGCTCATTGAATTTGCATTTTTGTATAAGATGTGCTCTACAAAGTAGGTGATCAGACTCTGGATTCGGAGAGAATCCAAAGCAGTTCAGGCTTTTGTGCAAACCTTTGAATGCCTCATAATATTCAGTGTCTTGTGAAATATTGATGTTTTTCTTAAAATGACCTTTTCCCCCACAGGAAACTATTTCTTCTCCTGCATCATTAAAGGAAAGAGGAATGTTGCAGAGTTCTTGGGCTCTTCCTCATGCTAGAATGCAGGACTGTCTTGAAGGAGGGTCTTGCTAAAACTAGCTTGCAGGAGGGGTTGTTCGGCCATTACCTGCATGCCTTCACAGATTCCACATTCTAGAACCTGGCCTGCTTTGATGGAGACCTATGGTTCGGATCTCAAATTCTTTCCTTCTTATAGCTGATTCACCAGAAGTCATAGGACTCTATGAGAACCATCCCTAGAGTCCAAGTCCTGGGTGAACGTAAACTGATCTGTCCATAGTGTGGCTAACTCTCCTGCCCATAGTTCTGCTAGTGTCCTTCACAGAATGCCTGTATCATCTGGATATGAAGAAGGGGGTTCTTCCCTGGATACTAGTAGGCTCACAAGAGCATTTTCCCCTTCTTTGGGTTTATTCCAGTAGTATAGTTGAGGATAAGCGTGTGTAAACAGAGTTTACCAACTTCTCATTTTAGGAATATGGCATTTACCACGGTCCAGTCTGGAGCACCAAAAAGTTTAGTTCACCTTCACCCACTTCTTTTTTTTTTTTTACCACTATACCGCTGGTCTGTCCTGTTTAATACTTGTTTGGGAGACCCCTCTGGGAAAGCAAAATGCTGATGGGAAACCCTCATGAAAAATCCAGATGCCACAAGAAGTTGCGTTGGTGATTCAGTAGGTTTTGCTCTTCCCTTGCATACTGGATGGGTGCATACATGTCCCAGTGCGTGAAGAAGCATTGTGCTGCTGGTGGAGGTACTGTCACATTCTGGGGTGCAATCCAGACCTGTGAGAGGTTGTGTCACCGCCTGCCCTATAGCCCTGAGTGCCTCCAAATGCTGTGCTGCCAAAGCTCTCTTGTCTGGACATTTCCCGCCAGCATACAAGCCTGCACTGAGTGTGGGTGAGTTAAGCAGCCCTGGTTCAGCGCTCTGACCCCAGCAGCCTGCCTACAATACCACAGTCCCTCTGGTTACCCGGGCAAGATGGACCCCACTGCCCCCCAATAGCAAATTTTCCCAAATCCATGTGCTCTGCAGTGTCCAGCCCTTTCCTGGAACACTCAGAGAAATAATAAGGTCCGTTTGCACCTTTAAAAAGACAAAAGAACATCACAGCTTATTAAATTAACTGGGGTAAATACACCCTTCCCTTCAAGTACAGCATTGACCTGGTTTATTGTAAAAAACAAGCAAACAAGTTTATTAACAAAAGGACATAGGTTAACTGATACCAAGTAGAAGAACTAAAGTTAGAAAGGATTACAAATAGATAAAATCAAATACACTTTCTAATGGCTAAGACCTGACTTAACAAGCTACAGTTTTTGGTCAAGGTAGTTTCCTTACCAGTCTTCCATTCCCAGAACTTTGACTCCCTTGGCTGAAGGATCCATTTTTCTAAGCTTGCAGAGCTCAGTCCAGTGATGTTGGTGAGATGTGAAAACGTGTACCCGAGCAGGCCTAGTCATTAATGTTTCTATGGCATCTTTTGCAAGAGTAGAGGTACTAGAAATTTCTGCAGAACACTAAATCGATCTGTGTAATTAAATTCTCCTTGTGGTTTCAACTGGATAAAGTATGCTACATTTTCTGTCCTGCAGATCTATGAGAGTTGCATTTCATCCCAAAGGTGGCTGGCTGCTTTTCAGAGGTGGTTGAAAATTTTTACCTCATGTGAAGGCCCATGAAGTCTGTGGTTTATTGTAGGCAGATATTCACTTCAGGGGACAAGGCCTCTAACACTTAAGGTTTGTTGTACATATTCCTGTTGTGGCAAGGCCCACGATGCTTGTGGTTTCTGCTGTCCTTTGGATGTTTCTCACAAACCACAGGTGAGTGAGCTATGCCAGCTCTGTAGAATAAGAATGGTTGATAAATGCGTCTCTGGGAGTGTTACTGCACAAGCAAGATTCTGTAAGAGTTTGACAGCTTTATATTTTATTTACAGTGTTTACATTTTGGAACTGTAGGAATGCTATTTGCCTAAATGGCAGAAAATGATTTCATATTTAATTTGTTTCAGTGGCACACATGGGGCTTAAAAAAATTAAAGTAAAATAAACAAAACAAACCCATCACAATAATTAAAAAAAATCCTGTCAGCTGTGTCTGAGGGCTTCCCTCAGTACCTTAATTCTGAATTCAAGTGGCTAGGTGGTTCTACCAATATTCTGTTCTTGGAGAGCATGCTGCTCTGCCTGTGGCATGATTTTTTGGTGAGGCCGAAGGTGAGGTGCTCCTTAAGTTAACCCCACAGTCTACTTATTATTTATATTTTGGCAACGCCTAGGAGCGCTAACCATGGACCAGGACCCGTTCATGCTAAGTGCTGTACAAACACAGAACAAAAGGATGATCCCTGCTCTGACCCTTTCCACCAAAGTGGGTGGGAGCGTATGGGTTAGGGAACACATCCATCACTTGCTCCAAGGTTTAGGCAGCTAGTGCTTCAGTAATCCACAGCCACTTCCCACGTGAGGCTCTCCCGATAGTCTTTGCCTCAGTCTGCAAAATGGCCCCCATCAGAGATCACAGTACTAAAACCTGGTAATACACATGCACACACTGGAGTCCGGAGCTTTCCAGTTTGCCCTACAATCCTGATTGGCTGGAGCATAGGTGAAGGGGAGGATTCTCAAATCCTTGGCTCTTTTAAAGGGCTACACCCTGCAATAGCATAGTCATTACATGTAATAACACTGAAATACCAGATCTGCTTGCAGGCACTGCAAAGTGAAGCATGGATCCTGTCTCTTGATGCTCACCTGAGGAGGATATGAACTGCCATATGCCTGAAGATGAAGTCAGGACAGGGAAAAAAAATCATTCTTTCCATTTTAACTGAGCTGTATTGTGGTTGTCAGTGTTGAAATATGACTTAATTATCCTTGCTGGAAAAACACAGCACAGCAGAAAGGGAGTAAAAGAAACAGAGTCACTTGTGCTGAGGATGAAAAAATATTCTGGCCATTTGCTTACTGTTCTTATTTGTGTCCGTGTCTTTCTCTACTGAGCTTCCATACCAGATAGGAAGTAATTCAGTGGTTGGAACTAGCATCTTCCTTCGTAATGGATAAAATAACTTTCTAAAGGAGAGGCTGACTAGGCCTGTTTCTGTTTGTCCTGGGAACTGCTGCAAAACACCTTTCACACCACAGGAGCCTCTCTAGATCCCATCTTCTAAGAAGTTCTACATGTCCCAGGGTCTAGCTGGTTCTAACTTGGTAACCCTTTCCCTCTTCTCTGACTGGCTTTATTCTCTTGCATTTTCCTTCCTTTCACTGCTTCAATCATATCTTCCAGTTTTTTCCTCCGTCTTGGGTTTCATGCCATAAAGTGTGATAAGGTGTGAATTGATCATTCTTAACCTGTACCTCAGTTAGGTAGAAATGAAGGATAAGAACATAAGAACATAAGAAAGGCCGTACTGGGTCAGACCAAAGGTCCATCTAGCCCAGTATCTGTCTACCGACAGTGGCCAATGCCAGGTGCCCCAGAGGGAGTGAACCTAACAGGCAATGATCAAGTGATCTCTCTCCTGCCATCCATCTCCATCCTCTGACGAACAGAGGCTAGGGACACCATTCTTACCCATCCTGGCTAATAGCCATTTATGGACTTAGCCACCATGAATTTATCCAGTCCCCTTTTAAACATGGGATGGTTTTGTGGTTAAGGCACGGGACTGGGAATCAGGAGACCTTGCTTCTGTTCCTGGTTGAACCGCAGTCTCAGTCTGTGACAATGGGTACGTCACTTAAACTATTCTATGCCTCAGTTTCCCCATCTGTAAAATGGAGCTGTTGTGAGGCTTAGTTCATGAATGTTTTTTAAGTGCTTCGGGTGACAGGAGCTATACAGGGCTGGCTAATAGGTGAACTTGTGTTGGATGGCATGAGAGCGGCTCAGCTGTATATGCTGTCATCCTAGATGCTATCTGTCTGAGCATTTCCCGTGCACGCTCCAGCAGGGTTAGAGCTGGTCCACATTTTTCCAGCAGGATGTTTTTGCATTGAAAAATACTGTTTCATTGAAATCAAAACTTTCCGTGGGAACGTGTTTATTTTGACTAAATTTCCTTTTGAAAAACAAGAGCTGGAAAAGTATTTTGATATAGTCGAAACATTTCAACCGTCTCAGAATGGAACATTTTGATTTTTTGTTTAGAAATGACTTTTTGTGTCAATATTTATTTTATATTATAAATTGTAATGTAAAAAGAGACAAAGTAGGAATGAAATGTTTGTTTTCTCAAAATGGAACGTTGCGATTGACCTGAAATGAATTGTTTTCAAAAAAATTCATTTCATGAGAATTTTTTTTGTTCTGATTTGAATGAAAACAAATTTTGAAATGCCGGAATTTCCTGTTGAACAGAAATTCCAAATTTTGAGCAGCTCTTACCAGGTTATTGGTGTGTTCACATCCCAAAGCACGACACCATCTAGTATGATTGTTGTAAGCCTGAGTGACTATAATATTGGAAACGGCTGCAAATCAGAACTGAGGTGCACTAGCAAAGCTGGGGGTGGGGCGGCAGATGGTGTCTCAGCAGCAGACTAGCAGAGGCTGCTGCAGGTCAGGAATGAAGTGCTTTGACAGAGCTGTGTGAAAAGCCAAGGACTGCATTCAAGAGGACTGACCGTTGCGGATTGACTGGTAAAGCTTACACACTGCCTGCTGGTCTCTACCATTCACTACTATAGATCACACTTTCACTTTTCTGAGCACCTTTATTTATTTATTTATTTATTTATTATCCAAAAACGGAAAAGAGGGACTAGAGCCTGGCCATTCCCCACTGATGCTCATGAGGCAAGATTGTGCTTGTAGTTGTATGCTGTTATTTAGACAGTGAGATGTGTGTGCACGCGCACGTATGTGTATACATAAAAATGAGAGAGAGAGAGAGAGAGAGAGAGAGAGAGAGAGAGAGAGAGAGAGGTCTTCAGGGCCCCATTTATGCAGAGAAATTGCCCATGTTGTGAAATATGGTTTCAGAGCATGGGCAATTTTCCAGTGCTGATTGAACCTAGCCGTTTGATAGGCAGCTGTGTGTTCCCTTTGGAATTGCCTTCTCTTGACTGCTTATAGAGGGATCCTTTCTGCTCTGACTTCTGCCATGTTCTTTTGAATTGGGTAATGCAAATCTGGCAGATGTGTCTGTTTCTAAGACCTGATCTACACTAAGAGTTTATGTCGAATTTAGCACCGTTACATCGAATTAACTCTGCACCCGTCCACACAACGAAGCTATTTAGTTCGACATAGAGGTCTCTTAAATTCGACTTCTGTACTCCTCCCCAACGAGGGGAGTAGCGCTAAATTCGACATGGCCATGTCGAATTAGGCTAGGTGTGGATGGAAATTGACGGTAATAGCTCCGGGAGCTATCCCACAGTGCACCACTCTGTTGACGCTCTGGACAGCAGTCCGAGCTCGGATGCTCTGACCAGCCACACAGGAAAAGCCCCGGGAAAATTTGAATTCCTTTTCCTGTCTGGGCAGTTTGAATCTCATTTCCTGTTTGGACATTGTGGCGAGCTCAGCTGCACTGGCAACGATGCAGAGCTCTCCAGCAGAGATTGCCATGCAATCTCAGAATAGAAAGAGGGCCCCAGCATGGACTGATCGGGAAGTCTTGGATCTGATCGCTGTGTGGGGCGATGAGTCCTCCTGGGACATCTCCACGAAGATCTCCTGGAGGTAATTGGAAAGCCTTTGCATCAGGTTCCTGGGGAGAGCGGCCTTATTGGGTCCTCCGTGGTAGGAAACGTTTCCGCGCCAGGAGACAATCAAGTACTCGGGTATCATTGCCTTGCAGAGCATGGCGGCATACGGCCCTGGTCTTTGCAGGCTTTCCCGAAGCATCCTTTCTTTTTCCGTCTCTGAAATCCTCATCAGAGTGATGTCGCTCATGGTGATCTGCTTTGAATTAGGTAGGGGAATGTTAGTATTGGGACTGCTTGCCTGTTCCTTTACAGAACTGTAACCGGTGGTTTACAGCCACGCGGTGGAGGCGGGAGAGGAGCAGCATACAGGGATCTTTCCCTGGGACAGCCGCGAGGGGGTGGGACAGGGGCAGAGTTCATGCTTGCCGGATTGCTGGCAGCAGGGACTGGCATTGCTTTGAACGTGAAAGGAGGCCAGTGCTATTATTAAAGTTTTAATCAGCCACAAGTCTACGGCTTACCATGTCAGCCTGTTACCCAAATTCTGCTGTCCTGTCCCGCTTGTCTGATCTGCACTGCAAGACCCCAGGCACTGAATGCGAATGCCGAAAATTCGACCTTGTCCTGAGTGCGCATGTGATAGGTGCTGTGCATGGTCTTGTTCACAGAGAAAGACTATGTTCTTTGTTCACAAAAAATTTTATCTTTCTGAGGAATTCACTCACTTTTTCCCATCCCACAGCTGCGACTGTCTCCCGACCAACCCTGGCATCACACTCCCAGAGGCTAGCGCAGATTAGGCGTAGGAAGAAGAGGACACGGGAGGACATGTTCTCGGAACTTATGGGCTGCTTCCGAGCCCAGGCAGCCCAGTAGACCCAGTGGAGGGAGAACTTGTCCCAAATCCACCGATCACACATTGAACGGGAGGAGAGGTGGCGGCAGGAAGACCAGCAGGAGACTCAAACGCTGCTTGGACTAATGAGGGAGCAAACGGACACGCTCCGGCGCCTTGTGGATGTTCTGCAGGACCGGAGGCAGGAGGACAGAGCCCCGCTGCAGTGTATCTCTAACCGCCCTCCCCCGCCACAAAGTCCCATACCCCCCTCACCCAAAGTCTCAAGAAGGAGGGGCGGCAGAGTCCGTGAAAACTCTCACTCCACCCCTGCAGACTGCTCAAGTACCAGAAGGCTCTCATTCCCCAAAATTTGATAAGTCCTTTCCTTCCCGCCTCACCCAAGCCCCCGTCCCAGTTTCATCCCCCAGTTTCATGTGTAGTTGCTAATAAAAAATAAGTTTCTGTTAATTACTGTTTCCATCATGTTCTTTTAGAGGAGAGTCTGTTTGAAGGGGGGGGAAGGGGGTTGGTAATTGGACAGGACAGTCACCTTTACCAGGGTACAGACGCGGGGGCAGGTTCAGCAGCAGGGCACACACACATTGCAGTCACTAGTTACCCTGGTCAGTCTGGGAGGTGGTTTTCATGTTCTGTGTGTGGGGGGGGGGGGCTATGTGACTTTGTGGTGGGAGAGGGCGGCTAGAGATCTTATGCAGCGGTCCTTATCCTGGATCACAGAGCCATGCAGCAGGGGATCTGTAACCGTCCTCCCCCTGCCACAAAGTCACATAGCCCCCACACACAGAGTCCCGAACAGGAGGGGTGGCAGGCTCCGTTGAAACAACCAGTCCACCAGTGCGGAGCCTGTCATTCCTGGAGTTTAGAAGCGTCCTTTGCATCACTACACTACACCCGCTCCCCACCACAGTCTGCGTCCCAGGTTCAACACTTTACCGCGAAAACAGTAGTAAAGAAAACGGTGTTCATTAACAAATTTCAAGTGATTTTATTTTTAAACGTGTGTTGGAAGGGGGGTGATGGGGTGAATGGGGTATGTAGCGGCAGAGGATAGTCAACATAAACTGGGTAAAGAAACGGGGGCAGGTTCAGCTTCTCTGTAAACAAACTTAATAGTCACAGGTTACCCTGCTCACTCAGGAACCTAGCTTTCAAAGCCTCCCGGATGCACAGCGCGTCCCGCTGGGCTCTTCTAATTGCCCGGCTGTCTGGCTGGGCGTAATCAGCAGCCAGGCTATTCGCCTCAACCTCCCACCCCTCCATAAAGGTCTCCCCCTTGCTCTCACACAGATTGTGGAGCACACAGCAAGCTGCAATAACAATGGGGATATTGGTTTCGCTGAGATCAGAGCGAGTCAGTAAGGTTCTCCATCTCCCCTTGAGACGTCCAAAAGCACACTCCACCACCATTCTGCACTTGCTCAGCCGGTAGTTGAAGAGTTCTTTTTCAGTGTCCAGGGCGCCTGTATAGGGCTTCATGAGCCAGGGCATTAGCGGGTAGGCTGGGTCCCCGAGGATGACTATAGGCATCTCCACATCTCCAAGAATTATTTTGTGGTCCGGGAAGTAAATACCTTCCTGCAGCCGTCTAAACAGACCAGAGTTCCTGAAAACACGAGCGTCATGAACCTTGCCCGGCCATCCGACGTTGATGTTGGTAAAACGTCCCCTATGGTCCACCAGTGCTTGCAGCACCATTGAAAAGTAGCCCTTTCGGTTAATGTACTGGCTGGCCTGGTGGTCCGGTCCCAGGATAGGGATGTGAGTTCCATCTATAGCCCCACCACAGTTTGGGAATCCCATCGTGGCGAAGCCATCTATGATGACCTCCACGTTTCCCAGGGTCACTACCTTTGAGAGCAGTAGCTCAACGATTGCGTTGGCTACTTGCATCACAACAACCCCCATGGTAGATTTGCCCACGCCAAAGTGGTTCGCGACTGACCGGTAGCTGTCTGGCGTTGCAAGCTTCCAGAGGGCTATGGCCACTCACTTCTGGACAGTCAGGGCTGCTCGCATCCGGGTGTCCTTGCGCTTCAGGGCAGGGGACAGCAACTCACAAAGTTCCAGGAAAGTCCCCTTCCGCATGCGAAAGTTTCGCAGCCACTGTGATTCATCCCAGACCTGCAGCACTATGCGGTCCCACCAGTCCGTGCTTGTTTCCCGGGCCCAGAATCGCCGTTCCACAACATCAACATGACCCATTGCCACCATGATGTCCTCGGCGCGGGGTCCCGTGCTTTGTGACAGGTCTGTGCCACTCTCACACTTCAGGTCCTCACCGCGCTGTCGTAGCCTCCTCGCCCGATTTCTCAGCATCTGCCTCTGGGAAAGGTGGATGATAAGGTGCGAGGTGTTGACAACGGCCATAACTGCAGCGATGGTCGCAGCGGGCTCCATGCTCGCAGTGCTGTGGCGTCCGCGCTGTCACTGACCAGAACAGTGCGCGAACTGATTTCCCGCCGGCGCTTTCAGGGAGGGAGGGCGGGAGTGACGGTTGGATGATGACAGTTACCCAAAACCACCCTCGACACATTTTTTTCCCCAGAAGGCATTGGGGGCTCGACCCAGAATTCCAATGGGCAGCGGGGACTGCGGGAACTGTGGGATAGCTGCCCACAGTGCACCGCTTCCAATGTCGACGCTTGCCCCGTTAGTGTGGACTCACAAAGTCGAATTACTGTCCTTAGTGTGGACACACACGTTCGACTTTGTAATATCGATTCCACATATTCGATTTAAGTAAAATCGAACTACTCTCGTAGTGTAGACATACCCTTAGCTACGTTCTACTTTCTGACTTGAAAGAAAAGAGGAGAGGGCTCGCTGTCTGCAGGGAAACGGTTCTAGTCAACCTGAAGAGGCAATGTTAAGACTTTCCTGGTGTGTTGTGGCAGGGCTCATGGTTATAAGATTTGACTCTCTGGATATTTGGCCTCCAAAAAGTCTCTGAGTGGTTTGGGTTAAAGCCGTACTTTCTCATTTAATTATATGAGGGCCAATAGTGACCACTCTGTTAAGGCTGCCTGAAGTTTTCCATTACCAGTCCCTTGTTTTCAATCTCTTATAACTTCCCAAATTTGTCACCTTTTGAGCTGAACGTTTCCAGTCTTGGTCTCTCCGTGCAGGTGACTATTTTTTTAAATAATAATAATAATGGTAATAATAATTAATAAGTTAATAATAATTTAAATAAAAGTTTAAACAGTTATTTTGGGGCACTGGGAAAATGGGGGAATATATTTTCCTCACTATTAAAGCAATACAAATTAAATCTTTTTTTGAACAGGCCTTGTGTCGAAACAGCTGTGGGCTGAAGCTTGGCTGGGGAAAGAGCTCTTATTGTGGAGAGGTGTCTTTGAGTGTTCCCATAAAAGTTCTTTTTGATAGACTCAATTATGAATCATTGAAAATCGCACTTTGTCCATGTGCAGAATGTTCTGAATGGATTTTCTCACTCACCTCAAAGTGCCTGGCTAACTTAAGTGCACGGTGAAAAATCTAGTGAATGGCACAATGAATGCGGTAAGCCTTGTGCGTTTTGTAAAGAGACGAGTGCATGGCTCCTAAGGCTTAGCTTACAGGAGAGGGGCTTTCTGGAAAGTGAATGGGATGGGGTGTTCCAGTGGAATTTAGCTAACTAATTCCATATAATAGAGTTTCTTTTTTACATCTATTTTTCTTAAGAAATTTCATTAGAGAACTGTAAAGATGGTAAAGCACTCCAATTAGGAATGTTGAAGTTATATGTGTAACCTTGTCTAACTCACGGCATATATATATATATAGCACAACAACATGGTAATTAATTACATGATCACATATTATTTCTCAAACAATATAATACAGGCTTTTGTACTGTCTTAGAGTATGTCTTTGCTGCAGAGTTAATTCAAGTTATCTGCATTTGAGTTACGTCTCTTACATTAGCCTAGCTTGCATGAGAGTGGCCACATTGAAATAACACTTGAGCTGCCGGGGCCTCCTTGGTGCTGCACTCACTTATGTGGCAGGCAGTAATACTTTCAGGGCCATATCCTATGGTTCCTTGCGCTGCGGTAAAATGATCTGCTCTAGGAATTCTTTCCAAGTGCATTATGGGAGAAGCTGCTTGTCTTTTCTGGGAACACGTGGGGAATTGTGGGAAGGCAGTGGTGCACTAGCAGCACTCCAGGGGCGCTAGTCTGTGTCCACCCTGCAGTGCAGTTCTTTTAGCATCTGCTGAGTTGTGTTAACTGAGGCTTTAGGCTATACCCCTCCTCCCCCCACCCCTACAAGCCACCACACTTGAGTTAAGGGGTTTTGTGTGTGGATGGGACTCAAGTTAGGGGCAACAATCAAATTATAACTTGAGTTAACTTTGCAAAAAACAATCCCCTGGATGCATGTGTGTTGCATCTGACAGTACTGTGTATGCTAGAGAGAGTCCATTTAAAGTAATTTTAAATGAAAATAAATTTAAACTACATACTATAGATTAAACACAGCCACATAGAGTAGTAGTGAAAACTTGCTGGTCTACTTAGGTCACCTAAGCTTGTCATTAAACTAGTTTTGTAGCTAACTTCCTCATGCTCCAAACTGCATCCAAAGAAATCTGTGCAGTTAGCTGAAAAGGAAAACTGTAGGCTGCAATGAGTGGCTGTGCTTAGGGCGTGCCTGCTGGGACGCAGCTGTGCTGGGACGGCTTCCTGCTTTTCCCCTCTGGTAAAGTCATCAGTGCAGCAGGTGTTAAGAGCTCTCCACCATAGAACTTGCTGGGACAACATGCTGAGTGGACATCTTTTGAGGCATAGGATATCCCTGGACTCCTTTAGATGAATCCTCTTACCATTTTGAATCTTTGTGTCTTAGTTAATGGGGATTTAGGCCTCTCAATTTGTCCCAACTCATCTCAATTTCCCCCCTTTCTTGTTAGATAAAGAATTATACTGTCACATTAAGCTTTAAAGGGGATTGGATTGTTGTATATCTTTTCTCTCTTCTAAATGTCTGCTAGGAGACCAAATGAATTAGGGGCAGGAATGGATAAAAAGATATGATCACTGTCTGCTGAAGGAGAAGAGGGCAATTAGATTCTCTAACCTTTTCTTCTCCTTTGCATTCTCCTTGCAGCTACTGCATTGGATACTCTTTGAGCTGCTAACCAGTGACAACACCATGTCAAATTTCCTATAAGTCACCCTCCACAATTACATTACACAATGGGAAGGATTCCTTGCAGTCAGCTGGGGGAGAATTCTTCAGCACAGGCACTGCATGGGCTACTGTAGGTGGCCCAATGCAAACCACCTCACCAGCCTCAGTATAAAAATGTGCTGGGGACATGACTGTGTGTTGGAATGGATTTCCCAAACTGCATGCTGTTACAGAGATTCTGGGATGCAGATTTTCCCAGAAGAGTCTGACATAATATAGAGTAGCCGACCCATGAGTGTCAAGCTGACCCCTCACCAGCCCAGAATCCAGAGGGCACAAAGGTAACCTAAACCACCCTGTGCCTTCCATCTCCCGGGCTTCTCCCATGCGTGCTGCAACTCCTAGAGACACAGCATGCAATCTTACTTAGTATTTATTGCTCAGTTTCTTCAGTTTGGTTCAGTGGAATTTTAACATTGAATCATTTCATTTAAAATGTAGAGATCTGAATTAAAAAGAAAATCTGTGGAAGAATCTTCACCAGTATTGGAAAACAGAATCCCAGGACTGCAGAATGACAGTTTAAAAACTCCCTAACTAGTGTAACAGCAAAATTGAGCTCTTGGAACATAATGCTACCATGTGCAATATTCATTTATTAGGTGCACCAGCATATCCTGAAATTGAATCTTGTGACAGATTAAGTGTTTGGAATCCACATTACATCATCACGTTTCTTATCTTGCTCTCCTGTAGTACTTCAGAATTCCACTAAATTATGTCTCACACTGCTATGCCTAACTCTCCAAAGTGGTGTGTAGAGCTTTCGTTGTGGCTTTTACAACTCTCTGGGACAAGGACAGAATTATGAAGCATGGAAGCAGAAGGGTATTTTGAAATATAAGCGCAAAAGATTCACATCTTTCCAGACCTGACTATGGCAGCTGAGTCTCAGTGGAAAAGATTTTAAAATCTTGGATCAGAATTTTCTTTTATCTAAAGGTATCAATTGTTCAGTATTTTTCTTCCAGGTAAACTCCAGGTCATCATCACTGGAAACATTGTTGTATATAAAAAAAGTTTGGATTGATGGTGTGAAAAATAAATCTTAGAAATAAAAATGACAAAGTAGATGATCTGTAAGCAAATTTATATATTCATATTTCCCACATACTTGTGTGGCTTATTTGTTTATAGTCTTCATGTTCAGTTGTGTTTTTTGTGTACCTGGGAATCTCACTTGGATCCCTTTTTAATAGAGATTTTTTTTAAGCATCGAGACTGGGGACCCCCTTGTACTAGGCGCTGTATGTGCAAAAGAGAGCCTCTGCCCTCCCATGGCCCCCACCAAATTTACAATCTACATGGACAAAGCAGACAAAGAGTAGAGGAAAGGAAGTGTTCACCTCCTCACCTTACAGATGAGGAGCGGCGGTTAAGTGGCTTGCCTGAGTTAGCACTGGAATTCAGTGCTGTTGCAGAACCAGCAATAGGACTCAAATTGCCTGAGGCTCAGTCCAGTGCCTGAAATGCAAAGCTATCCTTCCTTTCTAAGGCCGTGGCTAGGCTAGGAAAATAGGTCATGCTTAAAAACATGTTACCTAATATGTTTTAATTAACATTTTAAAATACTTCCTATTCAAGAGGAATCTCCACTGGCCTGCTACCATTGGAATCTGTTCCATTTGTGCTGGACCAGACCAGAAAATCTAGCCCCATGTATGCCATTGGCCTACAAGTATTTTCTCAGGCATCAGGGGTTGTGGTGTGGCTTACTCAAGGAGAATGTAAATGTCAGCTTCTCTACAATGCCAAAGGGAATGTTCTATCCACATTGCTGCACGGACAAATTTCTATCTGAAAGATCACGTGGCCACTAATCAGAAAGCAATAGTTTATGCGTCAGAAATGTGAAAATAGGTGGCTGTAGCTTCTGATTTCTATATCACGTTAGCTGGAACTAATTGGCATTCAACAGAGCATTAAACCAGGGACTTAAGGGTATGTCTACACAGCAAGTAGACACCTGTGGCTGGCCCATGCCAGCTGACTTGGGCTGGGGCTGTGGGGCTGTTTCACTGCAGTGTAGACATCCGGCCTTGGGCTGGAGCCTGAGCTCTAGGACCCTCCCACACATTATAGGGTCCTAGAGCCTGGAGCCCTGGACATATAGCAATGGAACAGCCCCGCATCCTAAGCCCTGCGAGCCCAAGTCAGCTGGCCTGGGCCAGCCGTGGGTGTCTAGTTGCTGTGTAGACATACTCTTACTGTCTCAGGATGTATCAGTTGAAGTTCTATCTGTAATTTTATTGTTATCTGATCATGGTGGATTATTATTGGCACTGTGCAGTGGTTAGTGGAGGAATAATTCCAGAAGGCAGTAAGTTTTAGATGCTTCAGTATTTGCTTATTGCTAACATAATGATGCTTTGCACTTACATATGTGCATGAAGATCTCAAAAAATGCTTTACAAAGATGGTAAGTATCATTCATTTTACAGTTGAGAAACTGGGGGCACAGAAAGGTTAAGGACCTGATTTACAAAGGTGACGAGCACTCGCCATTGATTTCATTTTCACATGTCTGTCCTGCAAATGATTTGATTGGCATCTCCCAGCTGGAATTTAGGCATAGTTTTGATTATCCATAGTTCTATGAAAAAACATGAGATAATATATCCCACTTGTGGCACGAAGGATTTCAGTGTTTCATATAAAAGGATGCTATTTCTCCAGATTTGATGGCTTTTGGATCTGGCATTCCAAATCCATTGCCTCTCCTGTATGTGTTACAAGGTGAAAGTTCTTCACTCTTGACTGGAACAAGATGAGCAATAGTAAGTCGTTTCAGGTATGTTTCACTGGCATCTACATAAAAAGACAAAAGTGTCAATGAGAGGCTTATTTACATAAATGTACAACTGTATTTATCTTTGAGCCAGTTTCCAGATTAGAGTAAAATCCCTCAGGTGAGCCATATGCCATTTGCACTGAGTTTTTAATAAGAAAAATGCAGCATAAGCACAGTTCTATCTCTCTCTCTCTTTAATATGGTGTGGGATAGGGATTCTGTACATCAGCAGAAGTGTGTATTTCACCCTGTTGTTGTTATTTACTACTTATACATATTGTGGAAGAGCCTAGAGGTCCCAGTCAGGGATAGGGGCTCCATGTGATCTCTCTGTGCTGACACCATTCGTTTTTCATTATTTTATGAATGTATTGAATAGCTGTCTTTGAGCTGGGATAGTTCCACGAGACTGTTCTTTGTTGAGGAGATTTTTAAAATTTGCACATTGAAAAACTTCTTCATCCCAAAAGTTAAAAATGTAAACTGTAGGGAGCAGTGGAATCTTAACAGCAACTCTTTTACAAAACAGATTTGCCCCTTCCCCAAGCCTTGCCCAGGGGGAAAAAATAGACTACCAAAGGAAAATCTTCCTCAAATGTAGTAGTTTAGCTTTGGTGCTAAGGTACCTACCAAATTTAATTGTATTGGACAAGGACTTTCAGTATTATGACACCCTAAACACAGAGCTGTTCACCAGAGTTTAAAAAGTCTAATTTCTTTTACCACTTTATAGCAAAAGAAGAAGAAGGGAAGAAGGAAAGAGATTAAATGTAGCTTACTGGACTCATCTAGTTGAAATCTAGTGCACAGCACTGAGCAGTAATTGATTAGACTTCTAATTTGAAAAGTTATTACAATTTTAAAGAGTAGTGTAAAAATGGCTCACTGACTCCAGGGAACTTAAAACAGGACTCCACATGGCTACCGGAGCTGTCGGGTGAGATTGTCAGAAGCACTCCACATTGGCCTAACTTTGCTCTCATTGAAGTCAGTGGGAGTTCTATCCCTGACATCAGTGGGAGGAGAGCACATTTGCAATCCTACCCTTAAGCGCTTATATTTATTATTTTAGTGGAAGTTTTTAGCCCTTTCCCTTGCAGAGACAGACATCAAAGTATAAACCAATTGCTAAGGAGACTTGCCAAGGGTCAAAAGAGAATTTTTCCAACAAAATTGGATCAGACAAGCTGAGTTTATTAAGACATTTTCAAAAATAAAAGGTTACCACATTTAAACACTGCAAGATTTATTTTTCCCCAGATCCTACCTGAGAGTTTGGGATGTGCCTGGACATGCCTCCCTGCTGTTCAGTGTCCCCCTACCTCCCTGCACCCAAGATGGTCTTCTAACCCCGGTGGCCCCATTTTTTGGACTTCTTAAGGTGTTCACTTTCTAGGTGACTCTTAAGAGATATATGTGGTGGTGGGACTGGTGAGAACACATAGGTTAGGGCAGGGCCGGCTCCAGGGTTTTGGCCGCCCCACGCAGACAAACAAACAAAACAAAACAAAACAAAAGCCGCGATCGCGATCTGCGGCGGCAATTCGGCGGGAGGTCCTTCGCTCTGAGCAGGAGTGAGGGACCGTCCGCCGAATTGCCGCCGAACAGCTGGACGTGCTGCCCCTCTCCGAAGTGGCCGCCCCAAGCACCTGCTTGGTAAGCTGGTGCCTGGAGCCGGCCCTGGGTTAGGGGAACAGGGGGACATGAATGGTGTCGGCAGAATAAAGGGCAATGGAAAAGAGAGGAAGCGGTGTGCAGCAGAGAGAGGGGAAATGGAGAAGGGTAGCATGGGAGACAGCAGAATGGGAGGCATTTCTCCCCTCCTACAGCCCGTAAGAGGCTCATTCGCACTCCAAACTGATACCCCCTGCAGCTTTGGAATGCTTGTTGGAGTCTTACAACTATTCTGCAAGCCTTTGCTGACTTGTCAGGGGACTTAACCTGCCCCTGGAGCCTTGTGGACAAACTCAAGATAGGGGTGCTGGATGCATAAGGGATGGTATACAAGAAGTACAGAGATTGTTGTGGGAGTAGTGGACAAACGGTGTTTCAATGCTGGCTTTGTTGGTGGAGTGAATATGGGGGAAAATCCCTTTGGCCTTGAGTCCTGTGAGCTGGACTAGGGCCATCACCAGAGTTAAACATTGGAATTATTATCAGCCTGAGCTTGTGTGCTAAGGAATGGATACGTGATACATATTACTAATGGAGCGGGAGAGACCACCTCTTCCTTACAGTGACAGAATGTTTCACCATATGCTTTAATTCAAGTTGAAGTAGTGATTGAAAAGTATATCCTAAGAGGTTTGTAGGAGCTTTTCCTCTCCTGATTTGGGATTAAAGGCTTGAGAGCAATTTTCTCTTACCTAAGATAAAAGTTAAGAGAGGGTAAGAGTAAAAGTCCCTTCTCCACCAGACTTGATATTCAGTAGGTCTTGGCTTTGAGGTCTTGGGAAAATAACTTGAGCACAAGTTATTTGACTCCAGTGGATAAGTAATTGGAACCTGTTTGATTTGGGAATATCTCTTCAGCTCTTTATTCTCCAGGAGAGTGGCTCTGTTACAACTCTTATCACTTGGAGAAATGAAATGGGAATTCCCAATAACTTGTTCTCAGAAGACGTGTAGTTATAACAATGCTGTATTCAGCCACCTGCCTTCCCAAGAGAGGAGTGGATTGTTGTGTGGTTTTTACGTCGCTTGAAAAGGAGCTGCCATTTGGGATCTGGTGCATTCTCTCTCTGCTCTGGAGTGGCCTAAGTATGGCTTTGCTGTGGGTTCTAATTTTGTAGCTTGCAAGTCAAGGGGCATGGACATAGCATTGTGGTGGATCTAGATATACCTTGTGAGAACAGGAGATACAGGTCAGTAATTAGAAGTAAATAGGAACTTATTTATACTGAATAGTCATTTGTTGTGAGGCAGGGGAGCACCACAATTTCTTTTTAAGTATAGGACATTAAAGGACAAGGCTGTCCTTAGAAAACTGGATAAGCCAAAACTCTCATATCTTAAAGGTAAACTGTATCAACTAATTAAAATAAATCTGCATGGGTTTTATATTTGCAGGGTCTCTTGTGCTGAAGGACCCAGGTGAATCTGAAGAGGGGTGTTGCACAAAGCTGAATCCTGGCCTTTCCCATAACTGAGAGTGGAATGAGAGTGCTGATTGTTAATCAGCATCGCCTCTCCAGTTAAGTGGAGAGAGCTGCAGCTATGATGTCAGCCTTGTTCAACATCCCTGATCAAGTTCTCCAAAGTTCTGGTCAAGGTCCTCCAGCTAAGAGAAGAGAAGGAGGACTCTGATATATTTAACATCAGAAGGAAGAAGAGTTTTAAAAAAAGTTAAGACCACTGTGTGGTGAAAAAGGACCAAAAAACTAGCACTGTTCTTGTTTTTGCTTCACAGTTCAACACTGAGAATTAGCCAGTTCTACAAGGTTGCCTGTGGCTACTGGTTGAGGTGGTCATGCTTCTGGAAGATGTGACAGGTCAGGACTTACGGGAGAAGCTGGTTTTGACCAGCATCCTCTTTGGACACCCCTGCCTGCCTGGTTTGTATGAGATGTGCCCTGCTTTCCCTGCCACTGGGTACTCCCAGGTGGAGATATCTGATTGGGGACCTATTGCCCCAGATTAATTCCTCTCATGCCAGTCAAATCCAGCCACAGTGCCAGCTCCAAGCATTGCTTGGTTTGTGGAGGGGAAGAGTCTATAGCTTGCCCAGTCCCATGAGAGTGCCCAGCAAAGGATGAACTTAAATTGCAAACAAGTAAAGGAACGAAAAGGGCTCTCTTGCCTCTTGGTTTAAAATTCTTTTCTTGGTCTAGGCGACTGCTTTATTCTGGGAAGAGGTGGAATTGGGGTGTGGAATGTGCACAGGGAGATGGTGGAATGATGTTTCACTGCTTTCCATGACAGAACATATCAGTCATTTGGGGATTGGTTCTGGTACATTGGTTTTTACGTTATAGCTGAGAAAAGCTCTTAAAGCCACAGCTCTGGTGGGTGATGAAAGACCCTCATAAGCTTGCTTTTTTAAAAGACATGATCAATTTTAAGATTTGGAACTGCTCTGGAATGGTAATTGTCCTGAGATGGGTTTTCACTCAGTGTCGGGTGGAGGATTTGGAGGCAAGAGGCTGCTTTTCAGCTCCAAGATCTCAGTTCAGTTCCAAATGCTGAATGGATAGCCTTGGATGAAATGACCTTGTTGCTTGAACAGCTACCGTGAAGACTTACAGTCCCATAGCACAGCCTTCAATGTGCAATGGGCAGGGTGCAAATAGAGGAGTGCCATTTATGACAAACAGAGGAATCTCCTGGATGAACCTTACTGAATTAAGTTTAATATCTTTGGAGTCTATTGTATTAAATGAATGGTTTACCTAACCTTGTGGGCTGAGGAAGTTATGTATTTCAATGGGATTGGTAAATACAGCTCCTCCAGGAACTGAGAACAGTCAGGGGTGATTAGTCAAAGTCACCCAGGTTGTAACATCTCCAGGGAAGCACCACCTCATGGAGAAATTCACATAAACTAGTTCAAACTGGATTCTCAGGGACCAACAGACCCAGAAAGCATTTTTGAATCAATAGCCTGGCGGTAAACTAATTGACTGTCCTCCTTTCTGATCCAGCAAATAGACAGGACCGTTAGTCCTGGGAGGGCCCCAATCTTTAGGGACGGCTTGGAAGGACTTTGGCCTGCTGAGGCCCCATAGGACTGTGTGCTTGTTCTTTTCTGAGCAAAGAGTGTTACAAATTTGAAACCACAAGAAAATCTCTGTGTGGGGTTTGAAGGCCTACTGACCTGCCAGAGCCCATGGTGGAGTCGGGATGATCTCTGGTAAGCTCATTAGCATGCATGTTCTTTTATTGTTTTTAATGTGTTTTCTCTGTATTGCTTTTACCTTAAGATTAAAATGTGCTTGCTTAGCAAGAGCTGTGTGGTAGATTAACTGTGGTGTTTACACTGTTAACAATCTCTGAAGAGAAGGCAAAAGAAGCCTGCTTAGGCAGCCTGTCTTTGGCTGGGATATCACAATTAAGACAGAGATCTGTTCAGCCTGGAAATACCCTACTCAGAAGAGAGAGAGAGGCAGGTCTCCATCCTTGAGAGGCAAGGACTGGGGAGCCAGAAGCCTGAAGTGGGTGCCCTTGCTGGATCATCGAAGGGGAAATACCTGTGTAGTTGCCCTGCAGTGTGAAACCAGTCATGAGCATCAGAGCTGGAGAAGACTGAATGGCCACAGGTTCTCCTACCCTGACCTCAGTTGCAGCTCTACTGTGTACGACTCCACTGTCCGCCAAGGAACACAGCCAGGCAGAACTCTAAGTTTAGCTGGTGCTGCAATGCTTAGGAAGGCTGTAGGCCGGGGTTGTCCAGCACTTTCCTACCCTATCTTCACTGTCACCGTTGCATGTAGCACAGTTCTCTCTGGGTGGTGCATGGAGACTTCAGCTGCAGGGGAAGGAGTGAAGCTCAGAGTACAAAACAGAGGAACATTACAGCATCACCACCATAGCAGGAGGCTTAATTAGTGGTGTTTCCCCCAGGAGAACATTTATATCTCTTTTAACTTAGGTCTGAGTTGGTAGTAGCATTGCCAGGCATCTGGTTTTCAACCGGAATGCCTGGTCAAAAAGGGACCCTGGAGGCTCAAGACAGCACTGCCATTAAAAGTCCGGTCAGCGGTGCAGAGGGGCCAAGGCAGACTCCCTGCCTTCCCGGGCTCTGCATGGCTCCCGGAAGTGGCCAGCATTTCCCTGTAGCCCCTACGCGCAGGGGCGATCAGGGAAGCTCCGCACGCTGCCCCGAGCGCCGGTTCTGCAGCTCCCATTGGCCGAGAACCTCAGCAAATGGGAGCTGCGGGGGTGGTGCCTGCAGGCATGACGCCGCCTGGCCGCCCCTGTGCCTAGGAGCCAGGCCGGACATGCCGGTTTCTTCCAGGAGCCTTAGCCCCCTGTGCTGCTGACTGGGAGCGCCTGAGGTAAGTGCCGCCTGGCTGGAGCCTGCACCCTGAACCCCTTCCCGTACCCCAACCTCCAGCCCCAGGTCGGAACCCCATCCTGTACCTTAACTCCCTCCCAGAGTCTGCACCCCAACCTCCCACCCCGCCCTGAGCCCCCTCCCACACCCAACTCCCTCCTGGAGCCCGGATCCTGCACCCCCACCCCAGCCCCAGCCCTGTGTCCCCTCCCACACCCAACTCCCTCCTGGAGCCCAGATCCCGCACCCCCTTCTGCACCCCAACCCCTACCCCAGCCCTGAGCTCCATCCTGCACCCTAAACTGCTCATCCCCTGCCCCACCCCAGAGCCCACACCCCTAGCTGGAGTCCACACCCCCACCCCCTGCCCCAGCCCTCAGCCTGCTCCCGGACTCCGAACCTCTTGGCTCCAGCCCAGAGCCCCCTCCTGCACCCTGAACCCCTCATTTCTGGCCCCACCCTGGAGCCCACACTCCCAGCCGGAGCCCTCACCCCCTCCCGCACCCCAACCCCCTACCCCAGCCCAGTGAAAGTGAATGAGGGTGGGGAAGAGTGAGTGACGGAGGGAGAGGGGATGGAGTGAGTGGGGCCTCGGAGAAAAGGCAGGGTATGGGTGGGGCCTTGGGGAAGGGGCGGGATAGGGGTTGGGGCAAGGGTGTTCGGTTTTGTGCAATTAGAATAAATGTTTTGCAAATGCAGCTACCAGGGGCTTTTCTTGCGGCCACAGCCTCCTTGGTGGTGATTGGGGGGGGGGGGAAGGGAGGAGAGGGGAGGGGAGGGCAAAGCAGCATCCCCTCCCTTGGGGCAGCCAGCAGGAGTTCCCCGTCTCGAGCCAGCTGGTGTGAGTTCCCCATCTTCCCGGGGGCAATAGGGCTCAGGCTTCCGGCTTCAGCCCTGGAGTGGCAGGCGGCATGCTCTGACTGTGCGGTAGCAGGCTCTGGGCTTTGTGCTCCAGCACCGGCCCTGGGCTCACCACCCCCCTATCACCCCTGTCCCCTGCTGCCTCCCTAGCCACCTCCCCCTCCAAGGCTTAATTTGTCCCTTTCTTGCTAGGACTGAGTAAGTCTGCTGAGAAAAGTGATATTTGTAAGTTTGTTAATATCACTTTTCATTGCCTCCCTGCTAGCTAACAAGTCTGCTGCTGTGAAAAGTGATATTAACAAACATACAAATGTCACTTTTCATAGAAGCAGACTTACTAGCTAGCAAGTCAGAAAAGAATATGCAACCAAAAAAGCAAAAGAAACAATAACAAAAAAAGACAAGAACATGAAAAGTACCTTAATTGTGTTTCTATTCTGCATAGGTCCAGTAAAGAAATAGAGACAGCTGTATGTTATTTTTATTATTGAGTCTGCAAAAAACCCTACATAAATAAATTACTGTGGTTTTGGACATGTATATGTGCATATTTATTTGTTTTTCCCAAAGTTAATTAAGTATTTTAGGAAAAATTGTCATAACGGCCACCAGCAAGAGTAGATGGCCGCACTCTGAGGCCACCAAAAATTTTTTTGTGAGAACCCTAACTAGCTTAACCTCTAAAGAGCAAAGGACTTGCCTACATAAAAGACTTCACCCAGTTCAGCTCTTGTGCCTTTTTTCTTACCTATCTCGGGGTGGAATTATGTGATTCTTCTAGTCCTAAACTGGGACACGGCGATAGCACCAGGTGTATACCAGCCTGTTACCACCTTGCAAGTCTAACTGGGTTTCACACACCTGCATTTCTTCCCTTCAGTAGCCTGTGACCAGTGATATAGTGACCAACAGCCTTATTCAAACAAAGAATGTTTTCATTTAGCAGTTGGAACAAAGCATTAGAGAAAAAAGGATTTTAAAACAATAAGCCCTCCCACATATTTAGTCTCATCTAAACTTGTACTTCACTACAAACTAAGCTAGATGGGCTGTCCTGTTAGGTTACAAGAAGTGCAGAACAGAACCAACTTTTATTTGCAGTGTTCTAGCCATGTTGGTCCCAGGATGGTAGAAAGACTAGGTGGATGAGGTAATATCTTTTATTGGACCAACTACCGTTGGTGGAAGAGACAAGCTTTTGAGCCATGGAAAGAGTGAGAGTGACTCTACAGCCTGGTGGTTGGGTCTCTCACCTCGGACATACGAGATTGAAGTCCATGCTCCAGTGACTAGTTATTTATAAAAAGTGGAACAGCTTCAACAAGAGGGACTGAGAGAGCCTCTTTCCAGAGAATCTCATAGCCCAGTTCTTAGGGCACTCACCTGCACTGTGGAAGACCCAAGTTCAGAGCCCTTCTCGACCTGATGGGGGAAGGGGACGAGGGAGAGTGAAACTCTGCTTCCCACATACCAGGTGCGTGCTCTAACCGCTGGGCTCAAGGTTCTAAGGATGGCTGCTTCTCCTTTGGTTGTCCTGTGAAGGGCACGTAAATTCTTCCCCAAAACAATCTGACAAATTTGTGTCAAATCTGCAGATAGTTTTGGGTTGACCCAAACTGCATTTTTGGGGGGACAAATAAAACTATTTTTCAGAAAAATTTCACCTATCTCTAGACGAGAGACCTGCAGCATCCCATCTACACAGAAGGCCCGGGGAATGGTAAGTAGGCCTCATCTACCTCCCCGAGCCCCATGTTGAATGCAGCTCCATGGCATGCAGAGGGGCTGTTCTCAGAGACCTCTGTGTTCAGGGAATCAGGACTAGGATTTGGCTTAGGATGTGCCAAACAGGCACATAGATTTAAAGAAGGGAAGGGTGCTGGGGAAGGAAGAGTGATTGTGTCTGGGGGATGGAGTTACTGTTTAATACACTTTCTACCTTCAGCTTTGGCTCACCCCCTTCTTGTTTTGGGTCCCCTAGTGCATCACGCAGGGGCCAATGCAGGGTTGTTCTCTAGTGCTGTTTCCAATCTAGAATCCTATGTCTCAGGCAATGGAGCTTCCTTCACGAGATTAGCCCACAGTCCAGTGAATTTCACTGTCAGGAACATTTTCCTGAGCTTTAGCCAAAATTGTCCTTTGCTCAATTTAATCTCATTAATCTGAGAATGCTCTTCTGTGTTTACACAGAACTGACGAGCAGGAGACTCAACAGGAGCAAACTGAACTGTTTGACGGTTCGCTAACCTTCCCCAGTGCTGCTGCTTGCTGCTTGGATAAATGGGGCGTCTTTGGTTTCCCTCACTCACACGAGCACACAGCTGTTGACCAAAACTGGGCTGGGTGTGAGATGTGAGAAGGAGGAGAATTGAATGAAAAGTTGGTATAGCAGTGTATTTAGAGAGAGAGAAGTTGGTTAAAATAAAGAGAATAGGAGGAGGATTTGCTATTGAATAAGTTTATACTTTGTTAGTGCTTTCCATCTGAAGATCTCAAAGGGCGCAATTTAAGAAAACATCTCCCTTCAGGGCGGCATGTGCTGAGGTGTTTTCCTGAATGGGGCCAAAGTGCTGGGCAAACATTAACGATTTAAGCCCTCGCACCCCAGCCTCAGGGGCAGGTCAATATTACTGCTTCTGGAGGTGAAGAAAATTGTCCAAAGTGAAACCAGGAATGCTGTAGCAGAACTGGGAATGCAGCTCAGATCTGCCTTCTAGTTCTGTACCTATGCGACAAGACCATCCTTCCTGTAACAAAGGGCTCCTTTCTGACTGGAATTTGAAGTGCTTTCTTGACTAAACCATGTGACATCTTTGAGCCTTTTAACCCTCAGCTCTGTGGAAAAAGGTTTAAGAAGGCCTGTTGGCACCATGCCAGCAGAACGTGTACCTTCCAGGAACCCCGTGGCTATGTTGGTAAAGTTTATAGCTTTAGTGAGGCCTGAAATGTGAAGTTCGTAGTAGAAACAAACTCCGTGGGTTATGCTGGTGAAGCATGCATCTTCCATAAGGCCTCAAATATGGTTTTGCTTATGCTGAGTGTGCCCTCAGAACCACAGCTGAGGCTTTAGGGAAGTTACAAATTTTGGTATTTTAACCTGCCCAGCTCGTAATCCACATGACTGCTAGTGATAAAATAAAGACCTCACTGTAATTTATAAGTAAAATTCATTTGGCTAACTTTGTTATGTGACCACGACAAATGGTCTTCTTCACTTTAATAAAATCTAAGGAAATTCCCAGACAAAAAACTTTAAGGTAGTTATGTTTAAGAATATATTGCCTTTTACAGCAACAACGTATTATGTTCACTGCAAAAACCGTTAGAAATGCAAGAAATTCATATATAAACTCACACCAACCATACACGCTAAAAAGCTTAGAGGAAACTTAAATTACAATATATATTGTTATAGTACAATGATGTTTTCATGGCAATCACTTCCTGGATCCTTTCATCTGCTTCCTCATATGTATTTAAATAAAACAAGAAATGTGTTTGTAAAGCTTGTTCCCCAAGTGATGATTCACAGAGACCTGGTTTCACTGCTGGAGTGTTGCTGCTGTATTGAGTGATACATAGAACAGATTAAAAACACTGCAGGTCAAAGGGCTGCTTCCTCCTTAGCTACCGAGAGGACATAGCTACTGACATAACTAATGAAATGGGATTGGTTTGGGTGGTGTGGGGTGTGTGCCATACAACTTGTTGTCCATTAAAAGCTGCTGTCATTCTGTTCTCATGGCCTGTTTGAAATAGGTCTTTGGCCAGAATGTTCTTGCTGGGATCTGACAGACAGGGTAATAGTTGTGTTGGTGTGTGCTTTTGTGATAAGGATAATTGTCTACTAGGAACATGACTGAGCCCAACAACTCCTCTACATTGGCCACTGGATGACAACAGCTTTGGCTCACTATCACCTTGGAGCCAGTTTTGAACTTGCTGCCTAGTGTGTAAGGCATTATAGCCCATTGTCAGTCTCCTGAACCCTCTTCCCCACCCCCCAGCCTGCCTTTTAAATCTGTTATCTGTTTAAGAGTCTGTGGAGTTCTGACAGTGCAGAGAGGACTCAGTCCTGAAAAAGGTGACATAGCTGGCAGACCTACCCTGCAATACTGAACCCCAGAATGTTGCTGCACCTGGCAGAGAAGCCCCCTGTAATGCTGGGAGGGGGACTCCCTAGAATGTTGATGAACCTGGCAGGGGTAACCTCCCACACCTCACAAAACATGGGCAGTAGAATAAAGGGCTGTCTGTAGCAGACCCCAAGCTCTATCCCAGTGGAGACTCTGTTACCTTTCTTCCGCAAAATAATTCTGTTTTATCCATTCCATCACTTTTAATTTCTTTGTAGGCTACTTCATCGTTAACATACAATGCTACTCCACCACCTTTACCTTTTATTTCTATCTTTCCTGAACAGCACATACCCTTCAATATCTGTTGTGATGGAGTAGGGAGTATTACCCTCAGGGCCGGCGCAACCCATTAGGCGACCTAGGCGGTCGTCTAGGGCACTACAATTTGGGGGGCAGCGACCGTGGCGATATTTCAGCAGCGGGACCTTCCACCGCCTAGGGCGGCAGAAAAGCTGGCGGCGCTCCTGATTACCCTGGTAATGTTGCATGGGAGTTTTACTAGCTTACTGTCTGCATCAATACTAGATGGTGGTGGGATATAAGGGAGTTACTTCGCTTGAGGGATGATACTTGAGCACGTAACCTGAGCCCAGGAGGAGGTTGGGGCCAGGTGACACCTTCTGCCCGGGAAACGGGACAAAGGCTGGAGGAGGGCTGGGGCGTGTGGCTGGGTGAGACTGCTGGAGGGGGTTTCAGTTTGGAGCTGGCTGGGGAAATGGAGGGAGGCTCAGAAGCGGGGTCTGGGCTCCCTACCCCCCCAAGATGGACCTGACTGAGGGGTCCTATTGTCTGTACCTACAAGCTCTGTTTTAGACTGTGTTCCTGTCATCTAATAAACCTTCTGTTTTACTGTCTGGCTGAGAGTCACGGTGAATCGCAGGAAGTGGGAGGTGCAGGGCCCTGACTCCCCCACACTCCGTGACACCTGTACTCCAGTCATGACTACTATTTCACTATGTTTCTGCTATCCCTATACTATCTTGTTTCACTTTCTGCACCAGTAGTTCTAGTTCCTCCATTTTGTTACCTAGGTTCCTTGTATTGGTGTATAGACATCTTAGTTGTTTCTTTTCGGCTTTGCCCAGATTTCTCACTCAATTAGGTACAATCATTCTTCTTCCAGTATTGCCTACCTGACTGTTAATGTCACTGGTATTAGCCTTGTCTTTCCTCTTGATGTCCATTCTCTTACCCTCTGTTGTTCCTTTCTCTATTGCTGTTTCCTCTTACTTGATTTTCCTCCTGCTCAGTGTTAGAATCAGGTATGGAGATTACACAAGCATCTCCCAACCATCTCCCCCAAATTCCTAGTTTAAAGCTTTTTTAATCAGTTGTGGCAATCTCCGTCCCAGAAGTCTATTTCCCTCTCTACTCAAGTGGAGTCCATCTCATGAGAACAGTCCTCTGTCTGTGAATGCCTCCCAGTTGTTGAACATCCCAAAGCCCTCCTTATAGCACCAATGCCTGAGCCATCTGTTGATCATCATAATCTTGTCTCCCCTTCTCCTCTAGGGGCAGGTAGAATCCCACTGAAGATCACTTGAGCCTCCATTTCTTTATCTGTCTTCCCCAGCCTGGCATAGTCTTCCTTGATGCATTCCAGTGGGAATCTAGCTGTATTATTTGTTCCCACATGAAGGACAATCAGTGGATTCTTTCCAGCTTCCATTAGGATCCTCTTCAGTCTCAGGTCCACATCCCATATCTTAGTTCCCGGCAGACAGCACAGAACCCTTCTGTTCTCTAAATCTGCTCTCGTGACAGGCCTGTCTGTCGTTCTTAGTAGGGAGTCCCCAATCATGCAGACCTGCCTCTTCCTGGTGTTGGTGCGATTCTCCAGCCTTGCCCCTTCTGTGCTTTCTGGCTGCAATTCCTCTTGTCTTTTGTTCTCACTTGCAATCTTCTGCAATTCATCCTCTATCCTCCTGGGGCTCCAAACTCTGATGATCTCCATTGACTCTTTCCCTCTTCTTGTAAGACTAGCTGCTCTTCTCTTCTTCCTTGCCCTCCCACCTTCCATCACTCCTGCCTCTCCCTTTCCTTTTCCAACTCAGCAAACCAGTTCCTCAGTTCTATTTCTCCTTTGCTAGTCAGTCTTTTCCTCTGCCTGGTTCTTGTACTCACATGCTTCCACTGACCACTTTCCTTACCCACCAGTCTACCCTCACAATTCTCCAGCCCAGCTTGCATCTGCAAGTCTTGAGTTTTCCCTTCCACCTCCTCTCGCCTTCCCTTCATCATCTGCTCGACTCCCCTTCGAAACTCAACCATAGTTTCTACCTGCATCTCCAAACCTCGGATCTTCTCTTCCATCAGCTCTATCAGGCCGCACGTCATACACATGAAGGACTTTTCAGGACCCATTCCAGGATAAAGTATGTGCTACAGCGTCCACAGTCAGTCATCTTCATTGTCTCTTCCATTCCTTGGGTCACTACTATGGCTGCCTCTGTAGCTGTCCTCGCCTTCCCGCCTAAGCTCCTGACAAGGAGAGAGAATAAACACACACACAAAACAGAAACACAGAACCCCATACAGCACCTCCTCTAAACTCTCCTTACAAACTCCCACTCAAACTCCCCTGTTCCCATCCCTGTTTAGTGGTTCCTAGGATTGCCAATTCTGGTCGGCTGTATTCCTGGAGGTTTCATCACATGACATAATATTTAATTGAATATTAATCTTTAATTCCTGGAGACCCCAGGACAATCTTGGAGGGTTGGCAACCCTACCAGTGGTTCCTGTGACACTGCTTCCATTGACCTACTTGTCTTGCCCCAAAGGAAGTCCCCAATCTCTCATCCATGCTCTCTCAGTGCCTGTGTGTCTGGTGGTGCAGCAGGTACGCATACAGCAGCATGACTCTCAGATACTGTTGTTCAGGTGTTTTTTGTTTTTGAATAAAGCTCTGTAGACCTTCACAAGAGGCCTATCTTTTCCCCCTAGGCCTGCCTATGAATGCTATTTCATCTATTGACAAAAAAATAGCTGATGTGGAGGAGGATGTTGACTCATTTCTAACCCCTGGCTGGCAGTCAACACCATCCTGGAAATATTTACCTTACCAGCCGTAGGAACTCCCCTGGCTATTCTGAAGAAACAGTTCTCTGCATAAAGCTATTGGGAAGGAGTGTTTTCTGCTTTCTTCAGTTCCCTTGCTGGTGTTGAGAGCATGTGGGGCTCCATCACGCTGTGTGAAAGAAAGAAGCTGCAGCGCAGCATGTTTTTTAGGACCTCCAAAGTGGGGAGAATTTCCCCTGGGGTCTGGGGGTTTGAGGGTGTGGTGTCTGTTGGGGATGGGCAAGGTTACAGCCACATTCTCTACACATGTATTTGTCCATGAGGGCACTGTTGAGTTGTTTGTGTTTTCTAATACAGCCATTGGAGTAGCAATACTGGGTTATATATGCAGGTCCCAAACTATTCTGAGGCAGTGCTCTGTGCTGGCAGGAGTGCACAATGGCCGACCAGGGTCTCTCGACTGATCAAAACTTGTAAAGCACTTTAAAATGTGTGGATTAAAGGTGGCTACAGATGGGCATATTTTTGGTTGTTGTTATTACTGCACTATGATAGAGGGACAGATGAAGATGCAGCACCTCAGCATGTGAGATTTTGTTAGTTGTTTCAGCTCTCCAGGGTAATGAGTCTACTTGAGCTAGCCAGCAATTTTGCTCAACACCCGCCATCAAGTTTCAAGGCTTCTTGGGTGGGAACTGTATAAATGAGGTTAATGCTTGTGATATAAAATTGCTATTACATTGCCTTCTTCACAGTGCATGGACTATGTCAGTTCAGGTCACCATGCTTTGGGAGTCTTAAATGCAGCTGTTTTTATGAGCAGTCCATTGTGCTGTGCAAATACATTTTTGCTGAGGAAGATCTCTTGTTGCCTCTGCAGAGAAAAATGTGGTCCGAGCACAGCACTGGGAACCAGGAAAGTAGGGTTTTAAAAATGTAATCTCCTAGTTTTCTTTTAAAGAAAATACAAATGCTATCATGTGCCAGCAGTAGGGCAACCAGACAGCAAGTGTGAAAAAGCAGGACGGGGGTGGGGGGGTAATAGGAGCTTATATAAGAAAAAGACCCAAAAATCAAGACTGTCCCTATAAAATCGGGACATCTGGTCACCCTAGCCAGCTGGGTCATTAGCAAGGTTTGAGCCCTAGGCCTTCAGCATTGCAGTACAAACCTCTACCACTTGCACTTAAGGACTGACTATGTTACTGAGCAGCAGCAGTAGCTATTATCCTCTGTGAGTGAGGCATGACGGTGGGGGTAGGAGAGGTAATGGATGCAGGAGTAGCCCCATTTTACAGAGCGTATATGTAACATTGGCCCATACTAGACAGTTAATTTTCTGTTCTATCCTTTGGGTTACTTATTAGCTTGTGACTTTGAGAGCATCTTGCTGGCATCTTCTTCTGGCCCATTGAATTGAGGGGTGCTTTGGGAAAGTGGTGGGTTTTGGAGTGCACTGAATATGGCAATGGTTTGGCTCTATCTGATCTCTTTTCAGGGAGACCTCTAGGGCCTTGGTTCGGTTGTTGAGGCAGTTCTACTCACGGGTCCCTCAAGTCTGAACCTGATCTCTGTCAGCTGTAATGTGCTAGATGCCCATAGCTTACATAGCAGTTCCGGAAGAAGAGCCCTGCCTTGAGATAGCATGGATCTGTCCTATTAAGTGCTTTGTAGATCATGCACTACTAGATGCACCTCAAGGTTCTGGTATTGAAGAGCCAGTGAAGGTTGTGGAGACCCATGTGGCATGCCTTTTCTGGCTGGTCCTGCTTGGGAGAGAGGCTGCTAATAGGTGTATTAGCTGCAACCTTGTGATCTTCCCTTGTAGTCCTCGGATGAGTGACTTGCAATAGCCCAGTGGGGAGGTGATGGACATGTGAACCACAGTAGTCAGATACTCGTCAGAGAGGAAGAGGTAGAGTGCTTTTGCTAATGGTAGATGGGAGAAGTGCTTCTGATGAACAGGTTCAGTGCGACCCCACGGTTGTGCTTTACCTTGCCTACCAGTGGGCATGTACTCTCTGAAGGTGAGGTAGTAAAGTTGGACATGAGGGTGAGGACATGCATCCGACGAAGTGGGCATTCACCCACGAAAGCTTATGCTCCAATACATCTGTTAGGCTTAAAGGTGCCACAGGACTCTCTGTTGCTTTTTACAGATCCAGACTAACACGGCTACCCCTCTGATACTTGGTAGTAAAGTTTGCCACCTCCTCAAAGTATTCCTCTCTTCCATCTAATATCACTTCATGCTTTCCCAGATTTAGCAGGAGCCAGGTCTTCTTTATCCAGGTGTCAATTTCCTTCATGCACTGGCATAGCTCTGGCTGCACTGTAAGAGAATCTAGATAACCCCCACCCCAGGTGCTTATCGCTATGGTAACTAAGCACCTAAAAAAGAACACCAAGCTCTGCGTCATCTGCAGACTGCTGGCTTTGCAGCCCAGGCCCTAGCAATTGCACATTGATGTTAAATAATATCAGCAACAGGACTGGGTGTGGGGGGAGGAGCCGCTAGCCATCATGACTCTTTGGGATTTTTCTGAAGGAATGAGTTTAACCATTACCATTGACTCCCAGAAAGTCTTGTAGGTGGGACAGCAGCTTCTCCTGCTTGATGGTGTCAAAAACAGCTGAAATATCAAGCAATGTGGGAAGTGTTTTCCTTCTGTCAATCATCGTGGAGAGACCCTACATTAGGCTAGCAACATCCTTTCAGTGCTCTACTCTGGCCTGAAGCCAGACCAGGATGGGTCTTAAGATATTAATAAAAGTTTGCTACCACCTTCTCAGTAATCATGCCCAGGATTGTGAGATTTGAGACTGAATTCTAATTAACAAGATTGCTACGCCTGAGCAGTTGTGTGTGTGTGGAGGAGACTGTGGGTTATTGTGATGTTTTAATAGAACGGGGGATCACATTTTTAAAGGTAGTTGGTAGAATGGCTGCTCAGAGGGAGGCACAGTTGATCTTTGTCAGCATTTGCCAAGGCATCCCCTGCTGGTTTTGATTAGCCAGGGAAGGCATGAGCACTGTTTGCATGTGGTGTGTCTTTTGCAGCTTCCAGCACCTCCACCAGTGGGACTGTGCCAAGTTCCAACAAGGTGGGCAGTGTGAGTGCTCTGGTGTGGTTTTTGCAGGGACTGTCACTGAGTGTGGTTGGTGGGGTGTTTTTGTTTGTCGATGAAGTGGGAGAAGAGCTCCTAGCAGCTGGAGGTGATGAGGTCTGTGGGTGAGAGGAGGCAGGATATTTCAAAGTACTTCAGACTGTCCATAGAATCACTGAATTCATCACTGAAATGCAGGCATCTCTGGAGTGGAGTAGGGGAGTTGTGTTCAAGAGCCCACGGCAACAGTGCATAACACTGTTGGAGAGGACGTGAAGAATTCCATATCCAATGAAATTGCAGTGGTGTCTGGAAGGCAAAATGTAATTACTGAGGTAGGAATTGAGTTGGGACACTGACACTACCAGAAAGGAGAGAAGCTGTCCTGGAAAGGGCTGCCATTGCAAAAGAGGAAAGAACTAGTGATTGTTAACAAAATTGGTGCCATTTTCAAATGCTTTCCAGTGAAAGGATTTATGTTTCTCTGAAACATTTCCTCTTGGGATGATTCTGACAGGAGCACAACTCTGTGTGTGTGTGTTGTGTAAACGACACTGTCTCTCCTTTGAGTGCCAAGGGTTCTCTGGCCTGATAGATCTGGGACTGTCTCTAGGGCCCCAGTGGCAGGGTGATTCTTCCTCATTACAACTTCTGGCATCTAAGTAAGTTGAAGATTCCCAGTCAGATGTCACTTGGGGATTTGATTTGGATATATTGGCTCTCCACAGCTTTCTGTTGTATTTTGCAGGAGATGGGAAGAATCCATGATAGGAGAGCTCTATAGGGAATACAGTCTCATGGCGCAGGGAACGTGTTGGCATGTAACTGCATGTGATCATGATGCATGGACATAAGGGGGCTGAATTAAGGTTGCATGGAGAGTCTGAATTCTGGCCTTTCCTTACTTCTGAGTGCTCAACTCTGCAGCCTAAATAACATTCTTGGGGGGGATTGTATGTAATTATACATTGACTGATAAGACCCTCAGCACCCCTACGCTCTGACTGGGAGAGGTCCAAGACTCCTGATTGGGCTGCAGCCCCAATTTAATCCAGAGGAGGAAACAAGAAGTTCTTGGTACAACTGGATTTCATCTTGCCATGAATTGTTGGTCTGGTGTTTACCTGGTCCTGCCTTCTGATCCTGACCTCTTGGTATGCTGACTTAGCCTGACTGTTGGTAACTGCCTCCTGGTTTCTGTCCTCTGGTTCCTTTGCCTGAACCTGACCTCCTGATGTCCTGGCTTGGCCTGACTCTGGGTAACTGACTCTTGATCCCTGTCCTCTGGTTTGTCTCTTGTTTTTGATCTCCTGGCATTCTAATTCAGCCTGATTCCAGGTAATTGGATCCTGGATTCTGGACTTGTGCCTGATGCTAACTCCTAGGCCAAGCAGCCCATGGTCTGGTCCTGATAGCGTTACATGAAATTCACCCCACCACATTGAAAATGTAATCCTGAATGGGGCATTCCAACAGGAATTTAGTATGCCACTCCTTATTGGCTTGTGAAATTTGGTGAAACCCATTGCATTGCTTGGGCCTCTGGTTGTTGCTTTTTCCGAAGGATCCTAGAACACTTTACTTTCAGACAGAGACATCCCTTAGAATCATAGAATCATAGAATATCAGGGTTGGAAGGGACCTCAGGAGGTCATCTTGTTCAGCCCCCTACTCAAAGCAGGACCAGTCCCCAACTAAATCATCCCAGCCAGGGCTTTGTCAAGCCTGACCTTAAAAACCTCTAAGGAAGGAGATTCCACCACCTCCCTAGGTAACCCATTCCAGTGCTTCACCACCCTCCTTGTGAAAAAGTTTTTCCTAATATCCAAGCTAAACCTCCCCCACTGCAACTTGAGACCATTACTCCTTGTTCTGTCATCTGGTACCACTGAGAACAGTCTAGATCCATCCTCTTTGGAACCCCCTTTCAGGTAGTTGAAAGCAGCTATCAAATCCCCTCTCATTCTTCTCTTCTGCAGACTAAACAATCCCAGTTCCCTCAGCTTCTCCTCATATAAGTCATGTGCTCCACCCCCCTAATCATTTCTGTTGCTCTCCGCTGGACTCTTTCCAATTTTTCCACATCCTTCTCGTAGTGTGGGGCCCAAAACTGGACACAGTACTCCAGATGAGGCCTCACCAGTGTCGAATAGAGGGGAATGATCACGTCCCTCGATCTGCTGGCAGTGCCTCTACTTATACAGCCCAAAATGCCGTTAGCCTTCTTGGCAACAAGGGCACACTGTTGACTCATATCCAGCTTCTCGTCCACTGTGACCCCTAGGTCCTTTTCTGCAGAACTGCTGCCTAGTCACTCGGTCCCTAGTCTGTAGCAGTGCATGGGATTCTTCCATCCTAAGTGCAGGACTCTGCACTTGTCCTTGGCGAACCTCATCAGATTTCTTTTGGCCCAATCCTCTAATTTGTCTAGGTCCGTTTGTATCCTATCGCTACACTCCACCGTATCTACCACTCCTCCCAGTTTAGTGTCATCTGCAAACGTGCTGAGGGTGCAGTCCACGCCATCCTCCAGATCATTAATGGGGAGGATCTACTGGTTCGGACAGAGAAATCCCTTAGAGGAGGATCTACTAATGGAGATTCTCTATGTCCTAGTAAGAAGGAGAGTATGGAAGATGATAAAATACAGGTAGGATTTGATGAGAAACAGTCAAATGAAAAAAAATCTCATTCAATTACATCATGTAATGGGAGACAGCTAAAAAGTGACAAGTTTTTAAAGTGCTTATATACCAATGCTAGAAGTCCAAATAACAAAATGGGTGAACTAGAGTGCCTCGTATTAAATGAGGATATTGATATAATAGGCATCACAGAAGCTTGGTGGAATGAGGATAATCAATGGGACACAGTAATACCAGGGTACAAAATATATCGGAAGGCAGAACAGGTTGTGCTGGTGGGAGAGTGGCACTATACGTGAAAGAAAGCGTAGAATCAAATGAAGTAAAAATCTTAAATGAACCAAACTGTACCATAGAATTTCTATGGATAGTAATTCCATGCTCGAATAATAAGAATATAGCAGTAGGAATATATTACCGACCACCTGACCAGGATGGTGATAGTGACTGTGAAATGCTCAGGGAGATTGGAGAGGCTATTAAAATAAAAATCTCAATAATAATAGGGGATTTCAACTATCCCCATAATGACTGGGTACATGTCACCTCAGGATGGGATGCAAAGATAAAGTTTCTTGACACCTTAAATGACTGCTTCTTGGAGCAGCTAGTCCTGGAACCCACAAGAAGAGAGACAATTCTGATCTATTCCTAAGTGGAGCACAGGATCAGATCCAAGAGGGGAATATAGCTGGACCCTTGGTAATAGTGACCATAATATAATTAAATTTAACATCCCTGTGGTGGGGAAAACCGCACAGTGGCCCAACACTGTAGCATTTAATTTCAGAAAGGGGAACTACACAAAAATGAGGAGGTTAGTTAAACAGATATTAAAAGGTACAGCACCAAAAGTAAAATCCCTGCAAGCTGCATGGAAACTTTTTAAAGACACCATAATAGAGGCTCAGCTTAAATGTATACCCCAAATTAAAAAACATAGTAAGAGAACCAAAAAAGAGCCACCGTGGCTAAACAACAAAGTAAGAGAAGCAGTGAGAGTTAAAAAGGCATCCTTTAAAAAGTGGAAGTTAAATCCTAGTGAAGAAAATAGAAAGGAGCATAAATTCTGGCAAATGAAGTGTAAAAATATACAGTAATTAGGAAGGCCAAAAAAGAATTTGAAGAACAGCTAGCCAGAGACTCAAAAAGTAATAGCAAAATTTTTTTAAGTACATCAGAAGCGGGAAGCCTGCTAACAGCCAGTGGGGCCACTGGATGATCGAGATGCTTACGGAGCACTCAAGGACAATACAGGCAAGTCGCATCTTAGGCGCATTTAACATGCGCGAATTCAGCTTTGCGCGGTCGGCAAAAACGGGGAAAAAAAAGAAAAACAACAATATAAAAACTGCATCTGTAGTGCGGGCGATTCTGCCCGCCATTGAACTCAATGAGTGTTTCACTATACGCGGTTTTCCCTTTACGCGCTAACCGCGGAACGGAACCCCCGCGTAAGATGAGACTTGCCTGTAAGGCCATTGCGGAGAAACTAAATGAATTCTTTGTATTGGTCTTCACGGTTGAGGATATGAGGGAGATTCCAAAACCTGAGCCATTCTTTTTAGGTGACAAATCTGAGGAACTGTCCCAGACTGAGGTGTCATTAGAGGAGGTTTTGGAACAAATTGATAAACTAAACAGTAATAAGTCACCAGGACCAGATGGTATTCACCCAAGAGTTCTGAAGGAAATCAAATGTGAAATTGCAGGACTACTAACTGTAGTGTGTAACATATCATTTAAATCTGTACCAAATGACTGGAGGATAGCTAATGTGATGCCAATTTTTAAAAAGGGCTCCAGAGGTGACCCCGGCAATTACAGGCCAATAAGCCTGACTTCAGTACCGGCAAACTGGTTGAAACTATAGTAAAGAATAAAATTGTCAGACACATAGATGAACATAATTTGTTGGGGAAGAGTCAACATGGTTTTTGTAAAGGGAAATCATGCTTCACCAATCTACTAGAATTCTTTGAGGTGGTCAACAAGCACATGGTGTGACGAACTGAGACTGTTCTTAAAGTGGTCTGTGAATGCTGACAGGGGAGTGTGGCTAGGATGGTCTGCATTGGGGGATGGGAGAATGACTGAAGGGAAATACCTGAGCCTGTAACATGAGAACCCAGGAGGGGGCTGGGGCGAGGTGACACCTTTGCCCGGGAAACTGAACAAAGGCTGTGGGAGGGGTCGCTGAAGGCAGAGTCTGGGAAGCTGGCTGGTGAGGTGGCTGGCAGGCAGGGAGGGCTCTGACCTCTGGAGGGGGGCTGGGGTGCCCGAGGACCCCAAGATGGACCTAACTGAGGGGTATCCTGTTGTCTGTGCCTGCAAGACCTGTCTCGGACTGTATTCCCGTCGTCTAAATAAACCTTCTGCTTTACTGGCTGGCTGAGAGTCATGGTGAATCGCAGGAAGCCGGGGGTGCAGGGCCCTGAGTCCCCCCTTACTCCGTGACACATGGACAAGGGGGATCCAGTGGATATAGTGTACTTAAATTTTCAGAACGCCTTTGACAAGGCCCCTCACCAAAGGCTCTTAAGCAAAGTAAGCAGTCATGGGCTAAGAGGGAAGGTCCTCTCATGGATCGGTAACTGGTTAAAAGATAGGAAACAAAGGGTATGAATAAATGGTCAGCTTTCAGAATGGAGAGAGGTAAATCGTGGTGTCCCCCAGGGGTCTGTACTGGGCCGAGTCCTATTCAACATATTCATAAATGATTTGGAAAAGGGGGTAAACAGTGAAGTGGCAAAATTTGCAGATGATACAAAACTACTCAAGATAATTAAGTCCCAGGCAGACTGCGAAGAGCTACAGAAGGATCTCTCAAAACTGGGTGACTGGGCAACAAAATGGCAGATTAAATTCAATATAGATAAATGCAAAGTAATGCACATTGGAAAACATAATCCCAACTGTATGTATAAAATGATGGGGTCTAAATGTTACTACTCAAGAAAGAAATCTTGCAGTCATTGTGGATAGTTCTCTGAAAACAACCACTCAACGTGCAGTGGCAGTCAAAAAAGCGAACAGAATTTTGGGAATCATTAAGAAAGGGATAGATAATAAGACAGAAAATATCATATTGTCTCTATATAAATCCATGGTACGCCCACACCTTGAATACTGTGTGCAGATGTGGTCGCCCCATCTCAAAAAAGATATATTGGAATTGGAAAAGGTTCAGAAAAGGGCAACAAAATTGATTAGGGGTATGGAACGGCTGCCATATCAGGAGAGATTAATAAAACTGGGAATTTTCAGCTTGGATAAGAGATGACTAAGGGGGGATATGATAGAGGTCTATAAAATAATGACTGGTGTGGAGAAAGTAAATAAGGAAGTGTTATTTACTCCTTCTCATAACACAAGAACTAGGGTTCACCAAATGAAATTAATAGGCAGCAGGTTTAAAACAAACAAAAGGAAGTATTTTTTCACACAACGCACAGCCAACCTGTGGAACTCCTTGCCAGTAGATGTTGTGAAGGCCAAGACTATAACAGGGTTCAAAAAAGAACTAGATAAATTCATGGAGGATAAGTCCATCAATGGCTATTAGCCAGGGTGGGCAGCGATGATGTCCCTAGCCTCTGTTTACCAGAAGCTGGGAATGGGCAACAGGGATGGATCACTTGATGATTACCTGTTCTGTTCATTCCCTCTGGAGCACCTGGCATTGGCCACTGTTGGCAGACAGGATACTGGGCTAGATGGACCTTTGGTCTGACCCAGTAGGGCCGCTCTTATGTTCTTACAAATTATTGACTGAATCCTGAGAGGTGCACTGTAGTCAATAGGCATTGGAGATGTGCCACATCTTCAGGATCAGGCCCAAAATATACAAGAATTGTGGCAGCTATTTTAATGTTAAGTTAATATGGTGTACAGTAACTGTTCGTTTTGTTTTAGTTTCTTAAGAAAGTCCCTTCAGGTGCAGTCTGGTCCCATTGACCTCAGTGGGAGTTTTGCCTTTGAGACAAGACTTCACCCTTAATCTGCAACATAATTCAATTTTACATTGTATTCATGTGAGTAAAAACAAGGTTTGTGTTTTTTGCCCCATTCAACTCCATCTGAGGAGTTGGAACAAAAGAATGCGATGAGCCAAATTCATCCTGGAGACGACCCCACTGAATTCTGTGGAGTTCTAGCCAGGATGAATATTTCATTTCCTTCTTGGGATTTTGGAGGAGTCATGAAGGCCCCCCCACGTCAGATTCAGGCTTCAAATCCCTACTCTGACCCTCCCAACACCAGTCACTTTTAAGGGCTGGTCAGTCTCCTCAGTGAAATAAGAGTGTTTTTAAAAATATCCTGACAAACTCACCAAAGAAGGAAAAACCCTGTTCATCAGCAGCAGAATTGGCTGGATAATGCAGCCTTCACCCACCCACCCCCCTCTTGGGAGATCAGAATTTGGAGTTGCAGCCTCAAATAACTGGAATAAGTTACCCCTCTTGAAACAGGCATTCATGTTGTTTGATTTTAAAAAATGAATAATCTTTTATTTGAGGAAGCTACTGCAGAGAAAAATGAATGGAAACGGCCATTGCTTAGTGGTGATGTCTTCTGTTTTAGATGGTGGGTCCTGCATTAAATAATATGGTGATAGGCACGTTAGAAATGCTTCTAGACTATAGTGTTTGTATTGTACTAAAGGCGGCTGCAGTAAAACAGTAAGATTATTGTCCTCCTGGGACCCTTATGAAAATGTGATTTGTACAGGAATTCATTAGCTATACTAGTGAGCAAAATTTTAACTCCATTTCCTTTGATGCCCAAAACTAAGGGCTCCCAAACCTAGCATGACCAAAAGCCTCACTGACAGCTAGCCAGGAGCCCAAGGACTGCCTGCATCTACAGTACTGTTGACCCCAAGCTTTCAAACATCATGATGAGTCAGGCACCTAATGGTGATGCACAAAGGATATAATGCCTAACGGTGAGAGTCCAAGGGCTGCTTTGCCTAGTGGCATATCACAGGGGTAGTGTGTTGCCCACTGCCGAGAGAGGGGAGGGGAGGGGAACCCGGGCCCACCCTACTCCACTGGGTTCTGACCTAGGGCCTTTCAAAACAAAGGGTTCAAGTCCTGATTTCCCCAAGCACGTTCCCTGGGACACTTCCTACCCTCGTTCCAGTCCCTCTGGCATCATGCCAGGGTAGGATGTGGGGTCCCTTTTGTGTTCCCTCTGAGTTGTCTCCGGAGTCTCCTCCACTGGCAACAGCGAGTCATTCCTGTGGTCGACTGGCTTCCCACAACGCAGCTAGGAGAATCAACCCGAGCAGTTTGGAGTCGTGGTGGCTTCCCAGCAGGAGGCTGCTGCACACAAATGCTCTCCTCCTCAGTCCATCCAGACTGAGCTGAGCTGCTCCCTTTTGAATGCTCCCTCCACCATAGGCTGACCAGATAGCAAGTGTCAAAAATCGGGACAGGAGCTGGGGGGGGGGTAATAGGTGCCTATGTGAGAAAAAGACCCCAAAATCGGGACTGTCCCTATAAAATTGGGACATCTGGTCTCCCTACTCCACCAAGAGCATGCCCAGCAGTGGTGAGGGGGACATGGCCTCTTGGGCCCAGAGCAGTCCATTAATCCTCGCCTCTCCAGTGTGGGGTTGGTACAATCCGTCAAAGGCCCCCAAAACCATTGGCTTCAAAATAATGAGAGTTTCAAAATAAAAAATTTAGGATCTTTATATTTGTCTTCTGTTTTTTTGAACCTTTAGCTTTCACCTTTCCCAGCTTTCTTCTGCAACACAGAGGGCTAGACACTTACTTTTTTAAAATGAAAGCTGAGATTCTCACATAATCATGTGACTCCAGGAGCTGAGGTTTTAAGAAAGACACCAAATATTGCAAGACTCACAGTTAAAATTGCAAGAGGTGACAACACTGTGACTTGTGTATACTCAAGTAGATTACTCAAGTAAATCTCCTCATGTTGAATGGGGGTTAATAGATTTTTAAGGCTGAAAGAGGCCGTTCTGATCATCTACTCCAGTGGTTCTCAACCTGCAGCCTGTGGGCCGCCTGTGGCCCAATCAGCACACAGCTGTGGTTCTTGTGACATCCTCAGGGCCATATGGGTAGTATATATAATGCGTGGATGTCACCCACATAACACATAGAGAACTGCATATGTGGCCCACAATGGTAAATAGGTTGAGAACCATTGATCTAGTCTGATCTTCTACATACCACTGACCACAGAATTCCTCCAATGATAGCTTGTGGCTCTACAGTTCTTAACATGCAGTGTTCCTTCTTGAGCTGAGATTATTGTAGAATTCAATTACTGATATTTTGGCCACACCAAAATATCTCAGAACTCTGCCAAATTCTTGACTTTGCTGTTAACACCAACTCAATAGTTCTACCCAGACAATGGGTTTAGGAAAGTACCAAACTCTTTCTTAGTTGACAGTGATTAAAATGCAGAGCAGGAATGCAGTTATGGGCCTTTGCTAATAGTGCAACTGAAATCTGCTGTGGCAAAGGCCTGAGTAGCGTAACAGGGTTTTTTTTTAATCTTAGACAGGCATATATGAGCCCATTGCTCTGCTTCTCATTGGTATGCACTGTCCTTGATTAAATTTGCAATGGGGTTGGGTGAATTTAATGCCATTGCAAATGGAGACCCAGGCAAGCAAAGAGTGCAGCACCAAGGGTCTTGTCAGTTCAAATTGATTGCCTGGAATTGAAGCAGCACAGTAAGTGAAAAATTCAATCAATTCCATTGAATTTCATTTGGCTTCTAAACAAAATGCCAACAGCCTGATATTCTCAAATCTCTGCTGACAAATGGACAATGAGCTTTTCACCAGTGGAAAAATATGCTGCATATTACAAACCTAAGCGCATGTGAGCTAATGCATGTCAGAGCACATATGGAATATCTTGCACCAGAGTGTTCATTGTGTAATAAATCCATGGCTGCATATGCCATGGATTTATCACCATCGTCATCAGGATAAATAGCATCTACGCAGCATTGAGGATGAAACCCAGGGCTTTTGGCTCCCAGAATGCAGGCATTTACCACTTGAGTTAAAGGATAGCCAAGGGCTTGTCTTCACTAGAAAATCAGGTTGTGTTAGAACACAACTTTAAGGAGTTACAAGGTTTTTTTTCAGTATAGACCAGGACAAGTTGTGTTTACCATTGTCAGCTTCTTGTGCATAAGCCTGTGGTCCAAGCAGGTTGACCCACAGCCAGCTGACATGATGTTAAAAATCTCCTGGCCCTGTCTACACTTACTGCCAAAGTTGTGTTTAACATCATGTTAGTTAACATGACTTCTTCAGGTCATGTTCTAACATGACCTAATTTTCTAGTGAAGACAATCCCATTGCTGGTAGTAGTGGCAGATTGGCCTGTGGGGCAGCCTGTAGAGAAACAATTGTGATCTCTCTCACTGAGCCAGGACATTACAATGGCTCCTGGAAGTCAGTTGCCACTGTTCCCCATGCTCAGAGCATGTCATATTGCATGCTGCATAGAGGGGTCAGAGGGATTATCTATGGTGGGCCAGATCAGTATTTCTCTGGTGACCCCAGCAATTAATTAAAAGGGGTGGGGGAGTAGTTTCTAGCCCTTATGATTTTGAATGTAACCTGATGCTGCTCTCTCTGGCTGAATTTACAAAACCCTCAGACAGAAACAAAGCAGTAAGGGCCAAATTGTGGTCCCACTGAAATTAGGGTTGCCAGGCGTCTGGTTTTCTACTGAAACGCCCAGTCGAAAAAGGACCCTGGTGGCTCCAGTCAGCACTGCTGCCCAGGACACTAAAAGTCTGATTGGCGACACAGCAGGGCTAAGGCAGGCTCCCTGCCTGCCCTGGCTCCGCACGGCTCCCAGAAGTGGCAGCATGTCCCCCCCTCCAGCTCCTAGGCACAGGGTCAGCTAGGGTGCTCTGTGCGCTGCCCTCGCCCCGAGGGCCGGCTCCGTAGCTCCCACTGGCCGAGAACCATGGCCGATAGAACTATGGGGGCGGCGCCTACGGTTGGGGCAGGTCGCGGAGCCAGAGGGACATGCTGGCCACTTCTGGGAGCTGCTTGAGGTAAACGCCATCCAGAGCCCACATCCCGCACCTCCTCCCGCACCCCGACCCCATGGCTCAGCCCAGAGCCCCCTCCCACACCCAAACTCGCTCCCAGAGCCTATACCCTGCACCCCCTGCTGCACCTCCACCCCCTGCCTCAGCCCTGAGCCTCCTCCTGCACTCTGAACCCTTCTGCCCCAGCCTGGAGCCCCCTCCTGTACCCCAAACACCTCATTTCCAGCCCCACACCAGAGCCTGCACCCCCAGCTGGAGCCCTCACCCCCTCACACACGCACCTACCTCCTTGCCCCAGCCTGAAGCCCCCTCCCACACTCCGAACCCTCGGCCCCACCCTCCAGCCCATAGCCCCTTCCTATACCTCAAACCCCACATACCCAGCCTCACCTCAGAGCCCACACCCCCAGCCGGAGCCCTCACCCCCTCCTTCACCCCTGCCCCAGCCTGGTGAAAATGAGCAAGTGAGTCAGGGTGGAGGATGAAGTGAGCAGGGGCATGACCTTGGAGAAGGGGTGAGGCTTCAGAGCAGGGGCAGAGGGCGGGGCAAGGGTGTTCGATTTTCTGCAATCAAAAAGTTCGCAACCCTAACTGAAATCCATAGCAAACCCCCCTAATTTCAGTGGGAGCAGTCCTGTCCCTAAGGGTATGTCCACACTGCAGTCAGGGTGTGTAACTGCAGCATGTACCCGAGATAAACATACTTTAGCTAGCTGGTGTGCCAATAGCTGTGAAATAACGGCACAGGCTTCAGTGTGGGCTGTACAAGCCCTCCTGGAACACTCTGTAGTTCTTCGGGCAGCTTGCCTGCACTGAAGTCCGTACTGCCGCGGTTTTACTGCCATTGCTATGTTAGTTAGCTGAATTGGGTATGTCTACCTGTGATGCAATTGCACGCCCCTTCCCAACTGCAGTGCAGACATATCTGAAGAGAGACATGAGTTGGCCTGCCCTCTCCCCCTGCCAACCACGTCCACACATCTCTGAGAGGTGTGATCCATGTTATGAACTCTTGCTGTGCTACTGTGAATCTTTCAATATTGAGTGCTTTTCTTAAGGCCTCAGCTGCTGGAGATAAGTAATCAAGGGAATATCTCAGCTTACTTTTCTAACATCACAGTTTCTAGCCCTCACAGTTGCAGAGAAAAACTTCAAAATGTGACCCCAGTGCACCCTAAAGGAACAGAAAGAAAGCTCCAATCTTATTCGTTTTAAATCTCCTCATTTTTGAACACTTGGGGTTGGCCTGGCCCGTTCACCCCAACTGGTATTAACTTAACCCTAATGAGGATACAGGTCTGTCGCATCTTACGCGCATTTAACATGCGCGATTTCAACTTTACGCGGTCTGCAAAAAAAAACAAAAAAAGAGAAAAATAACAATTTTAATACTATACCTGTAGTGCGGGCGATTTCGCCCGCCATTGAACTCAATGGAATTTTGGCTATACGCGGTTTTCGCTTTACGTGCTAACTGCGGAACGGAACCCCCGTGTAAGATGAGACAGACCTGTAATTTTAAATGCATATATGATTAACTATTTCACTGCTGATTATTTTAGCACAAAGTGTCCAGCTACTCTGGGACTATAGACAGATAGTTAGCAGAAAAGCAACACAATATTTTTTTTTCAATTACTCCCTGGGATTCACAGTCTAGGGCCTTGTCTACACTACGAGAGTACTTCGATTTTAGTTAATTCGACTATGTGGAATCGATATTACTAAGTCGAACGTGTGTGTCCACACTAAGGACAGTAATTCGACTTTGTGAGACTTTGTGAGTCCACACTAACGGGGCAAGCGTCGACATTGGAAGCGGTGCACTGTGGGCAGCTATCCCACAGTTCCCGCAGTCCCCCCCTGCCCATTAGAATTCTGGGTCGAGCCCCAAATGCCTTCTGGGTAAAAAAATGTGTCGAGGGTGCTTTTGGGCGCCTGTCGTCATCCGTCCGTCACTCAAGCCCTCCCTCCCTCCCTCCCTGAAAGCGCCGGCGGGAAATCAGTTAGCGCGCTTTTCTGATTACTGACAGCGCGGACGCCACAGCAGTGCGAGCATGGATCCCGCTGCGACCATCGCTGCAGTTGTGGCCGTTCTCAACGCCTCGCAGCTTCTCATCCACCTTTACCAGAGGCAGCTGCAGATCAATCATGAGAGGAGGCTACGGCACTACCGTGACGGCATGAAGTCGGACACTAGCTCCGACCTCACTGAGAACATGAGACCCAGCGCCCAGGACATCTCGCTGTCACTGGGTCTTGTTGATACTGTTGAACGGCGATTCTGGGCCCGTGAAACCAGCACGGAATGGTGGGACCGCATAGTGCTGCAGGTCTGGGATGAATCCCAGTGGCTGCGCAACTTTCGCATGCGGAAGGGGACTTTCCTCGAACTGTGTGAGTTGCTGTCCCCTGCCCTGAAGCGAAAGGACACCCGGATGCGGGCAGCCCTGACTGTCCAGAAGCGAGTGGCCATAGCCCTCTGGAAGCTCGCAACGCCAGACAGCTACCGGTCCGTCGCTAACCAGTTTGGCGTGGGCAAGTCTACCGTGGGGGTTGCTGTTATGCAAGTAGCCAGGGCAATCGTCAAGCTACTGCTATCTAAGGTAGTGACCCTGGGAAACGTGGAGCTCATCAGAGATGGCTTTGCCGAGATGGGATTCCCAAACTGCGGTGGGGCTATAGATGGGACTCACATCCCTATCCTGGCACCGGACCACCAGGCTAGCCAGTACATCAACCGGAAGGGCTACTTTTCCATGGTGCTGCAAGCACTGGTGGACCATCGGGGACGTTTTACCAATATCTACGTTGGATGGCCTGGCAAGGTTCATGACGCTAGGGTGTTCAGGAACTCTGGTCTGTGTAGACGGCTGCAGGAAGGTATTTACTTCCCGGACCACAAAGTAACTGTTGGGGATGTGGAGATGCCTACAGTCATCCTCGGGGACCCTGCATACCCGCTAATGCCCTGGCTCATGAAGCCCTACACTGGCGCACTGGACTCAGGGAAAGAACTATTCAACTACCGGCTCAGCAAGTGCAGAATGGTGGTGGAGTGTGCTTTTGGCCGTCTCAAGGGCAGATGGAGAAGCCTACTCACTCGCTGTGATCTCAGCGAGACCAATATCCCCATTGTGATAGCTGCTTGCTGTGTGCTCCACAATTTGTGTGAGAGCAAGGGGGAGACCTATATGTCGGGGTGGGAGGTTGAGGCAAATAGCCTGGCTTCTGATTACGTCCAGCCAGACAGCAGGGCGATTAGAAGATCACAGCGGGACGCACTGTGCATCAGGGAGGCTTTGAAAGCCAGGTTCCTGACTGAACAGGGTCTCCAGTGACTTTTTACTTTGTGGACAGAGATGCTGAACCTGCCCCCGTTTCTTTACCCAGTTACTGTTGACTATCCTTCCAAGTTACATACCCCCTTCCCCACCTTCCCAACAAATAAAATCTGTTCTGTTCTGTTAATGAAGAAGGTTCTCTTTTTTACTGTTTTCGCGGGAATGTTTTAAACCGGGGACGCAGACTGTGGCGGGGGGCGGGCTTACTGTTTTGATGCAAATGATGCTTCTAAAGTCCGGGAATGACAGGCTCCGCAGTGCTGCATTGGTTGTTTCAACGCAGCCTGCCAGCAGTCCTGGGCGGGACTGGATGTATGTGTCGGCCAAGTGACTTTCTGGCAGGGGGCGGAGGGTAACAGATCCCCTGCTGCGTGGCTCTGTGATCCAGGATAAGGACCGCGGCATAGGATCTCTAACTGCCCTCCCCCGACACAAAGTCACAGATCAATCCCCCTCGCACCCCAGAACAAGAAAACCGCCTCCCAGACTGACCAGGGTAACTGGTGACTGTGCTGTGTATGTGTCCTGATGCTGGACCTGCCCCCGCCTCTGTAGCCTGCTACAGGTGACTGTCCTGTCCAAGTAACAAACCCCTTCCCCCCCTTCAGACAGAATCCCCTCCAAAAGACACTCTCGGAAACAGTACTTAACAGAAACCGATGTTTTATTACGAACCGCACATGAAAAGGGGGGGGGGGGAAAGAAACTTGGACATGGGCTAGTGTGAGATGGGTAGGAAAGGACTTTTCAAACTTTGTGGAACGAGAGCCTTCCAGTGCTGCAGCAGTGTGCAGGGGCCGACTGAAAGTTTTAACGGCCCTTGCCGCCCCTCCTTCTTTGTACTTTTGGTGAGGGGGGTGTGGGACTTGGTGGCGGGGGAGGGCGGTTAGAGATAGACAGCAGCAGTGCTCTGTCCTCCTGCCTCCGGTCTTGCAGAACATCCACTAGGCGCCGGAGCGTCTCCGTTTGCTCCCTCATTAGTCCAAGCAGGGTTTGAGTAGCCTGCTGGTCCTCCTGGCGCCACCTCTCCTCCCGTTCCATGACTGCTCTGTGCATTTGTGACAAGTTCTCCCTCCACTGTGTCGTCTGGGCTGCCTGCTCTCGTGAGCACTCCATAAGTTCATAAAACATGTCTTCACGAGTTTTTCTCTTCCTTCTTCTAATCTGCGCTAGCCTCTGGGAGTGTGATGCCAGGCTGGGTTGGGAGACAGTCGCAGATGTGTCTGTTGGAATGGGAAAAAGGGAGTAAATTCCTGAGACAGATAAATGAAGTTGCTAACAAAGAGCATAGTCTTTCTCTGTGAACAACACCATGCACTGCACCTTTCACATGCGCACTCAGGACAAGGTCGAATTTTCGGCCCTCGCCTTATGTGTCTGGGGTCCTGCAGTTGCGATCAGAGAAGCGTTGCAGGACACCTCTACTTCTGCTGCGGGAAAACATGGTAAGCCGTAGACTTGTGGCAGCTTAAACATGTAATAGTAGCACTGGGCTCCTTTCGCACTGAATGCAAGGCCACTCTCTGCTGGCAGCAATCAGGGAAGCATGAGCTCTGCCCCTGTCCCACCACCTCGCGGCTGTCCCCGGGAAAGATCCCTGTATGCTGCCCCTCTGCCGCCTCCACCGCGTGGCTGTAAAGCAGTCCAAATACTAACATTCCCCTCCCTAATTTAAAGCAGGGCGTCATGTGTGACATAACCCTCATGAGGATCTCGGAGACCGAGAGGGGAAGGATGCTGCGTGAATGCATGCAGAGGCCTGGGCCATATGCCGCCATGCTGTGCCGCGCACTGATCCCCGACTACCTCATGGACTCATGGCGTGGGAACGTGTGCTACCACGGGGGACCAAACAAGATTGCCCTGCCGTTGAACCTCGTGCGCATGCTGGAGCGGTACCTCCAGGAGAGCTATGCGGAGCTATCACAGGAGGACTGTCTGTCCATTCCCGGGCACATTGACCGCCTTTTCCTTTAAGTTGAGCATAACGGACTACAGAGTGGAGGGGCCGTGTTGTGGACTAATCATGAATATCCGGACAGTACTTGATTTTCTATACATAGTTAGTAGAAAAAAGTTTACTAAGCCAACCAAATCATGAACAACAAATTACTGATATAGTTATTATTCCTGTTTTGTTATTAATAAAAGTTTCTATGTTTAACTGAGTGACTGAAAAGCCCATTCTTAACAATATAAATATTCCACTTATGTTAAAATGAAATGTTTAGATGTTTAAAGCACTCACTGCTTGATCCTTCCCCTGATTCGGTGTCCGGGGTAAGGGCTGTGGACGGTTGGTAGGGGATCTCGGTAAGGGTGATGAAGAGCTCCTGGCTGTCGTTGAAATCAGCGGTGCAAGCGCTGTCGACTGCCTTGTCCTCCTCATCTCCTTCCTCATCTTCCCCGTCACCTAACATTTCCGAGGAGGAACCGGCCGTGGACAATATCCCATCCTCGGAGTCCACGGTCAGTGGTGGGGTAGTGGTGGCGGCCGCACCTAGGATGGAATGCAGTGCCTCGTAGAAACGTGATGTGTGGGGCTGGGATCCGGAGCGTCGGTTTGCCTCTTTGGTTTTTTGGTAGCCTTGTCTCAGCTCCTTGATTTTCACGCGGCACTGCGTTGCATCCCGGCTGTATCCTCTCTCTGCCATGGCTTTAGAGATCTTCTCATAGATCTTTGCATTCCTTCTTTTGGAGCGCAGCTCTGAAAGCACGGACTCATCGCCCCACACAGCGATGAGATCCAAGACCTCCCGATCAGTCCATGCTGGGGCCCTCTTTCTATTAGATTGCACGGCCAACTCTGCTGGAGAGCTCTGCATCGTTGCTAGTGCTGCTGAGCTCTCCACGCTGTCCAAACAGAAAATGAGATTCAAAGTGGCCAGACAGGAAAAGGAATTCAAATTTTCCCGGGGCTTTTCCTGTGTGGCTGGTCAGAGCATCCGAGCTCAGACTGCTGTCCAGAGCGTCAACAGAGTGGTGCACTGTGGGATAGCTCCCGGAGCTATTACCGTCGATTTCCATCCACACCTAGCCTAATTCGATATTGCCATTTCGAATTTAGCGCTACTCCTCTCGTTTTCGAGGATTACAGAAGTCGAATTTAAAAGAGCTCTATTTCGAACTAAGTAGCTTCCTGGTGTGGACGGGTGCAGGGTTAATTCGATGTAACGGCGCTAAATTCGATATAAGCTCCTAGTGTAGACCAGGCCTAGGAGCCCTCACCAGAGAGCTTTCATGGACCTGTAGTATGAAGAATGCTTTTGGGTTATTTTATTCTGAATTAAAATAAAATCATAAAATATCTTTAAAACATGAACATATGTTTGGTTTTTTTACTGCACTTCCACTGCAGTCCTAGGACAACGTGATGTGGCTATTAAATTCCAGCTAGTGCATTTGCAGTGCTATAGCTATATTACACTCCCTAACTCGGCCTATTTTATCCATTTGAATTTCTGTGTAAAAAGAAACCAGAGGCTATTAAGCTTTGTCTCCCTTCTTGAGTCAAGGCTTATAAAAATGCATGCAAAACCTACTCTGATTCAGTGACTGCAGCCAGGTCTACCCTACAAACTTACATCAGTATAATAATGTTGCTCAGGGGTGTGAAAAATCCACGCCCCTGAGCGACGCAGCTATACTGACATGACCCCCGCTGTAGGCAGCAGTATGGCGATGGGTGGGCTTCTCTCGTCAACATAGCTACCGCCTCTCACAGAGGTGGCACAACTGCGCCGGTGCAGCATTTAAATGTAGACCTGCCCAAAGGTGTGCTTATTTCCCTCTAGGCGACTGTTTGATTCTCTCTCGCTGTCCCCTGTTACACCCATCTCTGGTCAGTCAGTCATTCAGACTGACTTTTACCCTCGTCTGCCAGAAGAACACAAGTTAACCTGAATGATCTTGCAACTTGACAGGTCTGAAGTAGCTTCCACCTTTTCTGTGAACCAATACCTCCGGGGACACCTGTCACTCTAGACAGTCATGATTCAAGCCATTTGAGTTCAAAGGGACTAGATTAGTAAAACAGCATGGGAGATACGTACATATGCTGTGTCTGTGCAAGCAGTGTGGGTGGGGATGTGAACATACATCTTACATGACTGATGCTTTTAATTGTTGTCTGCAGTGTTGTTGTAGCTGGGTTGGTCCCAAGATATTAGAGAGACAAGGTGGGTGAGGTAATATCTTTTATTGGACCAACTTCTGTGGGTGAGAGAGACAAGCTTTCGAGCTTACCCAGAGCTTACACAGGGCTCAAAAGCTTGTCTCTCTCACCCACAGAAGTTGGTCCAATAAAAGATATTACCTCACCCATCTTGTCTTTCTGATATTTTTAATAAAGTCCTAGCCCTCGTTCATGTGAGTTGCCTTATTGACTTCAATGGACTACTGACATGATCATGCCGTCCTCATTCAGGTGGCAATAGTGGATCAAATCCTACCACCCTTATTTAGCTCCTTACTCAGGCAAAACTCTGGCTTGGATGGGACTGCAGGATTTTGTCCATGATGTACATTTTGAAATGGGGGCACCCAAGTCTGGGTTGAGGAGCTCAGGTCCAGCATATGGGTGCTTAATGGCCATTTGAGTGTCAACAGGGCCGGCTCTGGCTTTTTTGCCGCCCCAGGCAAAAAAGCCTCCGGCCGCCCCCCCCCCCCCCTGTGGGGGGGGGGGAGGGCGGCGAGCCTCGGCGGGAGCTCCGCTCTCCCCCCGGCGGCCGGGGGGAGGGCGCCGGGGGGGGGAGGGCGGCCGGAGCCCTGGGAGGAGGGCAGCGAGCCCCGGCCGGGGCTCGGCTCTCCCCCCAGCGGCCAGAGCGCCGGGGGCAGGGCGGCGAGCCCCGGCCGGGGCTCCGCTCTCCCCCCGGCGGCCAGAGCGCAGGGGGCAGGGCGGCGAGAGGGCGGCGAGCCCCGGCTGGGGCTCGCCGCTCTCCGGAGGGCGTCGGGGGGGAGGGCGGCCAGAGCACCGGGGGGAGGGCGGCGAGCCCGGCCGTGGCCCCCCTCTCCCCGGCGGCCGGAGCGCCGCGCCGCCCCCCTCCAGGTGCCGCCCCAAGCACAAGCTTGGTGGGCTGGTGCCTGGAGCCGGCCCTGAGTGTCAAACATCTGGAAAACCTCTCCCCTGCTTACAAATACATTTTGAAAGAACCCACCCTGTCTGGAAAAACCATGTGGATGTCTCACATTTAAAAATGAGATGCACATTCTGTGTGTGTATGTAAAACATACAAGATTGATAGATTATCCCAGAAATAACTTCCCTTTCTATGTGGCCTTTTGTTCCCAGGACCCAACACCACTTTACAGATTTTATATATAAAATACAGATAAACATTAAATAAAACATCTCTATACCATAAAACACATTAGTACTTCATAGGTTCTGGCAGTGTTGTTAGACTTTGATAAAGGGCTTGCCATGTGATGCTTAACAGATGTCTGAACTCAGACAGTTCTCTGGCTAAAACCTTCATCTTTGAAGCTTGTACTCAGCTTGTTCCCACTGGGATCTCATTTTGATGGTGCTGGCAGGGGTCTTGCTGAAAGTTTTGTTCTGTGTCCAGTGTGGGTGCTCTAATCCCTTAGTAATTCCATGTGTGCACTTTCACCTCAGTCTTGCCTCACTGTGGCCAGATGTCATCAAGGAAATATGCAGTCTAGAGAGGTGTCCTCAGAAACAGGAGCGACTTCAGACAAAAACAAAAGAAGAACCATGACACATGCTTCCTTTTCATGCTGTTACTCAGCATTTTTGAAGAATCACCCCTGCTCTGTTGTTCAGTGTCTTTCCATGTTTCTATTTTTTTCCACTAGTTTAAAAAAAAATCCTTTAAACTATAAGAAATGAACAGGAATGGCAACCTTTGTATAGGAGCAAGAATTTACCAAAACCAAAAGTGCCCATCCCCATCAGTAGGATCAAAATCAAATATGTATGAACCATATTTGTGTGTGCGTATATATGAAATACACATGCACTTTTTACATAATTAAATTAAAAACTCAAACACTGGAATATATACAACATGTCAATGTGTGCATTGGAGAAAGGTGCAAAGACTGAAATAGATCTTGGGCAGTCACTTAACCTCACCTGGGCCCTGAACCTGTGAGGTTCTGAGCACTCTCATTTCCCACAGAAGACATTTGTAGGTGAAGGCACTAAACTATCTTGCAAGTTCTAGCCCTTGCTCACCACCCAGGCCGAGGTGGTGATTAAGCAGCTAATGACATAAGATAGCAATGGTTAATAATGTTGTTTTAAAATAGGTGAGGAACAGAGAGATGCACTTCCGTTGTATTTTTCATCTCCTAAATTGTTTTGAGCTTAAGGAGTCTGTATCATTGAGCAGTAAAGCATGGCATAGACAGTACAGTGTGTTTACTGCATGTAAGACTCCCTTTTGATCTTATACAACTTCAGCTGGTGTAACTTACAAACCGAGGAGCTAGAAGAGCAAGGTTGTAACAGGAAATCAGATAACGGGAGGATGGAGGAGAGCAGGCCCTGCTTTATTTTCTTCTGACTCTTCGGAGTGCAAGCCAACCCATTCTTAAAAGGTGACTTGATCATGGTCTATAAGTACACCTCTATAACGTGACCCGATATAACACAAATTTGGATATAACGCGGTAAAGCAGTGCTCCGGGGGGGTGGGGCTGTGCACTCCGGTGGATCAAAGCAAGTTCGATATAACGCGGTTTCACCTATAAGGCGGTAAGATTTTTTGGCTCCCGAGGACAGCGTTATATCGGGGTAGAGGTGTATCTAGATGGGGAGAAGTTTTCTGATAGTAGAGGGCACTTTAGTCAAGCAAAGATATAACAAAATCCCGTAGCTGGGAGCTGAAGCTAGACAAATTCAAACTGGAGATAACAAATTTTTAAGAGTGAGGTTAATTAACCATTGGAACAACTTACCTAGGGACATGGTGGATTCTCCATCACTTGAAGTCTTTAAATCAAGACTGGATGTTTTTCTAAAAGATAACTTCTAGTTAAACTAGGACATATGGGCTGCATGCAGGAGTCATTGACTGGTGAAATTCTATGGTCTGTGGGAAATCAGACTGGATCATCACGAGAGTCCCTTTGTCCTTAAAAATCTGTGAAACTTGTGACTCCCTTACACCCACCTGTCGGCATAGACTGCCACACATATCACTTCTCAATTTGGTCCTTTAGTTTTAGTCCTGTGCATGAGGCCTTGGAATTAAGGTTGAATATTAACTGCATTTCCTTGTTTTGAGTGCATGCTTTCTCTCGACCTGAATGCTGTATTGACCTTAGGGGTGAAATCCTGGCTCCATTGGAGTCAAGGGGAGTTTTGTCACTGATTATAGTGGAGCCAGGATTTTACTCTAGACTTGTGCGTTTGCAATTTTCTTGACTTGTTTTTCTTTTCTATATAAAAATTCATGTAAAACGTTACTGTCACACTGTCTGGAGTGGCTCTCAGCCGTGAATGCCAGCCTCAGGGCAGACTGTCAAAAAAGCAGAGCTGAGACCCCAAACTGATTGTGTGTTCTGTAATTAGATTTAACCAACCAAGTAGCAAGTGTGAACTCCTAAAGCACTATAACAGTCTTACCATGGAGTCACAGACAGTCCCCTTGGGCTCTCCAGTCTGTCTTGCCACCCAGGCAAGCTGGAATTAGTGATAGATGGTTGATTTACACCAAAAATCACAATAATATTCAGGGCACTCCCAATCCCAAAGGACCAGTCGTTTACCCCAGGTCAATTTGCATCTTAGATCTTACTGCAAAGACAATGCTTGAAGCCAATCCTATAGTAAACTACCTAAAGATTTATTAACTAAGAAAAGAAATGAGAGAGTTATTACAAGGTTAAAGCAGGAAAGCATATATATGCAAATGAGTTACAGTCTGTGGTTCCAAAAGGTGACAGAGTTGTAGTAATCTCTCAGCTGTGAATGTCTTTTAGGGTTAAAAGACAGATTGACTCTAGGGATCTCTGCTTCTGTTTCATAGCTTCAGCTCTGGGAGAGTCCAAGCAGCAAAAGAAGTGAAACATTTTCTTATTGGCTATTTTTATTTCCTTCTTCCAGAATTCAAGCTGATGGCATGAGCCCCTTTGCACGCATCCTCTTCATGGGTGTGAGGGGGCAATTTAAAAAGTCTTTGTATTGCGATGTCCCACAATGGACCATTTAGTTTTGATGGGCCTTCTTGATGGCAGGAGATATTCTTCCTGACTGGATTCACAGCTTCAGAGCAAACATTTTTACCGTTACAAAGCAAAACTTAAATATGACTTTATAGCATGTGAGAAAGATATAAATGAGATTAATGCATGCAGCAGCCTACTCATATTTCATAACGTCTAAACACATTGTTATAAGTCCAATACACATCATGACCATAGTAAGACACAGGTGAAACAGACTGGTTTCCAGTAATGAATTTGTCAGTGCTCAGTGGAGGCCTAAAGCCTTGACAAGAGCTGGCATCTGGTCTGCCGGCCTCATCCTTCTGGCACCAGTTAAAGCTACCTGAAGGGTGGCCAAAGGGCCATTGCAGCTGTGCCTGTGCCACGGCCTGCATTTTTCTGTGCCACATCCTCTACAAAAAGAACAGGAGTACTTGTGGCACCTTAGAGACTAACACATTTATTTGAGCATAAGCTTTCGTGGGCTAGCCTCTAAGGTGCCACAAGTACTCCTGTTCTTTTCGCGGATACAGACTAACACGGCTGCTACTCTGAAACCTATCTTCTACAAAGTGGGCTGGGACGGGAGAGGGAATGGTGCAGATTCCAGCCTGACATTCTGTGCTCCAGCAGAATCCTCCCAGGGCCAGCTCTGCCTGGTTTAGCCCTGCTTTGCTGTATTCTCTGTGTAAGGGTGCAAGCAGACGTGTGCACATGCACCAAAGAGAGAAATGGAAAAGCATAACCCCTCCCCACAATGTGGTGTGCTGGCAGTTTGCAAAAATTGAATGCAAGTTTAAACAGCTAGCACCCTTCACAAGCATTCTCTGCTCCCATTCCTGCTGTACCATGCAGATAATCATTTACAAGAAACTGCTAGCAGGGGGCCTGTAGCTTAGCTGAACAGCTGGCTGTCCTCTTGGTCACCATAGCAACATCTGTCTAAGTGAGGTTGGCAGGTTCTCTAGTCTGAGGTAATTTATTAAATCAAGTAGTTTGTCGGGGTTGCAGAGCCGGCGGATGTTTGGAAGGATTATTATTTCTGGTTTTGTTTGTGTGTATATGTTCATTTGTAGGGGAAGGATGTAAGGTAGGCCTGTCCCTTTCTTCCTGGCAAAGCGTGTTTATTGGGGCAGACGCACAGCGAATCCATTTCATGTTCTCTGGTCCAGCAGACCTGCTGCAAGCATGACAATGAGCTTGGGAAGAAAAAAAAGCTTTCATTTGTTAGCTTAGAAAATGTAGGGTTGCCAACTGTCTATTTGCAGAAGACCGAACATCCTTTTGCTGCCACCTGCCCCGCCCCTTCTCTGAGGCTCCACCCCATCCCTTCTCCAAGGCTCCACCCCCACTCCCTCCCTCCCCCATCCCTCCATTGCTCGCTCTCTCCCACCCTTGCTCACTCGCTCATTTTCACTGGGCTGGGGCAGGGGGTTGGGGTGCGAGGGGGGGGTGAGGGCTCCGACTGGGGGTGCAGGCTCTGGGGTGGGGCCAGAGATGAGGGGTTGGAGGAGGGGGCTCTGGGCTGGGAGTGTGTGGCAGGGGGTACGGGCTCTGGATTGGGGGTGTGAGCTCCAGATTGGGGCCAGAAATGAGGGGTTCAGAGTGCAGGAGGGGGCTCTGAGCTGGGGCTGAGGGGTTCAGAGTGCAGGAGGGGGCTCAGGGATGGGGCAGGGGGTTGCGGTACGGGAAGGGGTGCGGGAACCGCGGCCAATGGGAGCTGCGGAGCCGGTGCTGGGGTGGGGAGCAACGCTCAGAGCCCCCATTGCCATCCCTAAGCCTAGGAGCCAGAGCAAGATGCCGGCAGCTTTCTGGGAGCTGCGCGAAACCAGGCAGGCACCCTGCCTGCCCTGCTGCAGGCGGCCAACCGGACTTTTTATGGCCCGGTCAGCGGTGCTGACCGGAGCAGCCAGGGTCCCTTTTCTACCAGGCGTTCCGGTTGAAAACTGGACACCTGGCAACCCTAGACAAATGCCTACCAGGAGGATGGCTAAGAATTCCAAAGGATGTATCCTGTCAGAAGTGTCCACTAGAATCAGGTTGGAACTGAAATGTTCGGGGCATGGGGGGAGCAGGGTGTTGGTGGTGGGGAGACAAAGCAGCAAGGTGGTAATTAAAATGTTGTACACTTAAAGTCTGAAATCTTACCAACTACCAGGACTAGAATATCTATACACTGTTAAAAAACTGGGGTTGTGCTTGGCACTATTCATTTCTAACTCTCTATCTGCGATGGTTCATGAGATAATTGTACCTTAAAATGGCCAATGGTCTCTTGGACCAATCAAAAATACGGTTTGTTTTCCATAGAGGATAGGATGCTTTTAGCAACCTTAACAGCCTGCACCATTTACCCACTGCTCTTCCAGTACTGGCTGGAACCAGGAAGGGGAAAATCCATGTAAAAATGAGAAATGATGAAGAGGGAAGGGGGAAGGGAATATTATGCACATTTTTCTAATCTCAAAGTTCAGAATTTGAATTCATTTGGAGGTTTGGGTCAGATCTGACTTTATCCAAATTACTTTGCTAATCCCTAGTTTAGACACTCAGATTTCAAGCACCTGGTGATCTGTACTGCTATTCTCTAGCACATTTCCTTTGTCATGGAGAATGTTCTACCCATCAGTCAGAAGGAGCTGCTCCCCTTCTATTGCCATGTATCCCATTAATAGTTCCAGATTTGTGGCCATGGATACAGGTCTTTTGGATGGAGACAGACCTTTAGGGTATTTCACAAGTGTTGGCTGCACTGTCAGTTTGCTAACAAACTTATTTGTACATAAGTGCACATATTGTGCCCTTTAAACATCAATATAAATGCACCCAACGCCAATATGTGCTTGTACTGACTTCTTCCTTGATCAACAAATAGAAATTTCTGGTTGTTTGAATTCACAGCTCTCATCAACCAGCTTTACAGGAAGTAGTTAGACTGTCATGTAGAGAAGAACGGGGTCTCAAAAAATTATAAATAGAAAGTCCCCAAGGCATGCACACAGCCTCACAGGAACAACAAAATAGCAGGGTCTGGCCTGTTGTCCTTAATCTTTGTGGATCCATGACTAAAACAGAACAAAATTTGAGGGCAGTTGCAGGCCACATTTTTGGGCCTCAGTGAGCTCTAGCGAACTATCTAATTAATACTCACGTTGTGGCATGCTGGACTGGGTTATCCCTAAACGGGTATGTCTACACTGGAGCTGGGGGTGTAAATTCTAGCTTGAGGTGACATATCCGTGCTAGCTCTTATTGAATGAACATGCTACAAATAGAAGTGGGAGGGACTAGCTGCCATGAGTACAGTCCCCTCGGAGACCATAGGTACGTACTCAGCGTGGTTAGCTCCTCCCATCGCTTGCACCACCACAGCAACAATCCTGTTTTTAGCACGCTAACTCGTATGTCTCCTCAAGCTGGAATTACATCTTCCAGCTCTAGTGTCTTTCTGGCATACCTAGGAAGCCTTGTCACATGAATCCATGCAGGTACTGCCTCCGAGCTTATGTGTCTTTTGAATTCACAACGATACCTGTGGTGATATGTGCTGTAGTAAAACATCTGCATTCCAGGGACGCTGTTCGATAAATCAGTTTCTCTTTGTTATAGCTGCATTTTGGATCATGCTTTATTCTCTTTGCTGTCCCTGTCTACTGCACTTTGGTCACAGGGTATTCAGGTTTATGAAGATCCTGCTGTCTTGGAGAGTCTCATACGTCATTGAGTAAGCCAGTGCTCTGGGTGTGTTTTGGTAGGATTTTCCAAGAGGAACGTTTCAGGATTAACACAGCCTCAGTTCTGAGGAAGCTTCAGTTTTCAGAGATCAGGAGAACTGGGTAAAATAAGAACCAACCGGAACCTTTACCCAGTGCTGAAATCCAACCCAAACCCTTAATGAGGGTCTGAAAAGATCAGAGAACTTTTTTTAACAAACATGAAATGTTATAGTTTCACCTGCCTCTACACTTCATGGACAGGATCAGAAGTGGTGACCCACTGCAAGGGGTGACTGGTCAGGACTCAGGTATGTTGGCAAAGCTGTAATGGATGGTTTGGGATTGGAATAGCAGTAGGTGCTGATAGCAGAACTATTGGTAAAGAGGTTGTGGTAAGTATGTAGAGCACATGCCTGATTATTCTTGTCTCCAGCACTGTAACAGGGACAATAGTAAAAAAAAAGTGTACTCCTTCCTGACACCTTGTTTGCAGTCTTATCAAATGCCAAGAACTGCGTAAGCAATGGTTACTGAGTTTCCCTCCCTGCTCTGGAAGTGACTCTCTTAGGAGAGGATGTTGGTGTAGGAAGCGGGATGGAATGGGGAGTCTTGCAATGCTGTTGCCCATGTTGTAATTGTAATAAATGAGATTTCAAGGTCCAATCCTGCTTCCAATGGAAGCTTTGCCATTGACTTCAGGATCCTGACACATGGAAGAAAGGAGAGCAGCAGAATACGGACCCTGGACTTCAGAAAAGCAGACTTTGACTCCCTCAGAGAACAGATGGGCAGGATCCCCTAGGAGAATAACATGAAGGGCAAAGGGGTCCAGGAGAGCTGGCTGTAATTTAAAGAATCCTTATTGCGGTTGCAGGAACAAACTATCCCGATGTGTAGAAAGAATAGTAAATATGGCGGGCGACCAGCTTGGCTAAACAGTGAAATCCTTGCTGATCTTAAATGCAAAAAAGAAGCTTACAAGAAGTGGAAGTTTGGACAAATGACCAGGGAGGAGTATAAAAATATTGCTCAGGCATGCAGGAGTGAAATCAGGAAGGCCAAATCACACTTGGAGTTGCAGCTAGCAAGAGATGTTAAGAGTAACAAGAAGGGTTTCTTCAGGTATGTTAGCAACAAGAAGAAAGTCAAGGAAAGTGTGGGCCCCTTACTGAATGAGGGAGGCAACCTAGTGACTGAGGATGTGGAAAAAGCTAATGTACTCAATGATTTTTTTGCCTCTGTCTTCACGAACAAGGTCAGCTCCCAGACTGCTGCACTGGGCAGCACAGTAAGGGGAGAAGGCGAGCAGCCCTCTGTGGAGAAAGAAGTGGTTCGGGACTATTTAGAAAAACTGGACGTGCACAAGTCCATGGGGCCGGATGCGCTGCATCCGAGGGTGCTAAAGGAGTTGGCGGATGAGATTGCAGAGCCATTGGCCATTATTTTTGAAAACTCATGGCGATCGGGGGAGGTCCCGGATGACTGGAAAAAGGCTAATGTAGTGCCCATCTTTAAAAAAGGGAAGAAGGAGGATCCGGGGAACTACAGGCCAGTCAGCCTCACCTCAGTCCCTGGAAAAATCATGGAGCAGGTCCTCAAGGAATCAATTATGAAACACTTAGAGGAGAGGAAAGTGATCAGGAACAGTCAGCATGGATTCACCAAGGGGAAGTCATGCCTGACTAACCTAATTGCCTTCTATGATGAGATAACTGGCTCTGTGGATGAGGGGAAAGCAGTGGATGTGTTATTCCTTGACTTTAGCAAAGCTTTTGATACGGTCTCCCACAGTATTCTTGCCGCCAAGTTAAAGAAGTATGGGCTGGATGAATGGACTGTAAGGTGGATAGAAAGCTGGCTAGATAATTGGGCTCAACAGGTAGTGATTAATGGCTCCATGTCTAGTTGGCAGCCAGTATCAAGCGAAGTGCCCCAAGGATGGCGTGGACTGCACCCTCAGCAAGTTTGCGGATGACACTAAACTGGGAGGAGTGGTAGATACATTGGAGGGTAGGGATCGGATACAGAGGGACCTAGACAAATTAGAGGATTGGGCCAAAAAAAACCTGATGAGGTTCAACAAGGACAAGTGCAGAGTCCTGCACTTAGGACGGAAGAATCCTATGCACTGCTACAGACTAGGGACCGAATGGCTAGGTAGCAGTTCTGCAGAAAAGGACCTAGGAGTCACAGTGGACGAGAAGCTGGATGTGAGTCAACAGTGTGCTCTTGTTGCCAAGAAGGCTTACGGCATTTTGGGCTGTATAAGTAGGGGCATTGCCAGCAGATCGAGGGACGTCATCCTTCCCCTCTATTCGACATTGGTGAGGCCTCATCTGGAGTACTGTGTCCAGTTTTGGGCCCCACACTACAAGAAGGATGTGGAAAAATTGGAAAGAGTCCAGCGGAGGGCAACAAAAATGATTAGGGGTCTGGAGTACATGACTTATGAGGAGAGGCTGAGGGAACTGGGATTGTTTAGTCTCCAGAAGAGAAGAATGAGGGGGGATTTGATAGCTGCTTTCAACTACCTGAAGGGGGGTTCCAAAGAGGATGGAGCTCGGCTGTTCTCAGTGGTGGCAGATGACAGAACAAGGAGCAATGGTCTCAAGTTGCAGTGGGGGAGGTCTAGGTTGGATATTAGGAAACACTATTTCACTAGGAGGGTGGTGAAGCACTGGAATGGGTTACCTAGGGAGGTGGTGGAATCTCCTTCTTTGGAGGTTTTTAAGGCCCGGCTTGACAAAGCCCTGGCTGGGATGATTTAGTTGGGAATTGGTCCTGCTTTGAGCAGGGGGTTGGACTAGATGACCTCCTGAGGTCCCTTCCAACCCTGGTATTCTATGATTCTATGATTCTGGAGGCTCAGGCCTTTTTGGGTATGTCTACACTGCACACTAAGCCTGGGCTCAGACTCAGGTTTGAGCCCAAGCCTCCTTTCCAACCACACAGAAATTAGTCTGACTCAGGCCTGTGGGCCCTGGTAGGGGGCTGGGTCAGATCCCATGTCTGTGACATGGGTCAGAGTCCAGGCCCACTGCAGTGTGAAAGCAGCTCAAGTCCGGGTTGTCAGACTTGGGCCTGGAGAGTCCGCCAACACTATCCCACAATCCCCTGGGACTGGGATACCCATTCAATTCCAAAGCTTGTCACTTGCTTCCCAGGAACCCGAAGCAATCTCCTGGTTAAAAACAGCTGCTCCGCGATTAACCCTTTATTGCCACACAGACTGCTCAATAGAAACAACAAACACAGTCAACGCTAGTGTTTATTATCTATGGCCAGCAACAAGGCCTGCCTCAGGTGCACTGCTAGCTGACCAGGCAACCCAGCTGGATTCTGGTTAACCTCTGGCAGGAGGCAAGCAAGGCGTTGGACTGCAGCGAGAGCGTGAGAAATGAACATGCGTATAAAAACGATATCCAAGGGGCTGGCAGCATTGAGGATCGACCAGACAGCCGAACAGTGCCAACAGCAGATCACGCAGTAGAAGACAAACGACTGGAAAATCAAGGATGCTAATGGCATCTCTGGGAACTTCCTATCTTCCAGCCTCTTCTGAGGAATTTGACTGGGCGGAATGGCACCAAGCACTGTGCCCTACACGATGCATGACCCTCTGCTGAGCGACGATGGTGACCTTATATCCCTCCTATCACTGGCGCCACCAGAGGAGAGCTAGGCCCTGGATGAGGCCAGTAACCGAAGAGGCTGTGTTGCTGGAATAGATACTGCACAGCCTGGGCACGTATTTGGAGGACCTTTTTGGGCATGGCCCTGGGGAGCAGCCCACTGCAAAACTGGCATCAGAATCCGCTCTGGAGCTGGAGTCGAAGGCTGGTAAGTTTCAATCACTATGTTTGTTTTTATTAATGGATGGATGAGAGAGATTTACAGCTTATGGGCCTATTTAATTTTTAATACAAACCGGGATTTTGATGCACTTCTGTTCAGGCAGACCCATGTCATTCTCCTATCTCCCTCCACACGCCCACTACCACATGGGATTCAAAACGGACACCACAGAAAGATGAAATAATTATACAGGCAGTTATCATGACATTTTTACTAGTTACTTGCAGATTGGTTTATGTATGGGTTGGTGTGCCACAACTCATTGCCTGACGTACCTCTCCCATGTAATACAGCGCACCGTACCAATCTGCCACACACTCACTATTCCCAACTGCCTGTTGAGACGGGCAGAGACAGAGGCTGCACAGCGTGAGGGGAGATTGGCAGACAGATTCACGGAGCGTGACTGCCAGTTGAGGGAGAAAGACAGCTCAGCAGCAGGAGCTGTTCAAGCACTTACTGTGGGTGTGGCTACCAGACTGCAGGCTCCAGTGCAACCAGTATCTCCTTCTCCAGATCCACGGCCCAAGTCCCCTCAGCACTATTGCACCCTGCAGAGCATCCATCTTTTGGACAATTTAGGGGGTGGGTGGGCCATGTCACAGGCAAACAGTGGGCCATGGAACGGACAAGTGCACCCTGTACACTCATCAATTCCCATCCAAGTGTGCCCACACGCGCAAAACGTGCCAGAAAGGGCAAAGAAATCCTTTGACTGTTTTTAAACAAATGTTGTTACACTATTGCACTGCATGTCATAATGGCAGCTGGTTTGATTGTTGCAGCCTGTCTGTACCCATGAGAAAGAAAATCTTAGATTTGCACAGAAGGCAACCATAAAAAAACTTATTGTGTGTAATGGTAAAAGTGGCACAAATGTTAATGAAGGTCATCGGATACCCAATGTCAAGTTTCATAATAAAAATTTACAATCTGGGTCACAGTTATCCACAAATTGTGAATGGCAGTACATTACCAGTATGGACAGAATGCATAACATGGAAGTGTTTATGGAATTCATCATGACACACAATACCTACATATGTATAAGAAATACCACACACACAACCACCTCAGATACCACTTCATTCCCCCTCATGGATGGGACCGTGTATACCCATTATGTAGGCACACAAAACATCCCTGATTTCCATTGCTTGCCAGGAATTCAGGACTGGCACCAGCCTTGACAGGCACACTGTCTGGGTGTGTGTACCAGTTCAGGAATCTAGCAGTGTCCTGAATCCACTCCTGGCGAAAAGAGTCCCCCTTCTCCTCACAAGCAGTGTGTAGGGTGCAGCAAGCCACAATAATGCAGACTGTGTGACACTGGCATCCAAACAGTTTGGAAGGCAGTGCCAACAGGATTTAATCTGCCAAATGCATCATCATCCTATAGCTACTGAGTGTGTAGCTGAACCTTCTTTTGCCAGGTCTTCTGAACTCAGGATATGGTTTCATAATGGTGGGGATAGTTACTCCATTTATAACCATGTCATTTGGTGGGAATAATGTCCCAGCTTCTCCCTGAAGGTAAAGTGCCCATACACCCTACCAGTGCATCCAACGTGAGGGTCCATGAATCTGCCCCTGTGGTCAACCAGGGCCTGCATAATGATGGAGTAGCACCCTTTGTGGTTTATGTGCTCCTTGTAGTGGGCAGACTATGGGCACATGAGTCCCATCAGTGGCCCCAGTGCAGTTTGGAAAGCCCCAGTCTCAAAAAGCCAGCAATTATTTCAGGAATGTTTGTAATGCCTGCCCCCTTTTGGTAAATCTCAGTCCTGATCACCTCACAAACTTCTGCCAACAAGAAACCCACAGCTGATTTGCCAGCTCCAAACTTGTTAGCCACATACCTGTAGCTGTCTGGGGCAACCAGCTTCCAGGTGGCTCTCAGCGACCCGCTTCTGGATGGGCATAGCAGCCTCATGTGGGTGTCCTGACACGGGAGGGTAGTGACAAGCTGATCAGAAACCTCCAGGAACATCCACTTCTTCATGCGAAAATTCTGACCATGCTATTGGTCATCCCAGGGCTACATGACGATGTGACCCCCCCAGTCTGTGCTGGTGGCCCTGCTCTAGCCTCTAGAAGTGCTGGTTGACAGAGGGGGAATCTGCAGCTAAGGCTACAACAGGCATGAGCAGTAGCACCACTTGGTTTACAGCCGGCATTCCCCTCCAGCGGTGTCTCTGGCAGTTCAAAAAATGCTGCCAAAATGCTCACCAGCATGTTGCATATGCTCCGCTTTTGTCCTGAAGTAGGACTGAGAGCATGAGGTGGAGCTGTTCTTCCAGCAGGGCAGGATCCATGTTGGCTCTGGCTGCAGGGAGTGTGTGACACAAAATGGCTCAGCTGGATGTGATTGTGGTCAAACACCACCCAAAACTCTTCCAACCAGCTCCCACTGGCAAGTTCTCTGATGACTCACTGGGGAGGGTTTGCAGCAGAGGGCCTTAGGAACCTTGGGATAAGATAGTAAATGCCCACAGAAGCTGGAGTTCTGATTCAGGTCTGTGGAGTGCAGTATGGACACACCAGCATGGTTGTGAGGCCTGAGTTTCCACTACAGTGCGGATGTTCTAGCGCAGGCTTGAAAACACAAGTTCACAAACCCGGGCCCCGCAGACTCGGACTGTGTGTGCAGTGCAGACATACTCTCAGTCTTCAGAGCTGACAATTATCAGCACTAAATTGACTTAAAAATGTTTATAATAAAAACAGAGTAGGCAGAGAGCATGTCTGTTTCAAAGCCAAGATAAGATCTGGGAAGGGGACACCTGAACCTTCTACTTTGCACACCCTCTCTATGTGATAATGAGTGGGTGAACCTCAGTAGGTATGATGTGAAGGGCATCTGAAACAATGTAAAATATTATGCAAACAATATTGGAACCTCAGGGTTTTGGTTCAGTGTTCAGTTGAAGTTCTGGGTGAAGGACAAAGTCAGATTTCATTATATTTCAATAGGTTTTCCTGGCCTTACTAATTTAGGATCTGCTTCTGCTCCTACTGAAGTTAGTGGGAGATGAGAACGCCTATTTATTTTCCTAGACATTTTAGTTGTGCAAAGAATACATAATCAGGCTCTTAATGTTACAAAGGGGATAAAAGGATACTGACTGAGGATGAAAAACTAGAAACAATTTTGGCTAAAAAACATTCCAAATGTTTTTATTTATACAACAGATTTAAAAAGTAATAATGTGAGACTCATAATCTCTAGATGACTTACTTGTAGCCATTTATCCTTAAATTAAATGGCTCTTAAGGGGTTGTTACCACTGCCCGAACCATGTGCAATGTTCATGCATCTATAATGCTAGAGAATGAAAGCAGCTGTTACCCTCCCAGGGCCTGGAAGTGCAAAACTAACTATTGGAGGGACATTGAGTGATTGCGGAACATTTAAAGAGACATGCTCAAATGGCTTGTGCCTGGAATTTAAGCTGTGTTTTTGGGGAGTATGTCAGTTTTACCAAACCTAAAAGGAATGGAAATTTAAAAAGAAAAAAGAAGTTTCAAAGTTTGTTATGACTAGTGAAAATTTCCCCTCCAGTGTTTGAAATTCAAGAGCATGAGGTTGTTTGAAAACCAGGATGTGAAACTGACTGTATACATCTCTAATATTTTTTTGAATCACACTACGCCCTTGGAATCAATTATATCTTTTGGCAATGAGTTCCACCAGTTACTTTTTCAATATAATGCATAGTTATTTCCTTTTATTGATAAGTTTGTTGCCTTTCAATTTTATCGAACATCCACTTGCTCTTGTAGTATGAGAGAAAGTAATCTGAGCACCTGACTGACGTTCACTATAGCATTCGTTGTCTTCTGGACCTTTATTATGTCCCCTCTTCTATTCATCTCCTTTCCAAACTAAGCAATCTTAATCTTTTTAACTTCTCCTCAACCCTGTAATAATTTTTGTCATCCACCGCTGAAAGTTTTCTATTGCTGCTATATCATTTTGGAGATTGGTTTGACAAAACTTACACTCTCACCATGAAAAAATTATTTATATAATGGCATTGCAGTAGTTTCAGTATTCTCTGTCTCTTTCTTCATGTATTCCAATATGTCGCTTACTGTTTTCCCACCTCTGCACATCAAGTGCGGGATTTCCTTGATCTGTCCACGGGGATGTTCAGGTACTTACTCTGAGTGGTTATAGTCAATTTAGAATCCATCAGTGTGCATGAGTAATTCAGTTCCTTCCAGGGTTTATTCCAGGGTTTATTACCGTGTACTTGTCCACACTGAATTTCATAGATTCATAGATTCATAGATTCTAGGACTGGAAGGGACCTCGAGAGGTCATCGAGTCCAGTCCCCTGCCCGCATGGCAGGACCAAATACTGTCTAGACCATCCCTGATAGACATTTATCTAACCTACTCTTAAATATCTCCAGAGATGGAGATTCCACAACCTCCCTAGGCAATTTATTCCAGTGTTTAACCACCCTGACAGTTAGGAACTTTTTCCTAATGTCCAACCTAGACCTCCCTTGCTGCAGTTTAAGCCCATTGCTTCTTGTTCTATCCTCAGAGGCTAAGGTGAACAAGTTTTCTCCCTCCTCCTTATGACACCCTTTTAGATACCTGAAAACTGCTATCATGTCCCCTCTCAGTCTTCTCTTTTCCAAACTAAACAAACCCAATTCTTTCAGCCTTCCTTCATAGGTCATGTTCTCAAGACCTGTAATCATTCTTGTTGCTCTTCTCTGGACCCTTTCCAATTTCTCCACATCTTTCTTGAAATGCGGTGCCCAGAACTGGACACAATACTCCAGCTGAGGCCTAACCAGAGCAGAGTAGAGCGGAAGAATGACTTCTCGTGTCTTGCTCACAACACACCTGTTAATACATCCCAGAATCATGTTTGCTTTTGCCTTCAAGTTGCCCAGTTATCTAGCTCTTTCACAGTTCTCTCTGAAGTCTTGGGGTTGCTTCCTTTTGGAAATGGCAGGAAATTTGGCACCCTAAATCTTCAGAATCCTCCAGGATCTGCAGAGGCTTTAGGTCTCTGTGTTGCTTCCCATCCCACCTGTATGACAGTACAACTCCTGCAATAGCTGTGCTACTAGGGACTACTCCATAGGCTGTTGACCTCAGGCACCCTCTAAAGGGGAGTCCCATTGCAGAAACAGAAACCTGATCAAGACTAACACTGAGGAAATCAGAATTAATGTACACAGGGGATCACCCACCTCTGTGGGGTTAGGAGAAGGTGGGAATGATGCCATAGAATCCACCCTTCTGTGTTTTCCCACAGAGCTGGGATCCTACAGATTTCCATCGCTTCTTCGCACAGAAGTAGAGAAAACTATTTGGCCATTATATCCAGCTGTGCATGGCATGGCTTGTGCCATCAGACTCTGCTGCTGCATATAATTTGTTCTGGTTTTTAAACTCCTAATGTTGCACAGACACCAATAGTCCCTTTGTGTTTTTAAGCAAATAGTTACCACTGTTTTTTCTCTGCAACCAAAACCTCTGTCTGCTCCAATGTTTTTCAGTGGGGGCTGAAGCTATGTCCTTGTCTTGCTCCACTCCTAGTGTCTGTATTGATAGTTGTCAAATGTCGGCATTATGCTGTGTTGGACATGTAATTGTGCAATCTGCATTCTTGGAAAAGCAAGCTAATACCTAAGATTGCTACATGGACAGAGGCGGTGAAATCTGTACCTGTTCTGTGAACAGAGAATGTAATTCAGGTTCCAGGACTGTCATGCTGGCACCTGAAGCCCAGCATTAAATTCACTCCATGTGACTGTGGGAGCCATTATTGACAACTGGCTCATCAATGGCTTTTCTCAACCACTTTAAAATTATTTTTCTTTGACCATATCAGCTGGAATCTGCTGGCAAAACCACATCCCCTGTGAGCTGGGAGAGCGTTCAGGCAGATGGAGTCTAGCCCACTCTGTGTAATAGGTGCTAAACATGATTTGGCCCTGTCTACACTGGCAGCCAAACTATTTTCAACCCAAGTGGGAAGTGGGATGTGTTGATGACATGTCAACGCTGAGTCATAGTGTTGACAGGACTTCTGTTCGGGTTCTTACACAGCCCTCATCACCATTGTATCTGCGCATCTGCCAGAGTGCACTAGGGGTATGTGCACTTGGAGATGAGTCTCAGCTCGAGGAGACATACTTGTGCGTGCTCTGATCGAGCCAGAACGCTAAAAATAAATGTAGCTGCCGCAGTGCGACTGGTGGGAGGGTCTAGCTGCCCCGAGTACGTACGCATCTGAAACGCTAGGCACATACTCAGGGCGGTTAGCCTAGGCTGACCAGACAGCAAGTGTGAAAAATTGGGACGGGGGTGGGGGGTAATAGGAGCCTATATAAGAAAAAGCCCCAATTATCGGGACTGTCCCCATAAAATCGGGACAGCTGGTCACCCTAGGTTAGCCTCTCCAGCCGGTCATGCTACGCTCTGCTTTTTTGGCATGCTAGCTGGATGAGAGCGCAGGTCTGTCTCCTCATGCTGGGAATCACACTGCCAGCTCCAAGTATAGGAAAGCCCTCAGTGACGTGGCTGTGTGTGTCATTGTGTGTCACGCTGAATTTACTTCCGACAAGTTAGTATGCCCCTCTCCCATGTGCTCTGACACGCGTGTCTGTTCTAGGTGACCAGAGTCCCCCAAGCAGAGAAGAGCAGCCTGAGGGGTTTGGATGAAAAGGCTTACCTGTCCTCCAAGCTGCTGAAGGCCGGAGAAGACCCATATCGACAACATGCTTTTAACCAGATGGAGAGCGACAAACTCAGCAGCGACCGGCCCATTCGGGACACAAGGCATTACAGGTACCACACTACCCTTGTTCAAAGCCAGGGCCACCTTCTTGTGCTGAGGACCCTCGGTTCCCGTTACCCCTGACATCCCTGTGTTGTCATGCCCCCTGTTAGTGAAGAACAGTTTGTGTGCATTGGCAGGGTCTCCCTTTCACCTAGCTTTCTGTCTCTCCAGCAGGATATTGGGGGTCTTGAATGAAAACACAAAGACTTCTGCTATTCCAGCCCTGCACTACCCCCCATTGCTGTGCTGTGCCAATAGCCTTAACCCAGACCTCCAGCTCCATCTTGTTATTTCAGCCCTGCATAGCCCTGTCATTGCAACTCGAACCGCCCAACCTGCACCTGTCCTTCTTGACTCCTCCCACAGATTTCCCAGTGAACATCCATCCCGACCTGCAACACACTCTGTTAGTCCAGACCTGCCCTTCTTACCGAACACGCCTCACCTCTCATGCCCTCAGCCTCTCTGGCCTGCAGTGTTTTGGAGCAGCGAGAGCCAGTCTTTCCACACTGTGTGGTGGGTTTGGGATGTGTGCAGATGGGGTTCAGATGAGACCAACACATTTATTTACTATTCACACCAGACATTTTTCATACATTTTGCAAAACACCCACACTCCTGGCTTTATTTCACGGTGGGGAAATTCATTCTGCTGACTAACATTCTCCTTAAGCCATTAATATCTTCACTGTGTTAACTGGTACAATGAACTTCCATTTCTATAGTACCTTTCACTAGAACATGTAACACGGAGCTTTGATGACTGTATGTTTGATGATGGCAGGTGTGGTATAAGGGCCTGAATAGAAATAGGCCCACTCTACTCACTTCTGAAATGAACCTTTGGGGTGGAATGCAGACGCTGCCTGACACTGCACAGCAACGGTACCCAACAGATTAGGGCAAGAAGGGAAACTGCATAGGAAATGTATGGAGCAAGGGAGTAATTACCTAAACTAGAATCAGCACTCCAGGGTTAACAGCCACAGTCTTACCCTTGGCGCTGTTGGACCTTTTGTGACTGCAGGTGGTCAGGATCTTGGCTACATACCTCCTCTGAAAGATGGCTCCTCCAGCAGCACAGAACTCCGCTCCAAGCACCGTGCTAGGGATTGGTTCATTAATGACACAAAGGCAACAGTGCCACATATGGAATTAACAACATACCACTTCCTGCTCTGTTCTCTGTTAATCAGCTTTTGTGCTCTGTCATAGAAATGGGTGCAGTTCACTGGTGAATTATTGTTTATCTATTCTGATTGCTGTAGCACCCAACATGTAGTAGGTGTTTCTAAAACAGAGGAAAACAGTCTCTGGGTTTAACAGCAAACAGTCTAAGGAAGAGAATACACAGTGATTCCTGTAAACCTAAGGCCAGATCCAAGGCCCCTTCTTCATCCACTTTGTGCTGCTCTCACAGCTCTAACAGGGCAGCTGGGGATAACTCTTGCAGAGGGGAATCCCTGGGGCTAGGTCCACACTGCAGGTGGGAGCTGTGATTCCCAGCATAGTTGCTGCAGCTCAGCTCGAACTAGCACCTAAATATAGCAGGGTGGATATTGCAGCACTGGTGACAGCTTGGGCTAGCCATCCAACCAGCCCCCTGGGTCCAAGCTTGGGCGGCTATCCCGAGCTACCACCCGTGCCACAACATCCACACTGCTATTTTTAGGCACTACCTTGAATTGAGCTAGTGCAAGTCTGTCTACCTGAGCTGGGAACCGCAACTCCTAGCTGCAGTATAGACACATCCTGAGTGACATCAAGTCAGTGTAGGTGGCTGGCCCTCCCCTCCAGTGCAGTGGTTATTCTGGAGGCATGTTGGGGCAGAATGGGGCATGTCAGGTTACACTGTGCTGTGGCAATCCTAGGCTAATGGAACACCCCCGGAGAGCCATTCCAGATTGTACAAGTTAGAAAATCCCTAAGGCTGCTCTTGCTTGTGCCAGGAGATGAACTGGCCCCTGGCTGCCTTAAAGATCACAGGTCAAAAGGCCATCTATGACTCTTCTCTTTCCTCAGGCCCACAAGTAGAGCTGAGACATGCCTGAACTTGTGGCCCATAGTTCATACAGTTTTTCAATCACTTAGGGATCCTTTGGATAAAAGAGACTAATGTTATTCTACCCAGCACAAAGAGAGGCCGAACCTTTTCATATCGGCTTCTTCCTCCCCTGTTGTGACTCTGAAATTTGCTGAGGAGCTGGGAACCCCTTTCCAAAGAAGCATAGACAAATCTCTATACTTGCCCACATCTTGTCACCTTAAATAGCCTTAAAAAAAACAACCCACCTGAGTTATTTTAAAGCAATAATAAATACAGTATGTCTCCTGCCTGGTCACAAGTCTTCCACTTTGTCTTGATCAGGGCTTCTTTATATGCCTGAAAATTGTTGTAATAAGCCACTGTCACAGTAGTAAAATTCGGTGAGGAAAAAAATAGTCAGCGCTTAGAATAGTCGTAAACAATAGCAATAAACTTGAGGGGAAAGAATGGCAACAGTTTAGTAATAGCCATAAAACAATGGTAATAAATGCTGTAATAAAAATAGAGCTAATAAGTCATGGGAAGAAGTCAGTTATTTCCCCTAGGTCCTGGGGTGGATTCAGTCTAAATGTGGCCTTGCTTAGCCAAAAATGTCAGGCCCCAATCCTGAGGATGGGAATTTGATCCGAAATGTGAGAGTCTGAATTGGCCAATGTTTGTCATTGCCACAAACTTGGGTGGCAGGGGCTATGGAGGAGCAGATCAGCCCAAATCTATCATTCCCAGAACATGGCAGAGGCTGGATCTAGAATTCGTGGGCTCATGCTGGATGGGTGGGGCGGATCTCACAGTCTTTGCTGCGGTAGCAAAGAAAATTCAAAGTCTTGGATGGAGGAGATAGTGCCCTGACCTAATGGTTTTATGAAATCTTGATGCATTATCTCATAAGAAGAAGGTCTGGGAGAGTAGCCTATTGCTACTAAATTATCAGTGGCCGGGAATACTGTGGCTGCAGCATTCTCAGACCCGGGAAGGAAGGGGGAGCACCCCATTTCACTTAACAGAGACTCCTCTGGCTTAATGAGCTTGGAAAAAATGGTTGTTGCAAGGGCCTTCATGAGGAGGGAAGTTGCTGGGGGGAATCCATAAGGCTTTGTTAAATCACCCCCTCCACAAGGGAAGAGCTCATACAGAGTACATTATTATTGCTTTGCATTAGTAGTGCTGTTGGTATATAATTCAGCTTTTCAGGTTCCCTTCTTTTCTCATCTCAACGTTTTGTTTGTAACTACTATAAATAGCCACACATTCCACATCAGAACACCAAACTGGAATTCTGGCACAAACCAAGCTGAGTTCAAAGGTCACAAGCAAAACATATATGGTGTGCTGCAGGAGAAAACAGATACTCGGAGTTGTGGGAATGAATCCTTGTTCTCCTGGGGTGTAAGAAACCCTGGTACAAACTCACCCTAGGCTAAATCTTGGCTCTTAGTGAGTGAATAGATTTGTGTGTCTGTCATGTCAGTAAAGTCAGATGAGAGCGTGTTTTTCATTCAAAGAAATTTAAACCTCCTCATCCCCTAGCATTTTTGTGTGGTTTCAGATTTTATGCTGGCTTCTAGTGAAGCAAATTCCAATTTTGATACAACCTTCCATTTGGCAACACTGTAATATCTTGATCCTGATATTTTCCTGGTAGTGTAGAGGAATCATTTTCCATTGCCAAGCAGAGATGTTAGTGGTTGAAAGAGAAGCCATTGCCCGTGGGCAGAACTTTAACAAATAATGACAGTGCTTTCCCTTCTCTAGGGCCTGGTATCCGAGGATCTCAAAGTGCTTTACAAACCCTAACCACTGAAACCTCCCAACTATGCGATGTAGATACTGTGACATACTAGGGTACAATCCAAACTAATGAGTAGCTGTGTCACCCCTACTCTCTAACCTGAGGTGCCCTTTACAATGCTTTGGTGCTGTAGCCTCCAGCCTTGACTGCTCACAAACAGCCTCCAGCCTGCAAGTCACTCCCAGCTATGTCTGTGTGTGTGCTGCAGCCAGCCAGCCGCACCTTGGCATTTACCAGCCTTAGTTATACTGCAAGGTGACCCCAACACACTCCAGGCCCTAGATTTCCCCCCGGAAGTGTATGTCCTATACTGTCAAGCACAGCCTTCTTCTGGACAATCCAAATTTATCTAAAGTCTGTTATTTCTTTAATAGAAATAATATGCACATAACTTGAAACCCTAAATGGAGTTTCCCAATCACTTCAGTTTAAACACTGCATTAGATAAAACAATAAAACAAGTTTATTAACGACAAAGAGACACATTTTAAGTGAGTACAACTAAGGAGGTATAAAAATCAGAAATGTTTACAAGAAAATAAAGTTAAAACACTATTGGTGCCTAGCTTAAAAGCTATATCAGATTCAAGCAGTTTCTCAGCATATGCTTTCAGCAGTCTTATTGACCAAACTTCATAGGTCAGGACCCCTTCTCCCATAGTTCAACGAATGCTTCCTTTGTTGCTTCTGGTGCTGTGAATGTAATGGGCAGGGAAAGAGAGGGAGGGTGCCTTGGGATGTTTGTCCTTTTATTGTCAGTCCTTCTTTTGGAAAATATTTCCAGCTGGGTATCAGGAGAAAAAAAGTCTACATGGCAGGATGTTCCCTGCTGCTTTTTTTCCACCTGTTTGAGCTTCCTTTGCCCCCCCCCTTCCTGCTTGATGACTGTTTACTGCTTAAATGCAAATTAAGCAGAGCACACATTCCTTTGTTTGAGACAGACCAGTTTGCCAACCAGAGGCTTGGTCTATCCTATAAAGTTAGGTCGACGTAAGGCAGCTTACATCGACCTAACTCTGTAAGCGTCTACACTAAAATGCAGCTCCCACTGAAGTAACTTGCCTGCTAAACTGCCTTAATAACTCCATCTCCGTGAGAGGCATAGCACTTAGGTTGATGTAGTTAGGTCAAGGCAGTGTCAGTGTAGACACTGCATTGCCCCCATCGACTGTTGCTGCCTTTCAGAAGCTATTCCACAATGCCCAACCTGACAGTTAAATTCCTGGTGAGGACATGCACCGCTGACACAAAGAGCCTACTATGGACATGCAAAAGGGATTTAATTACTGCAATGGCTGTACGTCGACATAACTTAGGTCCACTTAATTTTATAGTGTAGACTTGCCCTCAGTTTGGAACATGTGTTAATAACACCATACAGTGGAATCTTATAACTTCAAAAACAGTGTTGCCACACATATTTTATCAGGACAATAATGAACAACGAATTATGAGTTTTCAAATGATACCTTACATGACCTATTTTGTACAAAGATGATTACAATAGTGTGTAGCGTGTGGATGCAGGGGTACATTCTGTCACAGATACTTATTATCCCTGTTCTACACAGGGGGAAACAGACTTTAATCAACTCGCTCAAGATCACACAGCAAGTCAGTGGCAAATCCAGTACTCCTGAGACCCAGTCCCTTGCTTGAACCACTAGACCTCACTCACTCCCAGTATTGTAGGTCAGGCTGCAGTACAGTCAGTGTCTTTTTCTTTTTAGTACTGAACTTTTATCCTATTGTCCTTCTTAACCCCATTGAGCTCAGCAGAGGCTCCCGCGGTAGGCTGGCAGTGTGGTGTTTGCAACCCCTGTGCCACACTCGGCTGTTTTTCTTGGGAAATTCCAGGCATCTCGCGCAAAGGGCTGCTGTGTATTGTATCTGGTTTGAATGTTTGCCCTCCCATGTTTCAGATGTGCCTCTGTGCGCTATGACGCAGACCTGCCAGCAACCAGCATCATCATCACCTTTCACAACGAGGCTCGCTCCACCCTGCTCCGCACAGTGAAGAGGTAGGTACCAGTGGGAGAAATGGCTCTTAACCCTCAGGGAACTGTTTGGTTGCTGGTCTAGGGATCTGAGATGGCTCCTGGCAGTAAAGAGTAAGGCGGAAAAGTCCCCAAATGCAATGGGCCCCCCCTCCAGGTGGTTTCTGATCTGACCATGAGGTCAGCATCCGGCAAGAGGACAGGAGGTTGGCCAGGTGTATGTGTCTGCAAGGGTCATGCAGGGAACTGTGTGTGTCGGGGGGCAGTTAGACAGGGAGTTTGAGGGAACTGTTAGCAGCAGGGAGGAGGCTGTTTGGGTTAGGCCCACAAACACTTTCAAGGGGCAGCCAGGCAGGGAGTGTGAGGGAAGCTGAAGGGAAGACAGACTATTGGAGGTGTTTTCAGGAGGGAGATAAAGGAGTTGGGGGGGCAGTCTCAGGGAAGAATCAGCAGCTAGGTCCTAGCTGGGTCATATATTGTAGTAATGCTTCACACTGGGGTGCAGCAGGAGTCTGTTTCATGGGAGGAGGGAGGGGCACAGACGGCATGTCTGAGTGTTTGGAGTGAAAGGTGATGGCATTGAAGTCTGATGGAGACTAGGCCCCTGTCACCTGATACAACACTTGGAATTGCTCACTGATGGAACAGCACTTGACTCCATGGCAAATCCCTGGCTAGGCTTGTGTACAGCCCCTGCCAACCAGAAGCCCCCCAGTCCAACAATGTATGGGGCTCTCTCCCCTCAGCCACAGTGGTAGCCAAAAGCAAACAGGTGCATCAGGTGGGGCGGCTCTGAGTGTGGGAGTAGCCCCTAGCAGGTGGGAGCATGAAAATATCTGCTGCTATTCATACAGCAAAGAAATATTTCCACCAGCTCCTTTCCTTCCCCCAAATCCCTTTCCCTACTGCAGAGCCCAGTATTTAGTAATAAAGGTTCTCTACCTTTATTTTTCCAGAGACTGTGCCCTCTGCCCTCTCTGAGATATCAAATACTCACTCAAAAGCTCCCTGAAGCAGAGAACCAGCCCAGGGAAAAGCCTCCCTCTCCTGTGGAGACTGGCCGAAGAGAAAGAACAGCTCAGCTGGAAAGTTCAGCTGAGGGTACCTTTAGTAGGAATGCAGCGTTCATTGGCACTGGTTCTCTCACTGAGTCCCGAGGGCTTGCAGGGGTTTGCTTTGTGAATAAATAACAGACTCTTTCAAGTGTGCTGGAGCTGGACTCATGGATAGAAGTCTGGCTTTCTAAGTCTCTTCCCAGTTTGGGGCCACCTGGTTTCCAGAGGTCTGAATGTGCCACGCTGGGCATGAGTTATTGCTGTGCGTATAATTGCTGCTGAGTTGCCTACCCAGGCAGTGCACCCACCACTGTGTCATTATAGTAAAGCACGTATGATATATCAAGTATGAAAGGGACTCTTCTAGTCTATTTATCACTTGTGAGTCTGCAGAGGACCACAGTGATATTAAGCAAGGGGAGGCATAAAATTGCACCAGCTACTTTTTTTATGGCATCTGGTCAGGCTTCCAGAACAGCTTTAGGTCTAAAATTGCAGCAGGTATTTTGGGCCCTGTATGATAATAGGGCTTGATTGGTTAGATAACTAATCAAAATTAACCATTCAAGGAGCACCTGTTGAAAGTTCTATGTAATTAAATGTTTATAACAGAGTACTTATTTTTTCCTAAACAGAACTTAAGTGATTTTAGTTGCACGTTGGGGATGATGAATGAGGAATTGGGGCTGAAGGAGAATAATTGATGAAAATAAATGACAATAAGGACAACATTTTCAAAAGCAGCCATTGGTTTGGGTACCCAACTTGCCATTTTGGGCCTGATTTTCAGAGGTGCTGAGAACCTGCACTTACAGTTGATGTCCATGAGAGCTGTGGATGCTCAAAACCTCTGAAAACAGGACCCAGATATCTCAAGTTGGGCATCCAAAATGGTGGCTGCTTTTGAAAATTTCAGCTTTACACTAGGTAATTTTAAGAAGAACTACACAAGGGTGGTACCACTAGTTCAGCTGAGCCTGTGTGAGACTGGTGGGAGCCCTCCTCTAGACAAGGCTCCCAGAGCCAGATGCATTTTTACCACATTGGTTAAAATTGTCTACACAGGGGATCCCATCAGGGCTAACACAGATTCATGTGAATTGGTGGCACTGCTGGAGGGAATTTTTTCCTAAAGTTCCCTAGCATAGAGAAGACTGTTCTGTGCATGGCCTTGTGATTTGTTTAGCAAGCAAATGCTGCTGGTTCAAGGCATACAAGCTGTTTAGGCCACAAGGATTTGTTTTCAGCTTAGAGGTAGCTGTGGAGGAAGAAACAGAGTCTGATGCCTGGATAAAGAGACCAAACGAGAGACTAATTAGATAGGGAATGCAGAAAAGAATTAGAAATAGTCTGGATGCCAGCAGGTATTAAAGTGGCATCTCAAACAGTTTGCCTGCTGGCATCCTTTGATGTGCAGAAGATATCTGTGCTGGTCTGCTTGACATCTGTTGCTCTGCAGGAGACAGCTGTCACTCATGAACTGTTTTCTCACTTGACATGCCCTGCTCTGCAGGAGATGGCTGTCATTCATGGACTGCTCGCCTGCTTGGTATCTCTGCCTTGCTAGTCATTAAGTGAAATTACCAGTTTCTGCCATGCTGGCCAGTACCGCTGACACAATGAGGCCTTATATGGATGGAAAACAACAGCTGTGTTGTCTATTTTTTATTTACTGATTTTTAGGGTGTGTGGATGCCAATTGTCTGTGAATACAAATGTATTGGGTGTATATTTGTTGTATAAGATAACAGGGCTGTCAGTAGTTCAGTGCCCATGCTAAGTGATTGTGTAAATTCTGGTGGAAACAATGCCGTAGAATACAAATGTATTTTGTGCAACACCTTTCATACAAGCTGCATCCCAATATGCTTTGGCAAGTTCAATAAATAAGGGCAGATAAAGAGAGAAATTCAGAGTAAAAGAGGAAAGGGATGTATTTTCTGGTGAGATTTGAAATGAAATGGAGAGTCTGTGAGCCAGAGAGAGATAAGAAGGAGGATTATATAGATGGTCAGATCTGCAGAGGAGAAGACTCACACGTCAGCATTGCTGATACATCCATGATGAGGCAGCGAGAGGACACTGATGCTGAATAAACAGAGGGAGCAATGAGAGGAGTAGAGAGACATGAAGTGCATTGGGGTGGGGATGGGGGGTGGAACAGACTGAAGTTGGTCCATGTTTCAGACACGAGGAAATTTCAAACTGGATTTTGAATAGTAGTAATGCTTAGCTCTTTTATAGCACCTTACATCTGAATTAACATTAACTCATTTTCATGGCACTCTTGTGAGGAAGAGAAATATTATTCCCTGTTATCTACACAGGGGAAATATTGGAAGTGTTATAATCCCCATTTTGGAGATGGAGAAAATTAGACACAGAGAAGTTAAGTGTCTTGCCGGGGGGCACACAATAGGTTAGTTGCAGAACTGAAATTAGAATTGAGGAATTCCTGACTCCCAGCCCTATTTGCAGTCCACTAGATCATAGTACTGCTAATGAGGAAATCAGTGGAAGTGTTGATGAAAAGGGTGTGATGTGTTTGTTTCCTTTTGCACATGTTGGAGTCTGGAGATCTGGAACTTGTGGATAAAACCGTTGTGGAAGTTGTAGTCATAAAGGTGAGGGGAGAAGAATGCCAAGACAAGGGTTTCAGCAGAGGTAGGATCAGGGAATACACAGGCAATACTGTAGAGGAGGCAGGAAAATTTAGATGATAGGTGGGGCTAGACCAGTCTTGTTAAATATTTTCTCTAACAAAGTGATAAACTGCCTGGGCCTGGTTCTCCACTGCCTTTCGGCTTGTGGTCACTGACACCTATGAAGAGAGGGTACAAAATGGTACCATTTTGATTTGGGTGCATTTTACACTTACTTTACACAGGTGCGAATTACTACCCAAAGCACAAGGTAGTCCTGCACGTGAAACTTGCAAATGACAGTGATTTGGGAGAAATTGCAATCATCAGAGAAAACAGAAAAGTAATGCTAAGGGATCCAGAGAGGGTTGAAATGTGAACCAGATGTAGCAAATGAGATCTGGCTTGGAAAAATGCAGGCTGAGACATCTAGGGAAATATAAGCTGAAACACAAATATTCATGGGCAGGCATGTGGAAACATAACTCTGAAATAGAGTGGGATGAGATAGTGAACAGCAAAGCAGTTATGTGTTTGCAGGGTGAGATAGCAGTAAAAAAGCCAATGCAACATTAGGCTCTGTTAACCTAGGTGTGTTGGTTTTTAAATAATAATCTCACACTCCTCTCCTCTTTATGGTCCTGATCCAGCAAGGTACTTGAGTAGGTACTTAACTTTAAGCACGTGATTAGTCCCATTGAAGACTGGGAATTTGTTCCATGCTTAGGGGGCATTATGGAAGAAGGCCTGAGTGGGCAGAGGAAGCAAAGTGGTTGGTGAGGCCCACATTGTTGACAGTGAAAAGCAGGTAAAGGGAGACATAAGGAACGAGACTCACAATGTAGATCTGATTGGAGCTGCACAGGGGCTTGAAGGTGAGGATGAGAAGTTTGAACTGGCTGTGGGGAGTGACGAGGTGCTAGGGGAGGGATTTGAAGAGGCGAGGGAGGTGGTTGAATTGACAGGTGTGGAAGATAATTTTAGCAGTTGCATTTTGGACAGGTGGTGGGGACTTGAGAAAGCCAGAAAATTCTCAACACCTCCCTACCAGAAAGATACTGACAAGTTAGAGAGTGATCAAAGAACTGCAGAAATCATTATTAGGGCTTGAGAGGATGGCTTATGAGGACAGATTAAAAGAACTTTGGTAAATTCGTACATCTGAACAATGATGACTAACCCTGATCCCCAAGCGTGGTAGAGCCCCTCATTCCTCCATCTGCAGGGGGTTGGCAATCCTCCCTAGGACAATGGGGCCTGAGTGCCTTGTGCACAGTGCTTCCATCTAGTGGCTGGATGGGGTCCTGGTCCATGACTGGGTCTCCTATGTGCCATGACAATACAAATAATAAATAATAACCACCACCCATGGAATATTATAATATATAACAGGACCACAAAGAAAGATAAACAACACTTTATTTCCAGAAAGGATGGGTAAACTAAACGAAGGGCAATGGAACAGGCAAAGGAGACAAGGATATCAAATAAACAAATAACTAATCAATCCTGCAACACTGAAATCTCACAAACTAAGGGAATCTTTGGAGAGAGCCCTCCAAATTCTCCCCACAGCCTTATTTGGGTGCTGGAGTCAGAGCTCGGCGTAAGGGGTTAGTATCAGCGACGTAGCTACAATGGTGCAAGTGGTGCAGTCGCACCAGGGCCCACAAGGTTATGGAGGCCCAACCAGGCAGACTGTTGCTCCAGCACTTCATCTGGCACATGGGGTTGCAACGCCACTTGCTTAAATTTGGCCCCACTGCCCCTCCAGCACTGCTCAGGTTTAGTCAGGACAAGGGTTGGCCGGGCCAAATTCGAGTGAGTGATGTTGCCACTTGACAATGGGATCACAGAACCACGCAGGTGTAGTCCAGCTGCATCTCCATCATGATACTCCAAACCTGAGTAATGTTATGACCCTGTGTGCCTGGTCACATCATTACTCATCACTCAAATTTGACCCGTACCATGTGAATGCCAGGCGGATGATGGGAGCGGAGTGCTGAGTCAGCGGGGAGGGGAAGGGGGATAGTGAGTGGCCAGGAAGGTCCTGGGGGCGGTGGGTGAGGGGCAGGGGCAAGTGGTTGAGGGATGTTGGGGGGCGGTGGTGAAATTGAGAATGGGAACGTTTTGGCTGAATATCAGGAAAAGCTGAGTGACAGTTAAAGCTATAGGGCTGTGGAACTGTCTCACCCAAGTGATGTGAAGGAAGTCCCATCGTGTGGGAGTTTGGATACACAGTACATTGGGCAAAGCACTAGAAAATGTACTGCTGGGAGCAATCCTGCCCAGGTCACTATATGACTGAATAACAAACCCTTAGTTAAAGGGTTCTTTACCTCTTAGGGGTATGGAAGGAGAGAGGCAATGCAGTATCTAGTGAGATGCCCAGTATCATGTGTACTGGGCTGACTGCACCTCTGACCCCTCCTGACCTTGTTGAGTGCATCCCTCCTGGTCCCAGGCCTCTAGCCATCACCTAGCTCTGAGTGGAATCGTGATTTTCACATTCTCAGACCGGGCCCTGGCTTGCGGTCCCCTGATACTATCTGTGATTACCTCAGCAGGTCTGACTTGTCCAGACCCAGCAATTCTCATCCCTTCTCTGGAGCAATGGCAATAATCAGTGACCAAACAGCCTCCTTAAAGCAAAGTATTAGCTGTTTAGAACTAAAGCTTTTCAGAGGAAAAGAGATTTTAAAGCAATAAAACCAGGGCCGGCTCTGGCTTTTTTGCCGCCCCAGGCAAAAAAGCCTCCTGGCGGGGAGCACAGCAGGGGAAGGCGCTGAGCCCGGCCGCGGCCCCGCTCTCCCCGGCCGGCCGGAGCGCCGGGAGGAGGGCGGAGAGCCCGGCCACGGCCCCGCTCTCCCTGACTGGCCAGAGCGCCGGGGGAGGGCAGCCCCACTCTCCCCGGCCGGCCGGAGTGCCGGGGGAGGGCAGCGAGCCCGCCACAGCTCCGCTCTCCCCTACTGGCCGGAGCGCTGGGAGGAGGGCGGAGAGCCCGGCCGCGGCCCCGCTCTCCCCGGCCGGCCGGAGCGCCGGGGGAGGGCAGCGAGCCCGCTGTGGCTCCGCTCTCCCCGGGTGAGTGCCGCCCCCCTCCAGGTGCCGCCCCAAGCACATGCTTGGTAGGCTGGTGCCTGGAGCCGGCCCTGAATAAAACTAAGCTTATTTTTCCTAAGGCTTACCGTTCCCTGGATATGGGGAGCCCTATGTCAGCCTGTCTCCCTAGGCAGCTGTTGACAAGTGACCCCCTCTTCTCTCCCTGAGAAGCGCTGCTTAACTCTTTAGAGTTCTGTTGATCTCCAGGCAAAACAAGCTTGCATCTTCCTTCTAGACAGGATCCTTGAAGCTACCAGCTTGCCCTGTAGTTTTTCAAGTATATGCTGGGGTGTCTTTATCTAGAGCTATTGTGTTTCTTTGTGGTTTGCTGTTCCCACAGCCGCCTATTAAGTTAGATCAATAAAGTCATATAAGAAATTCTAATAACCCACTATCTTCTACAGTAAGTTTACTTCACTGAACAGGTCATGGACAGTATTCATACCATTATCACATATCAGTATTCATAGAATAAATAAAAATCAGCTTCTTGTCCATCACACCCAGATTTAGGGCGACCAGACAGCAAGTGTGAAAAATCAGGATGGAGGTGGGGGGTAATAGGTGCCGATATAAGACAAAGCCCTGAATATTGGGAATGTCCCTGTAAAACTGGGACATCTGGTCACCCTACTCAGGTTATAAACAGCCTTTGTTTAATAATGGTGAGGTCCTTCTTTCCTTCTTGGATTCCTGCAGTGTTATGAACCGCACCCCTGCCAATCTCATTCAGGAGATCATTCTAGTGGATGACTTCAGCTCAGATCGTAAGTATCAATCCTCAGTCTCCTTCTTTTGCTTTTCTCTCTTTGATTTTCTCCTTCACTCACTCTGTTCTCTTTCCCTCCCTCTCAAAGATTCTCTCTCTTGCTCACTTGCCAGTTGGCAAAAGAAGAAAGAACAGGGAAAGGAGAGAGGCTTTTCTGCACCTAGTTTAGCTTTCACCCATGGCAAAGAGGCCGTGTTTTCCTCTTTCCTATTCTCCTTGTGTGAGGTTGGTAATTCTGGCCAGGTTGCCAGAGTACCCAGTCTGGTCTCATTACCACCTTTTTATGTGTTGTTTAACCCAAATATGGTGAGTGGTGTAGGCCAGCAGTGTCTGATTACATGGGTTAGAGCAGTGGTTCTCAACCTATTTATTATTACTTGGGCCACAGGTTGAAAACCACAGTGCCCCCCTCCCCCACCACCCCGACTCCTATGCCCAGCGCCCCAGCCCATACCCAGAGACTCCTCCACAGAGTGGGGCCAGGAGCGTACCCTGCTGCAGGGCTGAGTGGCAGGGCGGCCCCGGACCCTGCCATCGCACAGGGCAGCCTGGCAGCCCAGACCGTGCCATGCGGGCCCTGAGGCCTTTAGCACACAGCTAGGCCGCAGCTATGTGCTAGTTGGGTCGCATGCAACCCACGGGCAGTGGGTTGAGAACCACTGTGTTATAGAGAGAGACCACAGAGAACTGTTGCAAACTCTCATGTTCTACATACAGACTGGCTTTGCCCTGGGCCCTGGCTGGGATTGTCATGTACCTAGTGCATCCCTGGAGGTAGTTCTGGGTGAGATTTTGCTTCAAGAGGTACCCGACCTCCTCCAGCAACCTGGTGCAAAGCAGGAGTGTATGCTGCACGATCCTGGCTAGCTCCACAGACCAGTGGCTGTGCCCTGACTCCTCCATTCCACCTTTTGGGTAATTTATTCCCCTAAAGGTACTAGGGGATAGTAATCTATGCACTCCCCTGAGCACAGGGCTTGCATTTGATCCTGGCTATTGTATGATGGGGTTGGGGTACAAGGGGCTTCCACAAGGACCCAGGACAATCTAGCACCATGTTTATTATAATAATTAATTATGTCTTCAGACTATTATTATAGTGCTTTATAGCATTTTGTAGTGAATGTCTGCAGTACCCCTGTGAGTTAAGGAAGTGATACTGGCTGCATTTACAGATAAATAGCTTTGCCCAAAATTTTCAAAAAGTGGCCACTGAGTTTGGGTGTCTGAATTCCTGGGTGCCAGCTTGAGACTCCAAGAGCCTGATTTTGAGAAGTGCTGAGCACCCACAACTCCAGTTTGAGGCAATGGGAGCTGTGGGGCTCAGCACCTCTGAAAAGCAGATCCTAAGTGTCTCAAGTTGAGCACCTGACAATTCAAACTCAGACTCAGTTGCCACTTTTGCAAATGTTGGCCTTGAACAGCTTGAGGCCAGATTTTCAAAAGAGCTCAGCCAGAAACTCCCATTTAGGCCTCTAAATAAATGGCAAGATTATCAAAAGTGTCCATCTCCCAGATGCTCCCATTGGTCTCAATGGTAGCCCTTGGGTACTGAGCACTTCTGCAGATCTGGCCCTTGGTTCCTGGGTTTCCCCAAGGACACAGAGAGGTTAGGGTCAGAGCTAGGAGGTGGATTTCTGGGCCCACTCTTGTTACATTCCTGGCGGGTGAATAACCTGAAAAGAGATTCTTGCATTCACCTGAAATGGACCTGTCCATTGCTGGGACACAGTCTTCCCTTGTGACAGATGTCCAGCAATATCTCAATAGTTTTTTACTCAAGAGCTCCTGCCACTACATTTGAATGATACAGCAGCTGCCAAGCTGCCCACAGAAGAGCAATATTTCAGATTGTGTGTCCTTGAAAATGGAAAAAGAGATGCCAAGAGAAGCACTTTGGCTGGTGGCCTTAGCGTATCTCTCCAGAGCACCGAGGCTGTGGGAGGATGATGACAAGAAAAGGGCTCTGCAAGATGCAGAAAAGTGCATGGGATAAAAGAGCTGCTTGTGGGGGGAGGGAGGTGGAGAGGGCTCAGGGGAAATGGGCTTGTGATGGAAACTTTTGCCCCAGTGATATCTGTTAGAGCAGGACTTAGAATCATAGAATATCAGGGTTGGAAGGGACCTCAGGAGGTCATCTAGTCCAACCCCCTGATCAAAGCAGGACCAATCCCCAACTAAATCATCCCAGCCAGGGCTTTGTCAAGCCTGACCTTAAAAACCTCTAAGGAAGGAGATTCCATCACCTCCCTAGGTAACCCATTCCAGTGCTTCACCACCCTCCTAGTGAAAAAGTTTTTCCTAATATCTCAACCTAAACTTCCCCCACTGCAACTTGAGACCATTACTCCTTGTTCTGTCATCTGGTACCACTGAGAACAGTCTAGATCCATCCCCTTTGCAACCCCCTTTCAGGTAGTTGAAAGCAGCTATCAAATCCCCCATCATTCTTCTCTTCTGCAGAGTAAACAATACCAGTTCCCTCAGCCTCTCCTCATAAGTCATGTGCTCCAGCCCCCTAATCATTTCTGTTGCCCGCCGCTGGACTCTTTCCAATTTTTCCACATCCTTCTTGTAGTGTGGGGCCCAAAACTGGACACAGTACTCCAGATGAGGCCTCACCAATGTCGAATAGAGGGGAATGATCACGTCCCTCGGTCTGCTGGCAATGCCCCTAGTTATACAGCCCAAAATGCTGTTAGCCTTCTTGGCAATAAGGGCACACTGTTGACTCATATCCAGCTTCTCGTCCACTGTAACCCCAGGTCCTTTTCTGCAGAACTGCTGCCTAGTCACTCGGTCCCTAGTCTGTAGCAGTGCATGGGATTCTTCTGTCCTAAGTGCAGGACTCTGCACTTGTCCTTGTTGAACCTTGTTGACTTGCCAAAGTGTAGCCTGTGGACCAAATGTATCCCACAGAATTGTAGAGGGACCCCTGTGCCTTATCTCCTCTTTCATGTGGAGATGTGGCCTTCTGAGCCTACATGGCCCAGCATGCATTGCTCCACCGTGAGCTGAGCGAAAGGTCACTCTTACCAGATGCAGTCTGGGATGTGCAACCTTGGTGTTCTGTAATATACTTCATTTAATGCAAATTAGGTGTGACTTGGTCTCCCAGCAAGTTGCCAGTCGGACATCCCTATATTAGACAATGGAAAAGTGTCCCCAAGGAAGATGGTTGAATCACCATGGCTTGGATTAAATAAAACTAAGCTGAAAACTATCCCAGAGAACAGATTGTAGGGAACAACCTTGCATGATCTAGTGGGTGGAGGAAATGGACTAGATCACCTAATAGAGTAGATCTCTTTCCTCCCTAGCTTCTTGGATTCTCTGCACTTGCTCCCTGATGTCCCTCAGTTTCTCCTGCTCCCAATTCTACACCTACAGCATATGCCCCTTTGTTCTTCTGCAGTGCTGAACTCGAACTGGCTGCAGCCTCAGCCCTTCAGCGCAGCTGGGGAGCTTTGGCTCAGCAGCCATGGAGGAGGACTGTCAAGCAAGCCGAGCTCTCTTGGGTACACTTTAGACAATGGGATTAAGGCTATCAGGTTGATTAAAGTGATAGTAAGTGAAAGCAGTGCTTTCCCTGCATGGAGACACATGAGAGCAGTTAATTGGAGCTCTCCACTGAAGCCAAATAATTCATGCATTTGTGCCAAATGTTTTCTCCTTTCCTAAGCTGAGGACTGCCAGCTCCTTACCAAGATCCCAAAGGTCAAGTGTCTACGCAACAGTCGGCGAGAAGGTGAGTGTGGAAAACTTTGCAGGTACCATCTGCTCGCAAAGTCACCCCTTCTGCCCTCCACTCCCCTAGATGCTATTTCTCATGGTTACAATTCATACTTGCAATAAAGGTGAAGCTTTTATTTCCCAATCTGGAGGCTCTGGCAGAGAGAACCTGGGTTATCAATCCTCATGCTTCAGGGCATCTGTTGTTATTTTAAATATTTACGTTATAGTAGTGTCCACAGTCCCCAGTCAGGATCAGGACCCCATTGTGCTAGGAACATATAGGTAGACATGGTTCCTGACCTGAGAGAAGAAGACAATCAAATATTATACATTATATATATACACAGAGAGTTGGGGAAAGCTAATATTTCATATATATAATACATCTACAAATCAAAATGTTGACTTTCCCTAGCTGTCCTAACAGTCCTTCCGCCCAGCCATTTTGTGCTGTCTGATTTCTTATAGCCATTGCAGCACAAGTGGGTCTTGAGAAGAGATTTGACGGAAGTGAGGGTAGCGGCCTTACATGGCATCCCAAGCATCGGGGGGGGGGTGTGTGGAAGATGGGGAGGCATTTTTGGGAGAGACTGGCATCATAAAAGAGAAGAGTGAAAAGCAGTGAGGGGCCCTGAAAGTCAGGACAAGAAGCTGGAGCTCAAAACACTGGAAGGGGTGAGAGAGCTAGGTGAGAGATTGAGAGACGGGGGTGGTTGAGCAGAGTGACAGGCAAGGAAGCTGATTGTAGCAGCTGTGTTTTGCATGGACTGGAGAGAAGTGATGTGGGTGTCAGGGAGGCTGAAGAGGAGGAGGTTCCAGTAATCAAGACTGGAGGTTTAGAGGTGTGGACAGAAAAAATAAAAAAGCCCATGCCCCTAGCATGTCTCCGACTCCTGTGGTGGCATGGACCTGGCTAAGGCAGCTCTATGCCATCTGGGGAGGCCCCTCTAGTAGGGGCATTCCCTGCTCCAGTGGGCAGATCCGCTGCGTTTATGGCCCATTTACACTGTTAGAGCAGTGTAAAGAGTCCGGCTTGTCCTGGAGAATCAGGCCCCCTGCACCAGTGTAAATGGCTACACAAGGTGCAAGGCAGTGGAGAATTTGTATTTTCTCTAAGTTGTAGAAGTTCAGGGCTTTCCCTCCCTAATCTCCCCTTCCTTTTACTCTCTGTCCTTTCCACTGTCTTCCCCTCCTCTGCCTGTTCCTCCTCTTAGGGCTGATTCGCTCTCGAGTGCGAGGGGCTGAGATGGCGATGGCTGAGGTTCTCACCTTCCTGGACAGTCACTGTGAGGTGAACAGTGAGTGGCTGCAGCCGATGCTTCAGAGAGTGAAAGAGGTGAGACCCCCCCCCCCATCATCTTTCTCATCTCACACAACCCCCGCCAGGATTTAGCTTCTTTTTTCCTGGCCCTGCCAGGCAGCTGATAGACAGCACCATGCACATTGTGAGCTTCAGCATCGAGGGCAAGCATCCAAATGCCTCCCTGTCAAACTCAGATGTTTTTAAGAGGAGTACGGAGCCTAAAATATCCAGTGCAACTGGCACCTGCTGTGTATTACTGAGACTCTTACTGCAGGGCCCCAGCACTCTCCTGTTGTGGGGACGGGGATGTTAATAGATGGGAGGGGAGATTTGTGAAAATCCTTGTGCCGCTGACTGCTACTTTAATCTTCCTGGATACTTCTTCCACATCCCCTCACATGTAGACAACACACACAACCTCTGCACGCACTGCTGCTCCCTTTCCACAGCCCCCTTCCAACTGCTGAACCTCCCCCATCCCCTAAACCCTCCTGCTTTTAACACCCTCTGCAACAAGCACCGGGCCCACAAAACCACTTCTCAACACAAAGTGCCCCCAGGGACGTTCTTTCTGAGGTTCATTGGAGAAAGGATTAACCCCAGGGCAGAGAGAGTGGAATATCAGACAGCAGCGTTGGCAGCTCTCGCCCTGAATTCGCCATGGGGTCGAAGGGAGGATGTGACAATGCTGCTGAAAAACCTGCAGTGAAAGAGCAGGGGGGTGCAGAGGGGGACTGATCTCTCTGCCACCTGCAAGTGCCGCATTCGCCTTCTCTGAAGAAAGGAGCCCATGAAGTAATGGGGCCCAGGAGAGGAGTGGGAGGCACTTGCGCTGCTGCACATTTCATATGTCTGCTCAGTTTAGTATCAAGGGGAGGAAGAAGGTGAAACCTTAGAACTTCTTTTTAAGCCTGTTCAATAAATCCTCCATCTCAGTAGCCCATAAATGTCTACTTTACTTCTGCTCGTAAAGTCAAGCTCCTGGCAGGAGCAGCAGCAGCAGCACAGTGATGGTGTCTCTGCAGATGGGACTGAGTAGTTATTAGCAGGGATGGATCTGAGCTGCAAAGTTTTTGGACCCTGATCCAATCTGTTTAGAGTTCTGGGCTAGGATTTTGGTTCAGCCCATTATAGATATAGGCGTCAGTTGCCATGTTCAGATCTAGGTCCAGGTTCAGATTCCAAACTTGCCCCAAATTTTGTAGCTGTTTCTGTCCGGGGGTTTGGTTCACACCTATCTCTAGCTGTGAGGAGGCTGGAATGTCAGGCCGCCTGGATAGATGGTAACAGAACACAGACCATAGAAGGGCTGTACTCCGACACTGCTGTTGACAGCGCTCATGCGCTGGCAGAATTAACTCATGCCCGCCCTGTCACTGTCGATGAAAAACCAAACAGCACACCCAGGCTCAAGGCCTGAGTACAGGCCACAGCAGAAAAAACTTGTTCTGAGAACAAGTGGCTGTGTGATCAGAAGGCTAGAGATAGTAGTGACAGACAGATGGCTAGGTACCTCCATCATTACCAACTCTCTCAATTTTATCGTGAGGGTGGAGATAGCTGGTGTTTTTCTTAAAGCCTCAGCTCCTGGAGTCAAGAATCTCAGCTTTCTTTTAATACAAAGTAAATTTCTAGCCCCCATGGTTGCAGAGAATAGCTTGAAAATGTGACTGGAGTGCTCCCTAAAGGTTCAAAAACCAGAAGGCAAATAAAAAGCACCCAATATTTCTTTATTTATTTTAAAAATCTCATGATTTCTAAGTCTGTCTCATTATTCTCAGAGACTGGTCAATCATCATGAGTAAATACTGTGTCTCCCTTTGTGGTTTATTAGTTGGCTATGTGGCTGTTTTGGGTTGGTAATGAGAATTTTTTTATTTTATTGGCCTTTTTGTTTTAAAAAAAATTGAAAGAATCCTGGATACCGATTCCTGCCTTTGTGACAGGGATATTAACCTTTGAAACTGGGATCCATGTCATGTGATTGGGGCCAGGAAATAAAGAGCTATCACTTACCAGTGCTCCTGTGTGCTAAACCCATATTACAAGAGGGCCCTTAGTTCCATTTCCCTGTGTCATAGATATGAAGTTGAGCTGACAGTTTCCCTATCTGTAGACATGTGCAGCAGCCATGGATCTGTTACCCACATGGGAGGTAATGAAGAGTTGCAATGTAATATGCTGATGTATTTTTCCCCGTTGCGGTGTGCATAGCCTCATGTTTCTGATATCCTGTTCTTTTGCCAGCCCCCCAAGAGAGGCCTGATTGTTCTCCCACTCTTCTGTTCTCACAGGATTATACCCGAGTGGTGAGTCCAATCATCGATGTGATCAGCCTGGATAATTTTGCCTACCTGGCAGCCTCAGCCGATCTGAGGGGAGGTGGGTAAGGCTAATGGCTGGGATAAGTTAGACCTGAGGGGAAGGTGGACAAGGACCAGCTAGTGAGTGGCAGCAATAACAGTGCTCTGCTCTTTCTGTCCAATGTGTTTTGCTGCTTGGAAGGAACAGCTCCAGTGGAGAAGAGGCCATGGAGCAACTTGGGGGTATGCAGAGAGGCTCTCCCCTCACTCTGTGTAACTGGCCCTGCATGTGGATGCTTCAGACACAAGACAGTAGTTTTTTAGGACTGAAGGTGGCTCTCTAGGAAAGGTCTGCAGGCAGATCGCAGGCCAGGCAGGTATTCAGGAGAGGTGCCAGAGGCTGACCCTTACAATGCTCCAGACCAGAATTCCCAGCTCCCAGTGACACCCACAGGCACCCAACCCAGCCCCTCCTGCTATTGTTGAGCCCTCCAGTAACCCTGCAGATGAGCGATCAGAATGCACCCTGCTTGCTCTCCAAAACTCACCGCACACACACCTGCCCATCCCAAAGCATGCAGGCCAACCCCCCTCACAACCACTAACATCACCCATCACCTGATGGATAAGTGATGCAGGCAACCCCCCTCCAGTTGATTAGCGCTCCTTCTACTCAGCAGTGCCTAAACCCACCAATAGGTCCCTCAGGTTAGGCCCCTAACCCCCTCCCCCGGCTGTCAAAACTGCCTGCACCCTCTCCATGATTCCCCCAGTCAAATGCCACCATCAGCTTTTGAAACCCACTAGTATCACAGATAGACTCCTGTCAGATGCAGAGCCCTCCTGCCAGCGCACTGTGCTAAGCAGACGTCAGAGCTTCCTTCTATCCCTTGAAGAGCATCCCAAGGCCACACCTCCCAGCCGCCAAATCCTCCCACACTAGCCCCTGAAAAACATTCTCAACTCTCTTCCTAGCTGTGAAACCCTTCCACTACCATCCCTTGCCCCTCCAACGTCGTCTGGCTCAACTCTCTCTCCCTTTCAATAGTGAATCCCACTAGCCAACACCTCCTCTCACCACCCTCCCTGCCTTTAAAACCCACCCAATTCATGGGTGTCCATTACCTGGCAGCATTTTAAGGATTACCCATAGCTCAATTCAGAAATGTGGGACAACTCAACAAGTGATAGACTTGGGAAAACCAATGGCAATGCACTGGAGCCTTTGTTCCCAGAAATACACCGTCATCCCACCAAGAGTGCTGATTAAACTTTGTCACCCAAAGAGGCGTAAGACGAACTGACCAGACTGCAGCAGCCCTGATTATCGCCTCTCACCCTGACAACACACTCCAGAAGATCTGGAAAGTAGTTGAGCACAGACAAGTATTGCTAAGGGAGGGGAGCGCCTGGAGGGACTCCAAATGGTCCAGCAACATTTGCAATGTTGAAGGCTCTTGCTACTTTGGGGCACGTGTGGGGTAACCTTGGGAACTTCTGCTCACTTGGGTCACTGGTGGCCTCATGCATTTGCAGGTCCAGTGTGCCCGGCTGCCTCCTGCTGGTTGATGTGAAGGGTAGTACTTGCAAATCTGGTGTGGCACCTGCCACAGGCAGATGGGGCTGAGGGGGCAAAACAGGCACCCTCTTAATGAAGGCATGGATCTGTTTCCAAGGCTAGTGGAAACCTGTGTGTGCAAAACAGTCACCAGGACCAACCAAAAAAAAAAGGAGGTTTGCAACATCCTGTTAGTTTAATTTGTTGTTCCCCTGATGCCCTTGCTGCAGATTTCCTGAGTATTCTAGTGGCCGGCATTGTCTTACTCTATTGGCATCCCTAGTGTTTCTTTTCTTCTCAGGGTTTGACTGGAGCCTTCACTTTAAGTGGGAGCAGATCCCTATAGAGCAGAAGATGTCCAGAACGGACCCAACCCAGTCCATAAGGTACCAGTCTCTGTTGGGGTTGTGCAGCCCTCTCTTTGAATGCCATTGTTAAGACTTCATCTTTGCATCAGGAGTGCACAAGAACTTGCCTTGTGAGGACAAGATACCATCGCAGTCGCTGCAGATGCTGTGTGAGGCATTTGTCCTGTGAGATGTTTGAAGCAGTCATGTGACACGTGTGAAAGCTGTAATTTATCAATTCACTACTCCTTGAACAATGTAAGAAGTAATGATTTTAAGTTAAACGCATTTACAGACCGTTGCAGCCCCTTCAATCTGTCTACTCACGTGGCCGCTATCTCTCTAGTATCTGAGTGCCTCACAGACTAATGAATTTATCCTCTCGACAGCGTGTGAGGTCTGGTTGTGCTATTATCCCCTCTTATGGATAAAGAATTAAGGCACAGAGGCTGAACAACTTGCCCAAGGTCACACAGGAAGTCAGTGGCAGAGTCGGGAACCAAACCCAGTCCAAGGGCTGAACTACAGGATCATCCTTCTTTCCCAGCTTTGAATGTTCAAGTTTTTGACTGAGATGGGGTGGGGCACATAATGGCTTCTCTGTTGGCCAGTGTCGTCACTAGCTGGTTCACTACTGTGTACAGAGCTTTGAGAAAACTAAAGTGTGAAAAACGCTGACAAAACCCCCAAATTCTTGTCTATTTAGACAGCAAGATTCTTTAACTATAGCACCTAGGAATTGGAAAGCATCTCTGTAAATAGTTTGTGAGCCCTGTAGTGGTCCTCACTGTGTCTCATGTTTCCGAAACCACCAGACCCCTGACAGAACAGCAGTGGGTATCTGCAGCTGAGCCTTAGTAACAGTCCAGCAGTTGTTTGGATCCCACTGTGCCCGTGTGGTTCCTTCGTATTGAGTATGTTGTGCAAAGAGCAAAAGACACAAGACTAACCTTCTAAATACTGTGATAGAATCTAACAAGGGGAGGAAGGTGGGTCTATTGGTGAAAGCACAAGACTTGGAGTCAGGAGATTTGTGTTGTATTCCCACCTCTGCTGCAATTTCATCATGTGATTGAGGTGAGGAACTATGTCTGGCCAAATTTTCCTCATCTGTAAAATGGAGATAAGGATAATGGCGGTGGCGCAGGGTTACGAGGCTTAATTAATGAATGTTTCTAAAGTGCCTTGTGAACTTCAGATGAAAGATCCTGTGCAAGGACAAATTATTATTATTGTTTTGTTATGTATTTGCCCTTTCTTCCTTCTCTCCAGAACACCTGTCATAGCGGGAGGCATCTTTGTGATCGATAAGTCCTGGTTTAACCATCTGGGAAAATATGACACTCAGATGGACATCTGGGGAGGAGAGAATTTTGGTGAGTTGTGAAATTAGTCATTGCCCTCTCTTTCCCCCCACCATCTCCCTCCTCACACAGAAAGTGACGCCAGGAAATCTTTGTCAGACAAAATATGCTTTCCTGTGGGCATTTCATGTAATTAATATATTACTTGCAATCCACAAAAACACCCCGCTCCAAAGATCTGTGTATCAATGTAAGGTTCTAGACATCAGACAACCACAGTGTCAGTCAGATCTATATTACTGGCTCATGTGTATATCAAAGATATAAGCTCTTTAAGGTAGGGACCATCTTTTTGTTGTATGTGTGCACAGTACCTAACAGGACAGGGCCTTGATCCTTGAGTGGGGCCTTCTAGGTGCTACAGAAATACACATAAATAACAATAATATCTGTGGTACTTAACATCAGATCTTTGGGAGAGATTCTCTTTCCTGACCCACTCCATAGTCATACAAGTCTTCAAGTGGAACATCACCACCATTCAACCTTTCTATAGACATCCCTTCTTCCCCTAATAAAGGTGAGTTCTTATCCCATGACAATGGCTTTGAAATGTAGTGTTCCTAGTATGTCAGGCCTCTTTGGGAGTGGAAGCTGGGTACAGATACTCATAATGAAGACTCTTAAACTGGGACCGAGCTCTAAACCCTCTGAGGAATATCTTCCCAGGTACTGTTATTTCACATAGCAAAGCTCTGAAACCTGCTTCCCCAATACTACCAGAGGTGACAATTCGAGGCATCTTTTTATCCCAAACGAGATGATGCCTTGTGCTGTAGAATCATCACATGTAAGTGAGGGTTAGAGAGAGCAGCAGAACTGAAAAGAGGAGCACAGAGAAATCAAGTATTTGGGGCTCGATTAAAATGAATTGCTGGTGAGGGAGAGTGGAATTAAAATAATTAATTTATTTGTCTTTCCTGTTAACTGAAATGAATCTGTACATATCTCTTTCTGTGTTTCAATACCTCTTGTAGTAATAAAACCGCTCCCTCTGGCCTGACTCTCTGGAACTAGAAAGTGATTTTGCTCACTATTTGAGCAGTTCCAAGCATGGCTTGTCTGCAGTACATATTACTTGGGATTACCTAAGGAGCTTAGAAGAGTATTTTCCATTAGACGGAGGGAACCCTCTCTAAGACACATCGGAAATGATGATCTGTCAGAATTCAGACATGTGGCAGTAGGAGAATCATTAAGAATATGATAAAGCTGCCACAAATTTATTCTGTTTGCATTATTAATTAAGTTGCAGATAAATCCCCTTTAAAAGAATAATGCATCCCGTGCTTTCGGCTTCTGAAAGGATAAACTAGGAACGGGGAAAACAAAGTTGCAAGGTGGAATCTTTGTTGTAAAGATCTGATGTCGGGTTACTCAATACTATATTTCTTCAGATTTCCATAAGCCTCTGTTGATGCTCATCTCGTAAATTAAAATACAATATAAAGCTCATTCCACCTTGACACATAAATTATATGTCCATTAGATAATAGGAGGATAATAAAATAGAAAATGGTAATGGATATTTTTCATTTTTGTTTTGTTTATTGAAAACCAGGTTTTTGGTATAAGAAAAATCTTGATAATGTTTTTTATAAAATTTTTATTAAAAATGCCACATTTTTTCATGAAAAACAAAATATTTTAATGTCAACCATTTTTTTGTGGATTTTTTTTTACTTGCGAGTGAGCAGGGTTAAAAAGGAGGCAGAGTATGGGAGGCAAGTGCATATCCGAAGGGATATGGTAAAAGGATGCTTCGCTACACACTCCCCTACAAAATCTTGCTCCAACTAGGAGACAGGAGTAACTTGGTAGCTGGATGCAAGCACTCCAAGCCGAGGAGGTCGATTTGCCGCTGTCCTCACAGCGGGGTAAGTCGGCTCGGATACGTCGAATTCAGCTACGCTATTTGCGTAGCTGAATTTGCGTATCTTAAATCGACCTCCCCCTCCCCCCCCCGTAGTGAGGACGTAGCCTTAGAGGAAGTGGAGAAACTCACAGTGCTTGAGTGATCTAAAACTGCAAAGCACTTGGAAACATACAGTACATAACAATCCAACATATGCCCCAGGGGATGGGCTAAATCACCTAGTAGATCTTCTCCGTCTCCAATTTCTATTCCATATTTGAAGGAAATAAGTCAGAATAAAATGATGTATTGTTGTGTGAACTGCATAATCTTTTTGTCCTTTTTGCCTACTTTCAAGGATCCTGCTGCTTTATGGATATGGAATAGATACACTCTCTCTCTGCGTGCGTATGCGTGTGTGTGTGTGCGTTTGTGTCCGTCCGCGTCCACCTAGAATTGAGAACTGTCTTGGTTAACTGAACAAACTGGCTTCAGGATTTCACGATGGATACGTTTGATATAGTTATTAGGATGCAACCTGGCCCAGAATGAGTCAGAACCTAGTTCCAGGAGTGAAAAAAACAGTTGGATACAATCCCAGAAGAAACGTATAGCTTGGCTTTTTTCAAAGACCTTCCCTGCCTATGAGGCTGGGGAGCTTTCTTCTGCTGCTTGTCTCTCAACTGATCCCTGTTGGGCACAGACTGTCTGGGATGTATGAGAGGAATCAAAAGATAGCAGTGAAAATGTGACTTATTAACATTTTCTCCGTTACTCAGAGGCAGAAGTAGAAGCCATTTTAAAAACAAATAACCCACTCGTGTTAAACAACCCTGCCCACTCCTTCCAAAGGAGCTGGACTGGCAATCTGGGGGTGGGAGGCCTGAAGTATGGCAGCCATGGGGCCTGCATGGCAGATTTCAGGCTGAAAGGAATTTTTTTTTAACTTCTTAATGTTGTATCTCCTGCCCCATGGCCTGAGGAAGACCCCAGCAGGAGCGGTGCCAGGGTTTTTGCCGCCCTAGGCGGCATCGCTCCTCCTCTTAGGATTCGGTGGGGGGGGTCCTTCCACTCCGCGTCTTCGGGGCACTTTGGCGGTGGGTCCCGGAGCGAGTGAAGGACCCGCCACCAAATTTCCACCAAAGACCCGGAGCGGAAGGACCCCCCGCCGCCGAATTTCCTTCGAGGACGGCAAAATGCCACCCCCCAAATCCTGCTGACCTAGGCGACCACCTAGGCTCGCCTAGTGGAAGCACCGGCCCTGGACCCCAGGCGAGTAAAGTTTTTGAAGGAGAATCTATATGATCTGAAGTCTCTGGAGGGCCCCATTGTTGTAGGGAATCTTATGTAAATCTCTCCAACTCCCCAGTTGACTTTTTTGCCTATTACCCTTCCTCTTTCGTTGCTTTCACCTCCATATGAAGCGCAAGTGGGGAACCCATCCAGTGTGGCACAGTGATTAAACTCGGAGGGGGGGACAATGACGGACAGACTCATAATCCTTAACAAGGGCCTGTCTCTTCTGTGATGCAAATGAGCTTCTGCACATCAAAGCCCCTGTGTTCCTACAATTCTTAACAAAATGTTGAAATTGACTTCAGGATCAGCTAGGTTTCTGTAAGCAGTGTGTGTGTGTGTGTGTGTGTGTGTGTTTCTCTCAAATAAACTGGACTGAATTCTGCTCTTGGGAGAGGTAACTTTGAGCTGCAGCCCAGTGTTTTCACTCCTCTACCATTTTTGGCAGAGCCAAGTGAGTTGGGAGCATTATAATGAGATGGTGTGATACAACTGAAACATTAATGTGAGATGTACCGCAGCTTCTGGGATTCCAGGGGCCAGGAGAGGAGAAGGGCAGGGGAGATACAGTGTTTAGATGGGCAGTGGTGGCCAAACTTTGCCATGCCGAGGGGCCACAAGCACCTGAGCTAAGCAGACATATTTAATTGGATATAAATAAACCTGATCAGCTGGGTTGTTGCCCTGAAATTAGAGGGAGAGAGCAACCATGGCCCACACTTGGCAACTGTGTATGATATGCTCTGCTTTGAAACTGTACTCCAGGGTGATGTCAGTGGGGGTCTGGCAAAGGAAGCAGGACTCCAGGCATGGACCGCTTAAGTAAACCAAAGCACCTCCCTGACTCCTCTTCTCACTGTCATTTCCTATTCTCTCTCACATATCCACCCTTTTCCTAAATCTGTTCCTTTCTCCCACGCACCTACTCTTCCCTGTAGACTTGGCACCCATTCTGACTTCTTCAGGGGTGTCTGTTTTCCTGGGGCAGCCCCATCTCTTGTAGACAGGGCTTGTGGGCCACTGAAGTCTAGTGTAATGTCAGCAACATCTGTTGCCAGAAGCCATTCTAAGTGTCTGGCAGCCACAAGGCCCAGGATAAATGAGTAGGTCTCTTGCTAAAGGGATGGTCTCAGAGAAAGGAGAGGGACAGGAGGAAGGTTGAGAAGTCTGAGAAGGATCAACTCAATTTTAACAGAGAGACAGGTTCTCTTTCCATCAATTCATCCTTCCTGGTTTTACTGTGGACTGTGTCTATGGCATCTACGCAGAGAAAGGAGGCAAAGCCATTCAGGTGCAGTGTATGAGGTGACATTTTTTGTTGGTATTCTAGGAAGTTTTACTTGTATTGCTTGTCTGGCTGTACCTTCTGATGCTTGGGATCTCTTCCAGAGCTCTCCTTCCGAGTGTGGATGTGTGGTGGCAGCTTGGAGATTGTTCCCTGCAGTCGAGTTGGCCATGTGTTCAGGAAACGCCATCCCTATGACTTTCCAGAGGGCAATGCACTGACCTATATCAAGTAGGTGTTGGGATATCGCAATGGCAGATGGATCATCTTGATATTTAGCATGTCTAAATAATCCTATATCTTTCTTTCCCCCTTTCCCTTTTTTTTTGCCTGGGGATTCAGGGAGGATGGCACGTGATTGAACATTTAACAAGATTCAGCCTGAAACCTCCTGCCTAGGCAAAGAAATGGTGTAGGTGCCCACTGCATAAAGCGTATCCCCTTCCTCTGGAATGCTAACCCAGAAGGACATATCCTCAAGCTATGGCTACACTGGCGCTTTACAGCGCTGCAACTTTCTCACTCAGGGGTGTGAAAAAACACCCTCCTGAGCGCAGCAAGTTACAGTGCTGTAAAGCGCCAGTGTAAACAGGGCTCCCAGCGCTGTAAGCTAATCCCCTCGTGAAGGTGGAGTACCTGCAGCGCTGGGAGAGAGCTCTCTCCCAGCGCTGGCGCGCGACCACACTTGCACTTCAAAGCGCTGCCGTGGGAGCGTCCACACAAGCTTAATGCATTTTAACACTCTTTAACTTCACACCTTTAGACTTGGTCTGTGCTTAAAATTTAGGTCAATATAGGTACATCAGTCAGAGGTGTGAAAAATCCACACCCCTGACCAATACAGCTATGCTGACCTAACCTCCAGGGTAGGCACAACTAGGTAGACAGAAGAATGCTTCCGTCGACTTAGCTACAATTGCTCGGGGAGGTGGATTACCTACAGCGATGGAAAAACCCCTTTCGTCACTGTAGGTTGCGTCTACACTGTGAGGTTATGCTGGCATAGCTGTGGCGATGAGTTAACTTTCCCAAGACCTGGTCTACACTTAAAAGTTAGGTTAATATAGCCACGCCCCTGACTGATGCAGCTATACCAATCTAACCCCCAGTGTAGGTGCAGCTGTGTGGACAGAAAGGATTTTCCATTGACAAAGCTACTGTCATTTGGGAAGGTACTTTTCCTACACAGCCAGAAAAACCTCTTCCATCATCTTGGGCTGCATCTAGGCTGCACGGGCAGAGCTACGGTGCCACAGCTATGTCAGTATACTCTCCATAGCGTAGACATACCCTAAATGTCTCCATGAGCACGTTCCTAAGTTGCCAATGTTCCTTTATCTCCAGCTCTTGGGGGAGCTGCCGCAAGCTACTAGCACTCAGCATAGCTTCTCCTTGCCCACCTGCAGGAACACCAAACGCACGGCAGAGGTGTGGATGGATGAGTACAAACAGTACTACTACGAGGCCCGGCCTTCTGCCATCGGGAAGTCATTTGGAAGGTAAGCAGTCCCTGAGCCTGGCTAGCAGCCTTCCTGCTAATCGGTTTGTTCACTGGAAATTGCTTTCGCACTTTCACTGGGAGAGGGTAGAGAAAGGCTAAGGGCAAAGATGCCCTGCCCAGCACTATCTCAGAACCACAGCTCAAATGGCTGGTTAACAAGATTTACTTTTAATTTACTTTATTTTAAATGGCAACATATGTCCTTCCTCCCCTGCAGTGCCCTACTTAACTTGCTCTAGAATACAAGGCCAGAGGGACCCTTAATGAAATTAAAAGGCAACACATTAAGTAGATAGAAGAAAATACATTTTTTTACGCAGCATGTAACCAGTCTATGGAGGTCTGAGCTGAGCAGGTAACTGATCAGACCTTCCTATGCTTATGCTGCATCCAGAGCCAATGGGACTGGCTTTTACTGGTATGAATGGCCATTAGGCGTTAGGGTTAGGCAGGCTGGCTGCCCCACAAAAACCAACTATAGGTCAGGTTCACATAGGTGTGGGCACAGGGGAAGTTGCAACAAGAACAGTGAACTTCCCAAAGAAATTTAAAAACCTAAAGCATATTTATTAACTAGGAGAGTACCATGAAGCCAAACACACCTCTGTGTGTATCAGTCTATGGACAGCACATTGATATTACTGCATTGGCTTAGGAGATCCCTGTTTATGGTTGTCTCTCGGACACATGTATGTTCGATACTGATGTATCTCCTATATGCACTGAGCGCTGTAGATTCAATATGATGTAAGTGCCACTCTGTTTTACATCATGTTTTATTTCTCATGAATTGATAAATGATCTTTTAAAAATGTCTTTGCCTGCCTAACATTTATCCGTCTGTGGTCTGGCCTGAGTGTGGCCCTTGGGCCAGAGCCCAAACACAATTCCAATCCCAGGTCCTCTGCTGCCTGTCTGTTTGTGATGGAGAGCTTTCTGTTACATGGGGTACATGAGCCTCCGTGAGCCCTCTGGGGCCAAAGCCTGCAGCACTGTTCATGCAGATCTCTTAGTGGCTTCAGTAGCAGCTTTGTGTGAATAAAAGCTGAGTCAGGGCTGCAGGATTTGGCCCTCAGTAATTACATAACGTATAGTACTGGCTCTGTAACGCTAACATGAAATGTACTTTTAGAAGGCTTATGTCACTGGTTAAAGGAACACCGTCAAGGTTAATTGGGCCCCAAATGTGACCTGCTTCCTTACCAGTTATATCAGTTTATAAGATCTGTGTAGTTCTTTATAAGGTATTATGTATTATGGCTGCTCCCAGTTGGGTCCCTGAGGATGGCAGGAGAAAGAGGATGCATAAAAACAGACTCTTTCCCCTCCACTCACCACACCCACAGAGGGTGAGTATATTGATGAGGGGGAACCACTAGCTCTGCCAGCAGGATCGCACGCCCCACGGGAGGAATATTTGACTGGGCTGGATGTGGGGCCAGAGCCCAGTTCCCCCCCATTCCTGCACACCAGCTAGAGCCAAGAGAATCGTCTGTGGCGGGGCGTGCACTGAACACCTTTAGTACAGGGCTATGGGGTGCAGCATCAGAGCACAGTCCCTTCCCTCCCCCACCAACCGTATGGAGACATTATGCCCCCAGTGCTTTGTGCCTTCTCCACTACTCAAGCACTATGGCTGCTCATCTGCCCCATGCCAATCGAGCACCCTGGTCTGTAAGAGCCATAATTTAACCCTTGATGTATTCTTTCCTTTAGAACAAAAGCTTCACTACTCCTCTTCCAGGAAAAACAAAATCAGTGCCAAATGCCAACTCCTGAGCTACTGGACACTGACAAGCCAGTGCGTGCAGCACAGCCATAAGGAGCCCTAGAGTGACAATGCAGTTGTTTTTTTAAGTGACCATTTACATTTAAAGTTTCCAAGGAGTCATTGTAAACACAGGAAAAAAATCTATTACAAAAATGATTAAACACACCCTTGATCAGTGGTAGTGACCTGTTTAGTTTCCCAAGCCTGTCCAGCGGTTGTCTGAGTCTCTCTCTTAAAATAGAGCCCCACAAGGACACTCAACAATGAAGACACCTTCTCAGCTCTCCAGTGGTGCCACTGTGCTGTGTTGTTTTTCCCTGAGCTAGAGGAAGTGCAAGAAATTGCCAGAGTGTGTGTTCATTTCTTCAGTCCCACATCGGGAGGCCCCTGCATTCACCCGTCCTTGTCTCCCACTTACTTCAATGTCCCTGCTCTGCCTCCATCACATTGGCCAGGAGGCCAAGGGCAAGGGGGCGACGTTATACAGCTTCACACATCCCTAAAACTAGCCCTGCCCTCCCTGCTACCCCTCATCATCTCCATTCACGGTATCATTCTGAACAACATGCTTTTGTTTCCAGTATTGCAGACCGCATGGAGCAACGCAGGAAACTAAACTGTAAATCCTTCCAGTGGTACCTGGAGAATGTCTACCCAGAGCTCAAGTGAGTTAATCCTCAACTCTTAGAAAGCTGGAAACCAGCTCTCTGAAAGGATGCGGAAGGTAGGCCAGGGAGGACAAAGCCCTGGCTGGGATGATTTAGTTGGGAATTGGTCCTGCTTTGAGCAGGGGGTTGGACTAGATGACCTCCTGAGGTCCCTTCCAACCCTGATATTCTATGATTCTATGAAAGCACTAGCCTCAGAATTGGGGAAGATCTGTGGCAGCTGGGAAGTAGGAAGTCAGGACTCCCATGTTCAGAGTAAATCCTGCTCACCCCTCTCTTTTTGGTGAGAAACCCTCCTTGATTTCCTGGCCTGCACTTCCACTTGACCCACCATCAGTTCTAGCTTGGACATTTGAGCTGGGAACAGGGAGGTGGAAAAGGATCTCTAGGAGGGAAGTGGGGAGAGGTGCAGCCAGCAGGTGGGCAGGTTGGATAGAGCACATTTTTGGGAGAGGGAGTGGCAATTAGGAGACCTTCAGGAAGCCAGGTGGGGCAGCACCCATTGTTCATAGGAAGAGAGGACATGCAGTCAAAGGAAGTCAGGATGTGTGTTGATGGGAGAAGAGCTGCAGACTAACATGCCTCTGGAAATGAGTCTGTTAAGATCTTAAAGCTCTGTTGTGTGAATGCCTGTTTCTGAATTTCCGGTGCCTCAGGGATCTGAAATAAAGCGGCTTGTTAAGGTATGGTTTGTATATGAGCTTATGGCATTGCTGGAAGCGTGGAGTACAGCTCCCTCTAATCTAAGGCTCCAGCATTTTTGCAGCCCACTGTACTGAAGTCCAGGGCCAGATAAACCAATAGACCCAATAGGCCCAAGCCTAGGGCCTCTGACTCTGGAATCCCAGTGGCATAATCACATACAGCCTGGAGCCCCCAAGGAACAAACTACATGGAATTGGGTCTGCCCCAGGGCTTAGATGTGAGATTTTCAAGGAAAACCCCAGATTCTGTAGCAACTGGCCTTTGTGAACTGGTAGCTGGCACTCCTCCTTCTGAGTCAGTACTGAATCAGTGCCCTAGCCCCGTGTTAGTGAGCAGCCATGTCTACACTAGGGCTGTGTTATTAGAACGTGTTAGCTAACACATTCTACCAACACCCCTTTAAATCCTAGTCTAGACAAAGCCTACGACTCAGTAGGGTTAGATGACGGTGGTTAAAAAGTAGGTAGCCGGCTGGAGCCCTGTCTACACTAGCGAAGTGCTAGTTGCTACTACAGTGGAGATGAACTGGTGGTAGAAATGGGGAAATTTGGGGCAGCGGAGGCTAGCATAGACACAGCTTTTTGCTGGAGGTGCTGTCTGTCAGAGGAGATGCAACACTGAAGTCCTACCTTCTTGGGGATATTAAGGATCCCCCAGCACTTTTTGAAAGTAAGGGATACTAACTCAGCGTTCTGGCCAAATCCTAACTCACATTCTGCCTCCTCAAATTCCCTCAGACATTTCTACTGGATATAATATTCTTCATTTGCTGGCCCCAACTATTGTGCTGTGTTCCACTCTAGAGGCAGACGCATTTCAGTGGTGGTTGGAGTAATCTCGATATAAATACGTACAGTGCATCGAGACACTTCTGGCTATAAAGTGCCATGCAAATCTTGTCGTTTTTCTCCCAGGGTTCCTGAAAAGGAGCTGGTTCCTGGGATTATCAGACAAGGAGGACATTGCTTGGAGTCTTGGGGCCAGGACACAGCAGGAAATTCTGTGGCTGGTGTGGGAGGCTGCAAAGGGACAGTGAGCAATCCCCCTGTCAGCCAGGTGAGGCAGGCTTGAATTTGGCTCTTTACTCCTGCTTGCTGCATTTTAGCAGCTTTGACACAGTGGTACCGGGTGGATAAATGTTTAGGAAAGGTGTGTATGTGATCTTCAACATATCAGAGACCCTCGGCAGTGTGTCCTGACAGTCGACAGTAGCCGCTTCTGCACAGCCTTATAATAAGTTACAGTCTCTCTGCTGTAAGGGGTGGACAACATGTGAGTCAGAGTTTGACAATGTGGCCCATAATGAAACCACTCAGATTAAGCTGAAGCATTGCATGCTGGGACTTGTGTTCTCCACTGGCCACATTTCTGTTTCCAAACTGGGGTGTTCTCAGGTGTCTCCATTTTATGCAAATTCGATGTGGGCCTTGGGCTTTGTGGCAAATTGTTACCATGGCCCTCAGTTTGACAAAGATCTACTGTGTTAGATATAGATTCATATAATACAGTGAGATGGACATTAATGGACATATACAGATTCACAGGCAATACTCCATTAACCCTTGAGTGCTACAGTGTGCACTCAGGAGTTGAGCTACTTCTCATTTTCTCTGCCTATCTCATCCCTATAGTGCAAAATACAGTAAAGAAGGGGCACATTATTCCCGCTAAAGGTGAGCTGCACTAGGGTTCATGCATTACACTGGAGCATTTGGCCTGGGTCCATAGGAACTTACAGACACCACTTTCTGGGCACAGTACAAACATTCATAGGATTTTGAAGTGGTTAATATACTCTTAACTGGCACAGATGCTGGTGGAAATTGAAATCTTTGCTATAATTACTGGAAGAATATACACCTCTACCCCAATATAACGCGACCCGATATAACACGAATTTGGATAGAACACGGTAAAGCCATGCTCCGGGGGGGCGGGACTGCGCACTCCGGCGGATCAAAGCAAGTTCGACATAACGCGGTTTCACCTATAACGCAGTAAGATTTTTTTGGCTCCTAAGGACAGCGTTATATTGGGGTAGAGGTGTATTTAAATACCAAGTCAGGAATGTTAGTCTGCACTTAAATAAAAATGTTTAAAGTACTTTTTAAAACAGTGTTTGTAAGGGGCAGTGTCTGGTTAAAAAGCAGTTTTTAAATAAACCTCATTTCTTTATGTTACTAATAACACTGAAGATGAATGAAATGTAAATAATTTTCCAGTGCTAGCAATTACAGCCCTGCTACCAGGTGGCATGCTACCAGAGCCATCCTAGATCCTCCCCGGCTACCCCAGAATCCGTGTGGATCTGCAGGGTGTGCATTTGCAGGCCCCACAGCTTGTTCCATGGAAGGGGACAAACCAAAAAAAAGACTTTTCCAAAAGCTACATTCTGGATCAAATTTGACCCAACACTGTCTTCTTTAAATAAAATCATACCAAAGCGCAATTCTAATCTGAGAAGTGATTTAGTAAACCAGCATTCTGGGAGACAGTTTGTCTCTCACTGTCTCCAGAGCAAACACACCCAGGTTATGAGAAAAAGATGTGTGGGTTTTTTCCTAGCTGCCAGCCCTGCAAACTCCACTTGCGGTCTGAAAGTCATGCACGTCACCACGAGTAACAGAGATTCTCTAAGCCAGAATCTGTCCTTGATGGACTTGCTCAGGTGTAACTGAGGGGAGAATTTGGCTCTGCAGTTGGAGTTTAGCTAATAACTCTGTTGATGATGGGCGAGCCAGAATAGAACTCAGGTCCCGCTCCTGAAGTTGTGTTGGCTCCACAGGGCTAACAAAATGTAAGATATAGAGGAAGAGAATATTTGTCACTAAAAGTCAGCAAATAATACTTAGAGGGAAAAGATCTGTTAAGTAAGAAGATGCCATTTTTACAGTGGTTTTCAGAGTAAAGCCACACTTTATGGTAAGCAGCCAGGACCCCAGCTGCTGTAAATTGGCATAGTCCCCATAACTTCAATGGGGGACTACATTACACCAGCCCAAGATCTTCTCATTTGACAGCCTTGCTACAGCAGGGAAGTAGCCTGAGTAAACAAAGGGTCCCAGTATGCTATTTCATGCCAGCAAATGCTCATTCACATCTGTTATCTGTTCGGAAGAAGTTTGCAGCTAGCATCCAACATGCCATTTAATCAGACTCACTGTGCCATTTCACTATTGTTTGAAGTCACTGAAATGTATTGCACTCGGTCCCTCTGCTGGGCCACCGTCCCAGTGAATAATAACCTTAATACTTGATGGGGTGGGTGTCTATCAAGTGGCAGGAGGGATCACTGCAATGGCTTATTTTCTATGGATGTGTGTGTGCTGTATGGAAGTGTGTGGGTTTAAATGTATGTGTTTTGCCTAACTTGATAAACTGTCTGTTATCCACATTGGACAATCGCTGTTGACTTCTGGGAGAAGTAGGCAGTGAATTTGCCTATTATGTAAAATAATCAGAAACTGTTGCCCGTTACCTCAATTAGGAGACAGGGTCCTACCTGCTTTGCAGGCCAGTAGAACCCTGGTTATGTAAGGGTGCTGCGCAGGGAGACACTTGGAACCCATGGATAATCTGACTATTGGAAGCCAGCCAGGCAGGTTTTGAAGTTCACATGTCAGGGTTCCCCAAACCTGAACACAGACTTCAAAGCCTGGTGCCAGACCTGCCCAGGACCTGCCAGCTCAGTCCATGGGAGTCTCTTCTCTAGTAAGGACTGAGTGAGGACTCCAGGATTTGGCTCATTTTTTCTGTGATATCATCGCTACCTTAATGATGGAATCTGTATCTTTTTGTTTTCTCCTCCATAGGAGTGGGTCTTCAGTGACCCTTTAATTAGACAGCAGGACAAGTGTCTCTCCATCACCTCCTTCTCCACCGGATCTCAGATTACACTGGAAGCATGCAATCAGAAAGATGGCAGACAGGTATTGTACTGCCTTCATCATGCTGTCACTGTCCCATGTTGGTATTAGTGCCGCCTAAAGACAAGAATTGGCACTGGCAAGGTGACCATATAAACTAAAAGGTCTCTTCCATCTCTAGATTCTAGGATTCATCCCCCACATGTACATTTCTTGTCTTTCATAAACTCTGATGTGACCCTTCCCCTTACCAGGGATGGGATACAGATCACAGTGCTCTGAGATACCCAAGGGAAGTGGTGAACGCGTCATCATTTACTTATTTAGGGATATGTAAAATGTGCTTTTCACTCAAAGCTGAGCTTGCCTCTTGGGGTGGGGAGACAGGTGCCTCACACATCCAGGACCAAATTGGGTTCGAGGCCTGAGTTGTTAACTGGACTGGACAAAGCACAATAGGGGAACAATCCTGCACTGCTAGAAAATGAATGGGCTTGATGACTTATTAGGGCTCTTCTATTCCTGACTTCTGTGCTTCCCTCAGCAGTAAGGGAGAACAAGCATTGCATTGTCCAGGGCTGTGCTGGCATCTTTGCTAAGGTACCTATTGCCTTGGTAGCCCAGAGATATGAAGCTGCATAGCCTATGACCAGTCCCCAGCACCATCTGCTCTAAAGTACTACACGTGTCTGAATTTAGCCCTTGCCAAAAGGAAAGTGATTTTAAAAGCATCTGAAATTCAGCCAGGCCAGGAGCATAGATGTCTCCAGAGAGTTGGTTAATGCAAGAGTCTCTCGAAGAGCGGTCACTGGGAATATGCTGGGACAACTCTCACTGTTGAAATTAACCCTGCAAGAATAACCCAAGAGGGCTGTACTTTCCTGGGTCTTTCCCCCTCTGGGCGACTACAGGCACCCCTAGCTGTGTAATTAGGTCACTCAGCTCTCCATAAGTGCATTACTGAGTCCTCCTCCCAGTAGCAGAGAGGATCCTGGCAGCTGCCAAGATCATCAACCGCCCCCTCCTCCAGGGAGGGCAGAACTGGGGGAGTAGTGGGGCCTAGCACCTTCACAATGGCAATATTGTGGGGGCTGATCTATGTTTCCCTCCCCAGAGTATTTCCTCTGTACCTAGGGAGAGTGCAAGACAGGGCAGCCCAGGCCTTTCTCCTCCTCTGGCTCACCCCCCCTCTCCTTGGCTCCAAGAAGAGGGAACCGGAGCTGGGCTGAGTGGAGAAGGGCAGCAGGGTGGAGCTGCATCATTTCTGGGGTGGGGGGGGGGGAGAAAGGGGACAGGCTGTTTCCCCACCAGGGTTAAAGCTGGGGCAAGGAGCAGGATGTTGGGTGTTCTGGGTGCCTGGGATGAGGAAGCAGGGACACCATGCTGCCACAGCCACCCTAACCACCTGCTTCCTGTGCCACACGTCTCCAAGGCCAAGATGAGTGCCTGCCCTGCCACCCTCTCCCGCCCCTTCAGCTGCCTTTGAACCACTTGTCTGCAGTTGCAAAGTCCAGATCCTGAAAAGTCCAAATCTCTTCCTCCCCATTCACCACAGCCCTCTGCTGAGGGCACTAACAGAGAACATGTTCCTTGAGACTCACCCTCAGACACCTTCAGTGGTGACCATCTCCCTGTTCCTGCCATCTTCTTCCAAGACATTATCGGTGTTGTCTAGGACCACCCCCGTCAACTCTAGAGGGCAACTGTTCTCTTGCTTTGCTCCTTCTCCTTCCCCTCTCACAATTCTCTTTCCTCTACTCTGCCCCTTTCAGCTCTCCCCCCTTACAGGGGGTCAGAGTGCCGCTGCTGAGCCTGGGGCCACACCACCCACCCCCAGCTCTCCTCCTTGTTTGGCTGGCAGGACACTTGATGCCCAGGTTGCACCCTTCTTGTCCTGGACTTCTGGGCAACAGGATTTTTTCCAGCCTTCTGGGAACTATATTTGAACCTAGTGGTGACCAATACAATGCATACCTTTCAACACAGCCCCCAGCCTTGAGTATGTTAGAGGACATGGGAGTGCAGTAGGGTGACTTTGCTCAGTGCATCTTTCCCATCTCATTCTGCTCTTTAGTGCTTACAGCACTGAAAAGTTATCGGGTAGCTGACAGCTGGAAACTGGGTTAGGAAGGTGAGGAGAGAAGCCCACTCTGCCGTATCTCTGGTCCCAAACACTCTCCTTGTTAGCCCAGACTTGCACTGACACAGGAATCACCTGGTAGCTGCCAGCTTCAGTTTCCACTTGATCTGGGAGCTGGCAGAGAAAATCTCAGTCCCCAAAATGAAGTTGAGGCGTTATCTCAAATGCAATGCTAGGAAAAGGGGGGGTGGGCAGAGAGGGTGTGTGAAAGGGAGGACCCCTACTAGTTAAAGATCAACATCAAAATTAATAGCAGTGGTTGCCAGACTTATGGGTGCGGTTACACAATACCCTTTGTCAGCCCAGGACATGCAGCCAGCTTGAACACTGCTAGTAGAGAGAGCTCCAGCTGCAAGAAACCGAATTTGGAATTTGAATCCCAAAAGTTCAGAGCTGTTTGGATCCAGGGTTTACCATTAGCCCATTCTATAGAGATGGGCCCAGATTCAAAATCCAGATCCAGGGTTGGATTCAAGCCCATGTATCCCATCCCATCCCATCCCATCCCCACAAAGTTCAGGAGTGTTTGGAACTTGAGCTTTGGTTCATCCCCGTCTCTAATTATTTGAAGCATTTAAACAAAATCCTTGTTAACAGACTGTCAGCAAAATCATCTGCTAGGTCAAGTCCTTGATTTGAGTCCAGCTCATCCACATAAGGTAATGGAAAACAATGACTCACATCCTTAGTAGTTCTGGCTCCAAATTTTTAGTGTGTGCATCTTTGTAATGAGACCAGTATAAAACTGTCACATCAATGCTCTGTAAATCACTCCAATGGTGCAGTGAATCCACGTGTGTTAGTGTGCAATGATTTTTCACTTCTGGCTAGAGGAGCCCACATGCATCTCTGGCGCACAGAGGACGCTGGCCCTGCTGGGCTAGAGAAGCAGGCAGAGGTGGCAGAAGCTCGCTTTGAATGGGGGAGGGGAGCCTGAAGTTTGGGACAGAGAGTGTGCACTGAGGAGCCTGTGGTCAAGGTGCAGACGGAGCTTGGGCAGTGCCAAGTGCTCTGGCAGCTGCAGAAAGGCAGAACAGAAAGGTGAGCAACTGTTTCGTTCTGTAGCCAAGCCAGAGTAGACTGTGTCACAACACCGGGAGCCTTGCTCTGTTACTGAAAGACAGTTTGATTTGATGTTCAGAAAGAGAATAAAGACTTGCAAGCTGTAGGCCAGTCAGGTCATTCAAAGATTAGGGGGGAGGGATAGCTCAGTGGTTTGAGTATTAGCCTGCTAAACCCAGGGTTGTGAGTTCAATCCTTGAGGGGGCCACTTAGGGATCTGGGGCAAAATCAGTACTTGGTCCTGCTAGTGAAGGCAGGGGGCTGGACTCGATGACCTTTCAAGGTCCCTTCCAGTTCTAGGAGATAGGATATCTCCATTATTATTACTGTTGTTTTTGCCAGAAAGGCAAGCAACAGTTTAATTTGCGAGCCATATCAAAGTAGTCGTTGTAACAACAAAGTACTGAGTCAGAATAAGTCCATTTACATATATGCAGGAAAGCACTTGATGGAGAGATCAGAGAATGACCCAAGTCTAGAAGCATTCCAGCCCCATCACGCTATTCTGTAATGGGCTAAAGGGGACCAGGAACAAAATATATTTGGCAAAACCATGAGCACTCAACAGGAACAGCTGGTAGCTGGCAGCACTGGTGGAGACCTAGCCAAGTGCTATTCTGTATGATCAGAACTAGATTTCAAACCAGATGGACATTAATTCATAATAATATTTAGATGTTAGCATTTCTGCTTGAATGTCAGATACATTATTGCATCGTCTCAGACTGGTGGTGGGTGCGGCATTTTAATTTGTAATAAAGTGAGAACAAATATAAGACCAAGTGAGAGTCAGACACTAAAAACAAGAGAATAGAATTGAGAAACCCTGGCATAATATTCCAAGACAGAACAAAGTCAATGCAGAGAAATCCCATTAGACAAAAGTATTTCATTGTAATTTACCTGAGAGAATGAGACCCCAGCCAAATCTGAAGTCATAGCTGTCTGCCTTTTTTCGCAGCTTGCTGCTCAGTGATGCATATTATCTGAGATACAGACAAATGGAACTATGTGCAGACAATCAAAACTCAGAGAAAACTTTACAGTTTTGTAAGTGCCTGAGTCAGTATCTTGACAGTAATAGCCAGGTAAAATGTTCCTTTCAGTATACCACAGCTTGAAAGCAATTTTCAGGAGACATGAGATTTTCTCAGCTCTGATTTCCTTTTTGTTTCAGTTTTGTGAATTTCAGCGCTCACAGGGAGAGTGACAGCACTTGTTAGATTCTGGCCTAGTGCACCAACTGCCATACAAGCTTTCCTATCAAACACCTCTGTTTACGCACAATCTTCTGTGAAACATCTCCTGTGATTCCAGTCCTAGGCTCCCTGCAGCTCTGCAAATGCACCTCAGTCATGACCTGCAGTACCCTCTGTGTCAGAGCTGGGGCGCGGGTAGCCATGCCTAGTAGTCAGAGTCAGAGCCCACAGTCATAAGATAGGAGTCTAGAGTCAGCCGAGTCAGGACACTGGGAGGTCAGAAGCAGGAGACAAACTGGAGGTCAGGAGCCACAAGTCAGATGCCAGGAAATCCAAGTCAGGGGAGCAGGAGCAGGTGGTAGGTAACAGGAGTGGGTAGTACAAGACTCACAGAGCAGAGGGGAGCCCAGTTGTTCAGACAGCTTCCTGTTCTTGCTGCTGGCTTAAGTAGGGCCAGCAGGCCAATCAGTCACTCTGGGACTCTGCCAATCGAGCATCAGGGGTGGAGCCTGACAGTGGGACTGGGCTTCCTGGGTCTCAGGTAAGCTGCTGCCAGGTGGATGGTTGGAGCATGGCTGCTTCCATGAACCTTGCAGGCCCAGGTTTGAGACCTGTGGCTCATAACACCCTGCTATTCCAATTGTCAGCTTCACCCAGTGTACCTATGTCTGGTCTACACCTTAAGTTAACCTAGCTATGTCACTCAGGGATGTGAACAATTCAGTCCCCTAAGAGCTGAGGTCAAGCTGACCTAAGCTCCAGTGTAGACACTACTAGGTCAACACCTGTGCTGCCATCCTAGTGTAAACATACCCCTAATTATATACAACACCCTGCTCTTCTACTCTTACTTCTTACCTGACCTTGGCTGCCGCCAGTAGCTTCCTGGGTTTACTGAGCTATTTTTAGTCACTTGCAAAAATTCTAGACCTGCTAAGACCCATGATTGCCTGTAAAATTATTTGGACTGACAGAAGTTAAAAACCAACTTGTGCTCACACTGAAATATTACAGTACTCTTATACCTTGGGCTATATTTTACACTATCAGAGTGGAAGGACTGAATGGCTTTTCCTTCAATAATATAGTAATAATATTTGCGAGACAAGGTGGGTGAGGTAATATCTTTTATTAGACCTACTTCTGTTGGTGAAAGAGACAAGCTTTTGAACTCTGTGTGGCTCAAAAGCTTGTCTCTCTCAACAACAGAAGTGGGTCTAATAAAAGATATTACCTCGCCCATCTTGTCTCTCTAATATCCTGGGGGGACCTACTTAGCTACAACAACACTGCAAAGGGTAATGATATTTGGCACTTACAGCACTTTCATTCATATATTGCAAAGCACTTTAGTGCACAGTAGGGCTAGTTGGACAGTTTCAAAATTTTGATGACATTTTGATGGGAAAAAGAGACAATTTTTTTGTGAAAATCATGACTTATTATCCAACCAGTTCTAGTAGGTAATCTGTATTATCTCCTTTTGACGGAAAGGGAGGCAGAGGTACAGAGAGATTCAGGCCAAAACTTGTGAACAGTTGGCAAGCCCAAGGAGTCTTTTCAGAACTGGGAACCCAAAATCTTGAGCTGGCACAAAGTATCCAGCCAGTAGTTTGTTTCACTGCATTTTCACCCAGCACAGGGAAGTGTGCCTTCTACTGGGTCATCAATATCACTTCCCACAATACATAGGTGTTCCTCAGAGGCTCCCATCCAAGTGCTAACCAGGCCAAATGGTGCTTGGTGGGTGAGAGTTGGGAAGATCACAGCCTGAGGCTGCATGACTGCAGGTAGTTTCCTGTGAAGATTTTTGTGATTCCCCCCAAACACTCAGTTTCCACCCTCACCCTGTACCTTTACTCATCTGTCTATCTGAGATATCACGCCCAACTGTGCTGCCCCAACACAAGGTTGTTCTCAGGGTCTGTGGAGCACCATTTAAAGTGTGCCGGGGACATAGATTTGTCCCTGTGCCTGACCCTCCTCTTCCCCTCTCAGGCTCTCTCTTTCCCTACCAGCAGCCTAACCCCTGAGGTCCATGAGCCCCTAAACATACACCCTCCAAATTTGAAAGAGTGGCATTGCACCACTCAGGTTTGGCCCAGCTGCCCCTCCATCAGATGGAGGGGAGGCCGAGCCAAATTTGAGTGAGTGGCATTGTGACCTATTGCAGGGGATGGCAGTGCCAGTCAGGTTTGGCTCAGCCAAAAAGCAATCAGGCCACCGCTGGGCAGCCCACTCAAACTCCACAGCCTGTGATTGTTCTTATAACTCCTGTGGGCCCTCGAGTGAACCATAGTGAGTCTCTAGCCACTTTACTGCTTCCTCCTGAATACTGAGGGGAGGAGAAGGGCATAACAACTCCATGCCTGGATGGGGGGAAATTAATGAGATCAAAACCACTGCTTTCACCTAAGGAGAAGAACCAACAACTTCAGCTTGTACGGTCAACACACAAACTGCTACCTGCATAAAATTCCTACAGCCAAATCCCAAGCCTGTACTTCCTCCCCCACAACCCACCTACCACTTTCTACTGCACTGAGAGATTCAGGATGACTCTGAAAGAGCTGCTAGGCTTTCAGGTTGTGCAATTAACTGAGAAGTTCATTTGTTTGGTGTAGTTCATTAGCAGGAGGAAATGTGTGGTGCTGAATGCTCCCTGTGTGTCCTCCTGCTGCTGCTGTCGCTGCAGGCCATTCCTGGAGACTGAGCGGCTGGCACCTGCTCAGCGCACAGAGGCTCATAGATCAGTGGGTCTCTAATCTGGAGAAATCACATGACACAGAATCTCCCATTGGGGCCAGGTTTCTCCTGGGGGGAAAAGGAAAGGAAATATCCCTTGCTAATTGCCATGGTCACAGATATCTAATATCTGGTAAACTGCAGCCTTCTCCTTGACAGCAGCGATTCCTAATACAGGAAGCCATAGCACATACAAGGAAAGGCATCCATAGGGCAGATGCAGGGTGGAGAGAAGGCCTTCACATGCAGAGGTATTACCGAAATGAGGGAAGGCACAGTAAGTTCTCTTGGGGATTCCCAGGAGTGGGTGTGCCCTTCTCCCAGTCCTTCATAACGGTGTCTGCTGCTCTGTGGTTTACTTCCTCCCTGGCTCTCTACACAGTGGGCCTCTGCCAAGTGATAGCCAGTCGAACCTGGAACCTGGATTTTGGGTCCTAGGAGGCAGCAGGTGTTGATGGCACTGTAAGCTCCATCTTGCGCTTCAGGAAGGGTTATAATTCCACCTCCACAATATTTCTGGCCCTCCTCCTAGCACCCTCCCTGAACACGTTGATTTCTTCCCGGTGAAGCAAAGGCCAGTCCCCCAGCAAGAGCCCCCTTAGTCAGAGCTGATAACAGTGGCAAGCTGAGGGTTAATATTTGTAAAATCACCTCCAGGACTAACTGGACTGAGCGGAGAAGACCCTACGTTGCACAATTGCTGTGTCATGCGAGAATAATAACCAGCGTATAGATAAGCAAGAGGACAAGGAGGAGCACCCGGACACTGCTGCAGCAGGAATTATAAATAGTGCCGTAATTAAATGCTATGTTAGCAAGTTGATATAAACTTTAACCACTGGATTTTCACTGAATGTGGCTGGGAGCCTAATACCTGCAATATGTGGCAGCCTAAACTGTTCACTGGGTCAGTTACCCATGAATGACAAGGCATATAGAGTTCTAACATTAATCTAAAAGGGGAGGCAAGTCTGACAGTTCCTCTAGGGATATTTATTCCCTGCATATGGCGTCTGAAATTGCTCCAGACCTTTCAAGCCAGCCTGACGGGCTGTCCCCCTTTTCTCGCATCAATCAGGCAGTCAGGCCAAACATCCTCTTCATATCCCCAGGCTGTCAACTTACTGAGCACTCAAACCTTGTGTCCTAACTGGGCCATCTGCTTGACTGAGAAGAGGGAGACAGGAAAATCCCAACAGTCTGGAGTGCTCCGTCCAGTGTAGCTGCTGAAATCAGCCATCTCTGAGTAAATGAATGGCAGAGAACCCTGATGGAGATCTCAAACCCATGTTATTACTATTATTTATTTATGGTAGCAACCACTACATGTTAGGCACTTTCCAGCCAGACAGGAAGACCCCTGTCCCAAAGAACTCACCATTTAAGCAAAGAGGCAAGTAATGAGAGATTGGGGCTAAGGGGAAACAATACATACTTTGTCCTTTCACTGTAAGCATCACAACCACAATGGCCACTAAGAGAATTCTTTGTGGGTGGAGGCCTTGCGGATGAGCCCAGGGATGTTGCTCCATGCGTAGCGGGCAGCATGGCAGAAGGCATAGAGGCATTTATTGAGATGCTGACAATGGGGCAGTCAGCATAGGCGCCGACTCCGTGGGTGCTCTGGGGCTGGAGCACCCACGGGGAAAAATTAGTGGGTGCTCTGCACCCATTGGCAGCCAAGCTCCCCTCACCCCCCGCCCCACCTCCTCCTCCCTCGAGCATGCTGCGTCCTCCCGCTCCTCCGCTTACCTCCCAGCGCTTCCTGCCCGGCTGCTGTTTGGCGGTGTTAACACACTCCGGGAGGGAGGGGGGAGGAACGGGAACATGGCGCGCTCAGGGGAGGAGGCGGGGCAAGGGTGGGGATTTGGGGAAGGAGTTGTAATAGGGGCAGGGAGGGGTGGAGTTGGGGCAGGGTCTTTAGGGAAGGGGTTGGAATAGGGGCGGGGCCTCATGGAAGGGGTGGAGTGGGGGCGGGGGGGGCAGGGGTGGGGGTCGAGCACCCATGGCAAAGAGGGGAAGTTGTCGCCTATGGCAGTCAGGGTGGAAATGTTGGCAGAGTGGAGGAGTGTTGGGCAGCTTGAAGTGAGATCAGCTTGGATAAGAAGGGAGGGCAGAGTTATAAAGAGCTTTCTAGGTGGTGATAAAAAGTTTGAATTTGATGTGCTAGCGGGTGAGGAGCCAGTGGAGGGCTTTAAAGAGGGCAGCGACATGATCAGATCAATGGGCAAGGAGATGACGACTTGCTGTGGCATTTTATATGGAGTGGAGAAAGGCAAAGTAAGCTTTGGGGAGGGCAGAGACAGAGATGTTGCTGTAACTAAGATGAGATATAATGAAGGCCTGGACCAGAGAATTAGCTGTGTGGATGGAAAGAAAATGAGGGGTCTTGGCAGTACCGAGGAGGAGGAAGCAACATGATTTGGACGTAACCTAGATGCATGGGACAAGGGAAAGGGAGCAGCCAAAAATACCCCAGGTCATAGGCTGGAGTCGGAGGGTGGTGGTGTTGCAACAGTGACAGATGGGATGGGATGGAAGGGGCCTGGCTAGGACTGGAGAGCTAGATTTGTGAATTGTCTGCAGAAATTAGACTGAGGAAAGAAAGGCTCTTACTTCGAAGTGGCAGTTTGATTTTAAGGCAGCTCCATTGGCTTTTAAAGCCCTTAATGGAGAAGGGACTTGGCTACATCTGAGACTTCCTCCTTGAGCTGCTGCTTGATGGCAATGTGCATTGTTCGAACCCCACTCACCTTTCAGCTTTCCCCATCCCGCCTTGGCTCAGCAGGTGAAGGGCCATTTGCAGAGGTGGTTCTGAGGGTGTGGAATTCCTGCCCTCGCTGCCTCTGCCTGGGCCTGTCCTTCCCGACGACACTAACCAGTGATAGAACAAACACTCCTCTGCAAAACAAAGTGTTCAAGTGTAGGTCCAGGTTGCAGCCAGCCCCCTTTTAATGCCACCTTGGCTTTCTAATATCATAGTTGGTTTTATATGGTATGTTTTATGCCATTGTAATTATTATTCATGCCAGATTCTGCTGTGTTACGCCAGTGTAATCTCAGAGCAGCCCAGGTTTACACTAAGCTAAGCGTGAGCAGGATTTGGCATGCACCCTGAGGCAGGGGGATTCTCTGTGGGCCAGCAGGTGCCTAAAGATGCAGATAAGGAAGTTACGCACATAACCTGCTTAGATTTTCTTGAAAATCCCACTAGGTGCCTATGTGCATCGTTAGGCTCCTAAATACCTGTGAAAACCTGGCCCTATAAGTCCAGGGGAACTCCTATCAGCCAAACCCTGATTATGGAAAATACAGAGGATCCCAGATTTTGGAAATGTCACCCCAAACCAGAATTCCAATTTCCTGAATTTCCACTATGTCCCCCCGCCAATTGGGTTTCACCTGTTCCAAACCTTGCCTCCTGTTTCAAGCTGGGAGGGGCTGCCTCCATGGTGAAAGTAGGGGGAACCTTTCATCTCACTACATTGTTTCTTCTCTCTCCTCCCTTCTTCCCACCCCTTCTCCCAGAAATGGAAGATGAAAGGCAGTTTCATTCAGCATTTTGTCAGCGGCCTCTGCCTGGAAAACCAGTCCAGCAGGGTGGTGACCAACCCATGCCAATCGGATATACCCGGCCAACAGTGGGAGCTGCTACAAGCCACATGATGGTAGCCCGGAAACCTCTCTGTTTCTTTTTGCATGAGACTTTGGGAATGGAAGGGGTTAGGATGGGGAGTAAAGGTTTATTATTTCTAACCCTAATGTTTCGATTGTGATCATCAGCAAGTCACCATTTCAGCTGAACATTCACTGCTTTTGAACTTTTAAGGAAGAAGTCAGGGGAGGGGGAATAAGAAGTGGCACGGAAATTGATCCATCCGTTTCTTCTCCGCTGTAACTGACATCCTCATACAACAGCAATCAGAGGTAGGAGAGGGCACAACCCAATAGCCGAATAGAGCTCAGAGCGACAAGTACTGACTAACAGCTCTCTCCTTTCTTTGCATTGAAATTTATGATCTTCAGTCCTGTGAATTCCGTGTAACCAGTGCTCTTGACAATGCTTCTACAAACTCTTGGTGGCTCCTGGGCTGCACTGGCTTTCCTCTGTAACATCTTGTGTTATTTTTGTGTGTTGTCTCGAACTGCTGCAATGAGGTTGCTTTGTGGGAAATGCAACATAACTAATGCATGGGCTGGGAGATGGGCAGTGGATCTTAGGGGCAGGGACTGTATTGGGACAAGGCCTAGCACACTGGGGCATCATTCGTAGTTGGTCTGCAGGCACTGCCATTGTACACATAATTTGTAAAATGGATGGAGAATGGACAGGGGGGCAACGGGGGAAGGTTTGTAGTTGTGCAGTGTTCCACTGGATCATGTCAAAGTCATTCCTTCCAGAGATTCTTTGTACAGCTTCCCATTTCCTATGGCAAATAGCCATGATGGTCAGGAAGGCTTCTGTGGTGAGATCTTAAAGAGGCCAATACCATGGCAGTAGGTGGTCATCCAAACCCAACTCTCATTAACCGGTCAGATTGGTGTGCTTCATATGACTGAGTCCTAGGATAGGATGCAAGCTTATTATGAAATGCCAGTATCTGTGTAACAGCCCCTGCTCTTGTACCCTACACCCAGGGAACCGATGAAATAGCCAGGCTCTTGCCTGTGCATGTCCTTCCTCCCCCAGTGTTATTCTGCTATGAGTTGACCTGACATTCAGAAAATGATTGGCTAAACTCGGGGATATAGGAGGTTGCTGGAGGTTACTCTGAGACTGATAGATCTGATGCTACAACTGCTAGGAAATGTCCGTTAAACCCCACCCTAAAGGCATTCCATGGCACTGCACTGACAGTGTGTGTTGGTGTATTCTGTGATGACAGGCCAAGCAATGTTGGGAGGGAGGGGTTGGAGGGAACCCGTATCGCTTCCTTCTGCCTTTCCTCGGCTGGGATGCACTAACAAAGAGAGAACGCAACCCCCTGGGTAATTACCGTGGTCTAACTGTAGGTTATGCCAAAGGAGCGCAGTGAAATAGCAACCTGTGCGTGCATGTGCTGCCCACGTGAATGCAGCCTGGGGTAACAGCTCTCCCTTTACTAACCTTCACCCTCTCTCAAAGACAGGCAGCTAAAAGATTTGAGGATTTTGCTACTCTTCTTTCGTTAGCTCTTCCCAGCTGAGAAGACCAACTTTTTCACCCACCCACCTTCCCTTTTCTGAACCCACTCCCCATTCCATTAGTGCTCACACTAAGGCATTTCCTTGTGCTCTCGCTCACTTCTAAATGGGGATGCATACACTCCAAGTGTTTGGTGACTTACACCCCAACCCTTTCCATTTTCATCGATCATGCATAGGTGGAGAGGGAGCGCAAGAATTCACCCCTCTGCTATTGGCACAAAGGGGCTCTGATCACCACAATCTGCCATGCCTAACCCCTTCACTGCCAGACAGACAAAGTGTGCTCATAAAGGCCTCCAGTTCTTTTACTTAACTAAATATGGTGCGGAAAGACCTGGTACTGGGAATACTTGTGTATCCCAAGTTGTGAAGGAGTTAGCAGAGCTGAGCCTTTCCCTTCTTCATCCAGGAGACCAAATGTCTCCTAAAGAAATAGCATCAGGATACAAATCCGTACATTGAGAACCATCTGTCTGTGTTACATACCTGAGGTTATCAAAATAGGGGAAACATTAAAAATCTAGTAGATTTTTCTTACTTATGCTGTTTGCTTTCTACAAATAGAACAGCCCGTTTCACTTTCTGTTTCTAGCTAGTCCCTTTTTGTTTTCTGGGAACCCCCCAGTTGTGCATCGTGTTTGAGTTCCCAGAGTTGCAGGAGGTGGGTTAATTCTGGAAAAAAAACCAAAATTGTTTTATTTGACAAGCCTATTAAACCCTTTGTATTGCTGTTGGATTTTGTAATCCTCACAACCACCACTAGAACCGGGCAAATATAGCAAAACAATGAGTGTGTTTCTTTAAATTCTAAACAGCTGTTTGCTTTGACCATATCTGTGTCTTCTTATTAATTCTCTATTCACAAATGATTTATTTGCACACTGTTTGGAAAATGGTAGCTCTTTGTACCTGTATCTGCATGTGAATAAGAGTGCTCAGGTGAAAACAAGAGGATTCATCATTTACTGTTATTCTTCGGTTTAAAAAAAGGAGTTTGTCATCCAGACAGGTGGCAGAATCCGTACCTGAGCAGTAGAGTCTGAACTTTTGGGTTCTTTTCTGGCTCTGCCAAAGTGTGTGACTTTGAGCAAGTCACTTAATATCTCTACACTTCAGTTTCCATATTTTAAAAATGGGGAAGAAATACAGAACCTATTTCATATGGGTGCCATGTGAATGAATTCATTAGTGTTCATAAAGTGCTTTAAGATTCTCAGATGACAGGTGCTCAAGAGGTGCAAAGTGTTTATCCTTCATTAGCTTTTGTTTTGTTTTTCCAGCATATTGAAAACTGGAAGTCCTTGCTGGTTCAGGATAACATTCATTGGCTGATATTTCATTTCAGTGTAGCTAGCCATCTTGGTAATGTCCTTGGATGAATCTGGTGAGTGACATGTGTGGCGAATGAAAACTCAGGCGGCCATTCCCCACTCCCAGACGGGGCAAGTTCCATTTGGTGCAGCACTACCTGTATGGGAGGAGGGAGTGCTGGGCGGAGTCCAGGTGTAGTGCTACCTTCTCCTCCTGTGTCCTGCAGAGATGCTTCAGTGCCATGCAAGTGCACATCAGAAGGATGAAGAAGAGCAAGGGCGAGGTCTTAGGGACAGAGAAAGAGAGAACGAATACAGGGAGAAAGAGGAAGAGGCAGAGCCATCCTTAGGATTTATGGGGCCCTACGCTCCACTGAAAGTGGTCCCCAGCTGGTGCTGCTGACCCCAGTGTGTTGAGGGGGCACAGCCACCACCCCCACCCGCAGACCCCCAGAAACTTCCTCCCCCGCCCTCCCATTGCTGACACACACCGAGCTTCATATGCAGCAGACGCTGCGGCAGTGGCTCAAGGCAGGTTTCACGCTGTCACGTGGGGGTTGCATCTTGCCATAGCCCTCGGCTCTCCTGCAGCCCCTCACCACTCCTGGCTCACCAGCTGCATTTTGACAGGAAGTACCAAGCAGTAATAACAACAACAATAATACAAGTGTATGTGTGTGCACGTGTGTGTGTGCATGACAGTGTGTGTATGAGAGAGAGCCAGTGCGTGTGAGAGAGACAGTGTGTGTAACTGTGTGTTGGGGGACTGTGTGACAGAATGTGTGTGTGGGCAGTGTGAGACTGTGTGTGTGTGTGTGTGTGTGTGTGAGAGAGAGAGAGACAGACAGACTGTATTGGGGGACTGTGACGTGTGTGTGTGTGTGTGTGTGTGTGTGTGTGTGTGTGTGTGTTAGGAAAGCTTCTCCTGTCCTGTCCCCAGCCCGGCCCCCACCAGAGACCAAGCGGCACAGGCAGGCAGGGTCCAGGGAGGGACTCCGCTCCGGGCAGCGGTGGGCTGCGCCGCTCTGAGCTCCCTGGGGCTGGGGTGGCAGAGCCGGAGGCTGGATCCCTCAGCCAGTCGGCTGAGAAGCGAGTGAGGGAGAGGGCGGGGAGAAGCCCACCGGCTCAGCGTGGGGGAGGGGCTGGAGAAGAGAGGATTCCAGCCGCGGCCAGCGAGGGAAATGGTGCCCCAAGTTTTTTAGTGCCCGACGCAGCTGCGTATGCTGCGTATGCCTAAGGATGGCCCTGGGAAGAGGCAGCATGGGGAGAGGAGGCAGAGAGAACAGAAGGAGAGGAAATGATAGCAAATGAGAGGGGAAAACAAAGAGAGAGCGAGCGAGAGAACATGGAACAGACAGGCACTCTGAAAAAGAGATAAAGTCCTTCGCATCCCATCCCAGTCACAGGCAGGAGGCGCTACTTCCACAACAGCCAGTGGGGAGCAGGAGGAAGGGCAGAGAAATCTAACTTACCTGGCTGACAAAACTAAAATGAAGAAAGATTGAGAGGAAGAAGAGCAGGAAGTGGCTGGTAATTTCTGTGTGTGTTCAAATGCTTCCAGACTGCAGCTTTTTGTCAAAATATTTCCTAGGGGGACCCCCCTGAGCTTCCCTATTTTCCCACCCTGCAGGTTAAGATTCCTTGCTAGCAGCTTATTCACACCCCTGAGTGACATGTGTTATGCCAACATAAGTGTTAGTCTGTCCATAGCCTTACGTGTGAGAAAGAGAGAGAAGCGCTGTTTTCCTTGCAGTTCCCTTTTAAGAATTTGTCTGGTAACTCCATTGGGGGCTAAAGCCAGCTCTAACTTCACCTCCTCAAACAAAACAATTGCATAGGGTTCCTCTTTGTGATGAGACCCTCTGAAGAAATGTTGCTACTGGCTCTGTGTACTGAGCCCTGTGCAGGGCCGGCACCAGCTTAACAAGCAGGTGCTTGGGGCGGCCAAGGGAGAGGGGCGGCACCTGCGGCAATTCGGGGGCGGCAGGTCCCTCACTCCCTCTAGGAGCGAAGGACCTGCCACTGAACTGCCACCGCCGATCGCGGCTTTCCCCCCCCCCCCAATTGCCGCCGCCGATTGCGACTTCCCCCCCCCCCCCAATTGCGATCACGGCTTTTTTTTTTCCCCCCCCCAATTGCCACCGCCGATTGCGATCGCGGCTTCCCCCCCCCCCAATTGCCGCCACCGATTGCGATCGCGGCTCCCCCCCCCCCCAATTGCCGCCGCCGATCGCGGCTTTTTTTTTCTCCCCCCCCCCCAATTGCCGCCGCCGATTGCGATCGCGGCTTCCCCCCCCCCCAATTGCGATCGTGGCTCCCCCCCCCAATTGCCGCCGCCGATCGCGATCGCGGCTCCCCCCCCCAATTGCTGCCGCCGATCGCAATCACGGCTTTTTTTTTTTTCCCCCAGTTGCCGCCACCGATCGCGACTTTTTTTTTTTTTGCTTGGGGTGGCAGAAATGCTGGAGCCAGCCCTGGGCCTGTGTGTACGGAGCCTGCACGTTCTGAATCATCCAAGGTTGCTGTTTGACTAAAGGTCAGTCCTGGTTCAAGAGCTCCATTTACCAATAAATATTCCATGGAAAAATCAACCCCAGGTAATTTCCTCATTGCCTGCTCTGGGTTTCAGGCCACGGAGTACCTGCAGCACTGCATGCTAACAGAAGGCTGAATTCCAAAACACAACCCCCTCGCACAACTTTAGTGATTTACTTTAGAAGTAATCAATAGTTTGCAGATCTCCTGTTTGATTTTCATGATCCTTGATAAGGAACCAGCACAGAGTGCTACTTCTTTCCCTTTCAAACGAACCAGCCATCTTCCCAAAGCAGTTGAGGACTTCTCTAAATCTGTTATAAATGTATTCCCTGATAGATCTTACATGAGGGATATGATCAGCACCCTTTCCACACAGGGTGCTGCTTCTGCTAGTCCAATTCCATTAGTGCCATATCTTGAAGCCCTTTCTCAGTCAAAGCTCCCCCTGACTTCAATGGGAGCTTTGGCTGGTAAAAACTGAGTAAAGACCTCACAGTTTGGCCCTCACTTTGTAAAAACAAACAATCAGAACAAGTAGTGACTGGTTGTTGTTTTGCCTATTGACTTTGGACAGACATCTAGACTATGAGGAAGAGCTTTCAGATTAATAGAAGAGAATGTCCTTAAGAAAGCTCTTATTAAATCAGATCATCCAGTTTAATTTCATGTGTGGGGTGATTAGAGTTTATTTAACAGGAGCTGAAACCACAGCTGTACAGAAATCAATTTCTTTCACTTGGTTAAAAAGTTTTCTTTGCCAAATGTAGTTTATGTGAAACACAGGTTTGTTTTTCCTTTTCTTAACCAAAGCATGTGCCAGAACTTGTCTATTTAAATGCCTGGAATAAAATCCTCTTTGAAACAAGCGTTCAGCCTCTTTATTTTCTTTGCTTTCCGTAAAGCAGGGGTTCCTTCTCTGCTCCCCTTGTTTTTAGCTACGTTCTGGCACTTTTAACTGCTCCTCCGCAGATGCATCCCAGAATCCTTTGCCCGGAGTCCCAGGGCACTTCAAAAGAAACACTGTAGAAGCTGACTTAGCGATTTATAGGGTGCTCCTGGCAACTAAAGAGAACTAGGAGTACTTGTGGCACCTTAGAGACTAACAAATTTATTTGAGCATAAGCTTTCATGGGCTAAAACCCACTTCATCAGATGCATGCAGTGGAAAATACTTATTTTTCTCCTGCTGATAATAGCTCGCCTAATAGCTACCTTAATCAATTACTCTTGTTACAATTGGTATGGCAACACCCATTTTTTCATATTCTCTGTGTGTATATATATATAGCTTCCTACTGTATTTTCCACTGCATGCATCTGATGAAGTGGGTTTTAGCCCACAAAAGCTTATGCTCAAATAAATTTGTTAGTCTCTAAGGTGCCACAAGTACTCCTGTTCTTTTTGCTGATACAGACTAACACGGCTACCACTCTAAAGAAAACTAGTCACAAATAGCGTAGCAAGTCCCTTTTAACAGGCTAGGAAAGAGAGAGAGCATCCTTTCTTTCCTGTAGCACAGAAGAAGTTGTGGAGAGCAGTTAACATTAAGATACTACATCAGCAAAAACCTTCCATGTACCGTATTTTTGCAGAGCCTCTCCTCCTTAGACTGTCTCCCCTTACCACCCAGATCCTCCCACCTAAGGCTATGAGCCTCCCCTTACCAGGCCATCCTTCTGCCCCTGGTTTGGGGGAGGGGAAGACATCACTTACCCCTGTGGATCTGCTTAGAGACATACATTAGCTGCTCAGGCCTTTTCATGCAGTTTGATTCCCCAGTTTCTTACAGAAGTAATTTTACGGGATTCCTCTTCCCATCACCAGCTTCCCTGAATGGCTCAGCCAGAGCTTCCATTTTGAAATTTTGGGTTTAGAATCAGGGCTTAATCAGAGCTGCCTGTTGCTACACCTGGGTGGTTCTGGCCCTATGTCAATGGTGGAAGTGACTGCCTGAAAGAGGGAACTGGTCTCATGCTTCCCTGGAACTCAGCAGAGGTGAGAAGACCCAGCAGTCCCTTCTCAGGCTGGCAGGTATTACATCTTGTATTTGATATTACACAGGTGTGTTGAACAGGAAATGAAGGTGTTTTGAAATGCAATGGGAACTCCAGGATATTAGCCCAACTCCTCCACATGTGTCCTGAGCTCTGCAAGCTCCTTAGAACCCAGGAAGCTGAGCAAACATTCACTGAGCCTGAAGGGTTTTAACAGGCCCTATCCAAGGAAACAGGCATGGCTTTCCCAAGGGCCAAACTGGCTGTGTCTGAGCTGGGGAATGAGGGAGGATGGTTCTCTCCTCCTTGTAGAGAAGGGTTAGGCACATAGACCACTGTAGCACAGGCACTGCTGGCAATGGAGTATTGCTCCTGTACCAGCTTCCCCACCCCAGGGTGGGAGGGTTCTGCTCCACTCCACTTTTGTAAGGCCCCTTAGGGATGTTATACCTGTGACCCAAGTTAGAACATGCTGGGGCTGGGCAGGCAGAGAATCAAGGGGCTGTACCTGGTTCCCTGGCAGCCTTCACCCTACTGCTGCACTGAGTGGAGTCTGGGCACAGGAGAGAATCAAGCTCATTGTCACTTTTCTGACAAATTAATCCATAGGTATCTGTATCTTACCAGCAAGTAAGCAGTGTGGCCACAACAGCTGAGAAACTAAGAGCGAGACAACCTCCTTCCTACACTGGAAATCACTCTGGGAAACATTCAAAGTAGCACTTGGTAACCGGCAAATCTTTGGGTCAGAACTGTCCCTTTGAATGGCATCTGTGATTTCTGCTTGGGATATGCTTGGTACTGTATAATGCAAAAAAGCAGAATAAACCGAACTCCGTCAATATCCCTCTGTGCAGTCACCATGGGAGAAAAGACAACAAAATAATCCACCCGGGGAGGGGGGGGGGGAACTGTTTAATAACTATTTCAATGGATACCAGCTGCTATGGTTAACATTTCCATGGAAACCAGTGCAAAACACTTACTGCCATCTGACACTGAGCTAAGCCAGTATAAATACAGACTGTATCTACTTGCACATGAGCTGACCTGGGAATAAAGGGATCCTCTCATAAAATTAACAAAAATGAGTGACCAGGGCATAATTTTTCCTCCAACCTAAAAACACATACACACAAATCCCTCTCACCTTTTTGCTGCCTCCAGTCCCTAGGGCTTTCTCTCCACTTGCTCTTCCCAAGGCCTCTTTTCCCCACCACCACATGGAGGCTGGTTTCTCCAGCCACCAGGGTTCCCTCAGGTCCCCACACCCTTCTCATTAGGCTCCTGAGTCTTTTCCAACCTCAGTTTGGCAGCAGGATCTCAGTGAGGGCCCTCTTGCTAAGTGCCCGAGGCTTTCCTCCACCTCACTTCGACTGCTGGCTGGCCCATGACTTCTCTTGTTCTTAGTGCTGTCTTGTGCTCTCACAGCCTTTGTTCCAACCTCCTGATATTCTCACTCTTCAGATCAGCTGCTGGCACATTGATTCATTTGTCCTCCATGCTGTCTTAGGCTACGACAGGTGTCTCTCCAGCCTCATGAGTCTTTCCTGACTTCGCACAGCTTTTCCCTAGTCCTGCTTCTCTCTTCTATCTGTCCCACTCATCTGTTCCTTCAATAGCTGGGTTACCAAAATTGGTCATCTTATAAACCAACCCTACTTGCAATGAATGACTTAAAATGTGAGCATAAATCTATCGGTGTAATATTGGGGAATCCTCTTAAGTTTCAAGAAAATAGGACAATTGCATAAGAAGTACAGAGGACCAGATAACTTGTATCACAGTGCTTGATCTTTTGCAAGATTATTGCTCAAATACAAGATAAAGTGTTTCCTATCTAGTCTTGACTCCAGGTGTACGGCAGGCGGTTAGACACCCTGCTGCATACACAAGCATTTACTGTAAGCCTCAATTATGTTTTCCCTATTTTTGAAGGGGTTTTTTTAAATTTTGCCCTAGATAAAAGCATGTTGCAAGTGAGCAATCTAGTGTGGGGGGCTCCCACTTTGTGGGCTAGTAAAGAAAACATGTACCAGAGTCCCAGGTGATATGGATGAAGGAGGATGCTGACCACAGAGAAACTGACTCTTGAGGGTAGTTGCTTGTTGGCATCATTTGATTAAAGGGGAAACCCCTAAGAGGAAGTCATTGAATGGATCGATTTATGGATAATACAGAGATCTGCACATAGCCCTTTAAGAGAGCAATATGCACTCTGCGCAGTATAGGGAGGGCCTTGATTTTTATTGTATTTCTGTTCCTGAGGTAACTTTAAAATGTGAATGGTTTTTCTGTGGCAGCCTCGGGGACTTGCAGCACCGTAAATCACATGGCTAATGATTGTCCTGTTGTCTGCTGTCGCAGAAAAATACATGGCCCACAGGCTTTAGCTTGTCTGTGTCTATAGTGCTGACCACAGTGCTTCCAGCACCTGCTATAAAGCCTGCTTGCTGTAGAAGGCAAATACCAGTGGTTGTCTCAAACAAGGCTGCAGGAGAAAGTGCTGACCTCTGGCATTAGAAAATGAGTGAAGGGCAAGGTGGGGGAGGTAATACCTTTTTAGTGGACCAACTTCTGTTAGGGAAAGAGACAAGCAAGCTTACACAGAGCTCTACTTCAACGAAAAGTGACAGATTTTGTATTCTCTTCACGTGGGCATCTGGGACAAAGGCTATTTTTCTTCCTGCTTTGGGTGAAGCTTTGGGGAGAATGCAGGTCTGCCCCCAGTGGTCATTAGTCAGTCTCCGGTGGACTAAAACCACAGCACTAATAAATATACCTTGGGGAACAACCAAGCTTTTGCAGGGCAACAGACTGCTGGACTTGCTCAGCTTGACAGTTGGCTACTTGGCTTTGCCTCTCCATCTGACACTGAACAGTTTTAAGATGGTCTCCTGGAGCAGATCCCAGCATGCTGCTGCATCATAGCCCTCTGAGATGCAAGACATGCTGCTCCCAGTTGTTCATCAAGGTTATCTGCCTGGCGTACCTAAGAATCTTTTTAAATTGGGTTTGGAACCATATTATTAAGCCAAAGTAGGTGTGTGTGTTAGAGCTGGGGTTAAATATTTTGGTTGAAAAATGCAGATTTGTGTTGACTGAACCAGTTCTTGAATTTTTGTCAATTTTTAGTGAATTGTTTTGGTTGAAATGAAAAAAGTGGGAAATGTCAACGTGAATAGCTTTGGAAACGTTTTGATTTTTCAGGCTAGATTCACAAGGGGATTAAGGTGCCCTTCACAAAACAGAGGAGGCAGTGACGGTAGTGTGCCTCCCCCTTCCCCTGCCCCCTTAAGAGAATAGACCAGTGGTTAGACCTCTCACCTGGGGTGTGGAGATTCAAATTCCAATTCAGGAGCAGATACTGGAACCAGGTCTCCTCCCTGCCCACCCAAGTGCCTGAATCACCAGGTTACTCTGGAGAAGGGGGTCGCCACCATCTCCTCCCCTCTGGCTAGTCATTCTAGCTCTGCTTTCCCTTGGCTTTTGTCAAGAAGGTTTAAAATGCCAAAAATAAAACGTTTCATTTTGCAGTAGAAAAAAAATATTTTGGTTTGACCTGAAACAAAAATTTTCTGACTTTTTTGATTAGCCAAAAATTTCAAAAAAGATCGTTTTTGGTTCCACCTGAACTCTAGGCTAACAGAAAAATCAGTTATTCACCCAGCTGTAGTGTGTATGTGTAGTGTGTATGTACACACACTCATCCATACAAACTCCCACCTATACAGCCTTGGAAAATTCTACTCACTTGCTTTTGATTATTATAGATTATCATGGAAAAGGGCAGGCATGTAAATCTTGTTCCTGGGCTGGTAAATGTTCTTGGCAATTTTGTACAGCTATATAGGTGCACACAGAGTCCACACTGAAAGATAACTGTGCTACAGCAGAATCTGTCATAGAAATGAAACAGCACCTAGCATATGTCTGGCATTGTACAAATAGTAAATAGAGAAGCAGCTTATGCAACCCTCACAATGGTGTCTGAGTGCCTTAGAACCAGCAATTAACAGCAGAGGTACCAACCAGTAGAGACAGATTTACATTTATTATTTGTATTGCTGTAGTGGCTGGGACCCCATTGTGCTAGGTGCTGTGCAGACAGAACAAGAAGACAGTGTCTGTCCCAAAGAGCTCACAAACTAAGCATAAGACGAGACAACAGATCAAAAATACATTTATTTCTATGGTATGAATCACTTTGTGAGGCTCTGAAACAAAGCAATGGTCAAGTGAGTGCATGCATGTCATTTTTATATAGTGGTCAAGACCTTTGTCTTCTATCTCATTGGAAAGACTGCATCTTGACTAGCACGGCACCCCCTAACACCAGGCTGGGACACAAGAGCTTCCCCTACTGACTAGCCGGTACCACTTCTTGGAGCACCTGGGGTTTGCCTTTGAGGTCTCCCATCCGAGTACTGGCTTGTGCAATCTGAGAGTATCAATCCAGAAATATTAATGGCTGAAAAGGATGTTAAAAATTTGACAGCTGTAGCTGTGTACAAAACCATGCTGAAGCGTTTACCCTTTGCGTAAAATTACAAAGTACGAGCATTCAAGTTGGTTCTTTCAGAGCCCCTCTCAAATGACTTAAAGTGTTTAATGCAGGAATTATTAGCTTGCTTAAACACACTATTGCATGGTTTTGGTTGTTTATTTTAAATGTAGCAGCTGTATGTTATAAATGCCATTGACAAAGACAACCCAACTATGTCCTTCTAATTATCTCAAGTTAAAGTGTCATCTCTGTTTTCTGTTTAGGTAGAGAAAAGCAATGTTCAGGGAGATCCATTTATTACCAGAGCATTTTTCAAGGCAAGCAGTTGCTGGAAGCTTTTTCCCTCCTAAGCAATCTAAATGCTAAATAGATCTTTAAAATAATTACTATACATAAGACAAGGAGTCATTTTCCCCTGCAAAACACCTGATGCTCATTAGCAACATTTAATGTGTCACACATCACCTCTGTGTAAACGAAACTTTCTTGGCTTGGGTTTGCCAGGCATCTGTGAAATTCTGAACCTTTCTTGAATTGCTAGGAAAGTCACTTGGGCACCAACCTTTACTCTTTAAAGAAAGGCTGTTTGAAAATGTTCATTTCCTCCAAATTGTCTTGTATTTTGTCTCCCAGCCCTGCTCTTATTCATCAAAGTTAATTATTTTTAGTGAAAGGTGCCAGATTAAGTTGGAGCCCAATTCATCCTGGTGCCAGAGATGAACTCAGTGCAAGGGGGTGGATCTCCCCTTTCATAGGCCAGTATAGACACAGGTTTGGGCACTGGGGGCTGCCCTAATATGCACCTGGCTGCCTGTGGCCACCATGGGCCGTTGTGGCTGCCAGGAATAGCCAGAGTGCAGCAATACTTTGATCATGTCTCCTTTCCTCGGGAATGCCTCTAACACACTCCCTGCAGGTGGGACTACTGTGGAGTTGAGGCAGAGCTGTTATTTGGCTCTATCCCAGCCAGGCAGCCCCCTATATCAGGGAACATCCCCAGGAGATGGCTCTGCTGGCTGCGCCGTGAGATCATAGGGCAATTAAATTCAGGCCCCCTGTTGTAATAATGGAATCCATTAATAGGGAAAAGGGCTCTCTGAGGAATTCAGGAATCTCATCCTGTAAAACAGACATGGCACAAGTAGCACCAATGCAAACTTCCTCGTGCTGCCCTGCAAGTTACCCCAGCCCTGATCCAATGGTGGGAGAGTAATTTGATGTCTGTGCTAAGATGACCAAGAATTATGTCAGTTAGCCCTGGTGGCACCTGTTCATCAGGAACAAGGACTAAAACTACCACCAAACAGGTATCAGCCTATACCAGATTTGAACTGGATACCTAAAGGTAAAAGAAACTATGTTCTGTTAGCAACCCCTCCAGCTATGCAGTGCCACTTCCAAATAGGAGGAGAATTCATTTCCACTGTAGGCTCTCTGCAAAACAAAATCTGACTGTCAAAACCCACATCCACACCCCCTTTCTGTTTACATGTCAGCAACTCAAAATGCTTCTCTAAACGGGAAGAACTGGTGTGATGTGAAGAACAGTCTGTGACTGACATTGCAACACCTCATCAAAAATTAGAGCTGCAGTTGCCCTAGATCTTCTCCTTTTGCAGATTGTAACATTCATCAGGGCTCGTAACCAGTCCTCCTCAGGTGCACCCAGAATCCCTTAGACATGTTCTCTGAGTATTTCCAGGGACACCACAGAGAATAAATGTATTGGCTCAAGGAGCACTTCTCAGGAAGACCAGGTTGTAAGTGGCTGAGGCAGTTGCTCCAGCAGAAGACCAGAGACAAGGAATGGGGTTGAGATTGTGAACTTCCTACCATGGCTACTATTGATGACCTACATGGCTGGGGAGCATGATCCGAGGTTCAGGACCACAGCTGTAGATAAATTACAGTAAGGCCCCCTTAGGGACACACTATGTTGCAATAAATATATACCCACACCCTTTTCAATAATTGGACATAAAACTTAGAGGAAAACATCTACACTGACCTGTGCATTACCTGAATAACCCATATTGGGGTGAATTCACAACTGGTGTGAGATTTTGATGGCGCTTTGCCACCAATGGAGGACCAATTTTTTTCAAAGGGATCACACAGTTCTGCCTCCGGTTGTACGAATGCAGCTTTTCACACACAAAGTCTTGTACACACATTTTTAAAGCATAAGTACTTACACACTCAAGTGACAGAATTTACATGTGCAAAACCCATAACTTGCATGTACCATCATCCTCAACTTGCACAGGCAGGTGTTCATGTACAAAATTGTCCACTATACAAGCAAAGGGCAGAGTTTCAAAATATGGGCTTCCAGAAGTTCCATCCTAATATGTATATCCTAAAGCCCCTGCATGCAGCACACTGAAGTTCAGTTGTGGTAGCCTGGAAGTACAAATCACCAAAGCTTCATTAAACTGAAGAGGCTTTTCATTCCTCTGTGTTTACCAGGGACAAAGAAAGGGTGCCCTGGGTGGATCAAAAATAGAGTCTTGACTGCTCCTGCTAAAAAGTAATGCTTTGCACTTCTAGACCATCTTGTGTCTAACGCTCTCAAAGGGCATTACTAATCAAGTCTCCACTCCCCCTGTGACATAGGACATTATTTTTATCCCCTCCTATGGATAGGAAAACTGAAAAACGGAGTTTGTGACTTGCCTGAGGTCACATAGCATGTCTGTGGAAGAACTGGGAATAGAACCTAGATCATTGGGCTTCGAGTCATATCACTAGCCATGCTCCTTCCATATATCTTCATGTACCACTCTCCAAAGGTTTATTTAGTTGAGTAAAGTGTGCTTGATTACCCGGGGGCAAGGCATTGAAACAAAGTAGTTGTGGTTTTCATCCTAGTCTAGATACTCCATGAGATGGCTGAAGCTTTTATCTGAATCAGTTGAGTTCATGGGACACTTCTGTTATCTTGCATTCCCATAACTGTGTTTGTAATGCTATCATCTGTAACCTTCAAACAAGTTCAGAATCTCCACATATTACTGTCTCAATAATAAAAACTCAGAGCTCCAGTGCTTGCTCACATGGGGGTGGGGAGGAACTGCTGGAGAAAGATGTAGGAAGGTGGAGTGGGTACTGACAAAAACAACGCAAAAGATGTATGTATGTATGTGTGTGTGTGTGTGTGTGTGGTGGCGGGGTGTATATTCAGGGCTTCTTTCATAGGCCAGGGCCCATGTCAGCTGATCTGTTAAATCATGTCTTAATCTACCCCTACTTCTAGCAGTATAAAGAAAGGGAAACAGCAGTAGAGGTGCAATGTGTTTCCTAGCAATGAGCAAATGATCAAACAGACTCAGAAAGCTGGAAATCTTTAAAAGGTTTTAAGATGCAGATCAATTTTCTCTGTGCTTTCACTTCTAAGTGGGCAAGATGCATATCTCTGAGTCTCACCATTCATTACATGGACCCAGATGATGTTTCCATAACAGAGTTTAAATTCCCTAGACATAGGAGTCAAAATATTAGCAACAAGCAACTGCCAAAGCCCAGCCAATTCCAGCTGGAGAGAACTTGAGAGAGTGCAAGTATTAAACTTCAAAGAGCCATGAATTCCTTTTAATTAATTGCCTTTAGTTTGCTGGACAGAAAACGGAGCTGCCACATTAATAGCGCAGACACTTTAAAAACCACTTAATGCCACTTATCTGTGGTACCACTTACAGTACTATTGAAGACTTGAGGGAGGGAGGGATTATTTTTTGTCTTTCTCCGGCCTATTAGCAAATGCTACTTGATCTCTAACTGCACCCACTCAATTAGTGATCACATTGGCCCCAATGCTCCCTTTCACCACCTGATGCAGAAAGAAATCAAACCAGTGGAAAAACTATGAGGAAAATGAGCAGAGAAGAGGCAGCTACATCGTGTGCAATAATTCTGCTTTACTCCCACCAAACCTATCTATGCACTTTATTGCCTCTGTGAAACATCTGTGGAAGCCATCAGTCTAGTGAAAAATGGAGGAACGGCCAGGGAGTGTCAGGCAGGAAAAGTCACTTTAAGGGCTATGTCCCCACCTAAGTGGCTCATGTGAAGTAACAAGGATTAGTTAATGCACGGGTGGCCAACCGGAGCCTGAGAAGGAGCCAGAATTTACCCATGTACATTGCCAAAGAGCCACAGTAATACGTCAGCAGCCCCCCATCAGCTTCCCCGCTCCCAGCGCCTCCCGCCCTCTAGCAGCCCTGCCAATCAGCACCTCCCCACACCTCCTGATCAGCTGTTTTGGGGCCTGCAGGAGGCTGGGAGGAGCGAGGTCATGGCAGGCTCAGGGGAGGGTGCGGGAAGGGGTGGAGTGGGGGCAGGGCCTGTGGCAAAGCCAGGGGTTGAGCAGTGAGCACCCTCCTGGCACGTTGGAAAGTTGACACCTGTAGCTCCAGCCCCGGAGTCAATGCCTATACAAGGAGCCACATATTAACTTCTGAAGAGCCCCATGTGGCTCCGGAGCCACAGGGTGGCCACTCCTGAGTTAATGCTACTCAGGCCTGGTGGTGGCCTGCTAATCAACAGCAGTGATGCCATTCTGTGTGTGATAGGAATTGAACCAAACCCAAAGAACAGTCCTGGGTGCTTAGAGTTTGGGGCAAGGTTTCTTGGCCATTCCTATTTCTTCCCTGCTTGCACTGCAGAGCTCAGTGCACACAGCAGCCACACACACACACACATGGGGAAGTGCTGTGTTTGTTCTCCAGGTGTTTTTGCTTTGGATAGAAACATAAGGACCACGGCATAGAATAGCGGGTTTACTTTAGATTATGCGGATAGTGCAGGAGGTGGCATGATGGGACTGACTAGCATATGTACTAACTTCATATTGCTAGGTAAACCCCTGCTGATGCTCTAGCAATGAGCTGGGATATTAAGTATAGCTTGTTGTATTTGTATGTGTCAGACTCAAACTGAGCACGATTAAAAAGAAGAAAGAGCGCCTATAAACTGGAGTAGTGCCCAAAACTTAGCCAGCTAACCTGGTCACACAAGCATACGAAAGCTTATGCTCCCAGTACTTCTGTTAGTCTTAAAGGTGCCACAGGACCCTCTGTTACTTTTTACAGATTCAGACTAACACGGCTACCCCTCTGATACTTTATAGGACTGGTAGCAATACTTTAAAATCAATTTCTATTTCAAGTGATCATTCTTAGACTAGCTGTAGGAAGTAAAAATATGTATTTTATAAAGATGCACTGAGGTCAAAATTTTCATATCTTGCTTAAAGTTAGGCATCTGAATAAGTGGATTTTCCGAGAGGATAAGCACCCACAGTTCCCACTGTTACTAGTCTCAGCAGAAGTGAACGTGCTCTTACATTAGTTAGTGACACTGCAGGAAAAGATCCTGCAAAAACAGCAAGATTGAGAAACCAGATATCTTTATGCTTCCACCATTCTACTGGGTCAGCAGACCCGGCAATCGTGGGCTCCAACAGATACAACAATGGCTCTGTAATGGTTGAGGAAACTAGAGCCTGAAATTACATTACATTTGTATCCCAGCAACCACTGCCTTTCATTGTCTATTAGAGTTTTCTTGATGGGCTATTAGATTGCATTTATTTGTCCAGCAAGGCTCTGAGTGTGATTGTACTGCAGAGATTTGTGCTGGACCTGAAAAGTTATAATTTAATGTGGATTATAAGCAAGGCCCTTCATTTTCATTTTGTTTAAAATGTCTAGGGAATTTCAGTGAAAAATTAAATGGATGAAAATTGGTGCAAAAAATTAACCAGCATTTTTGGGTAAATATTGAGGGGGGAGGACCAAAAAAAAAAAAAAAAGAAGTAACAAATAGAGAAAAAATAAATGTTTAGTACTGTGGTTTATTTATTTAACTGTATTTAGCTGCCTAATACACAGCACCACTAGATGGTACCCAAACATATTGGAGTCCTGTGATACTGTAACAAATAATTTAATGTGGTTTGCTGTTGGAACTTAAATTGAACATACAAACACTGCATGCTCCCTATGAGTTCATGAAACATTATCTCTAAGCCCCCTTACAAATAAAACTTTTCTTTTTTAATATACCAACAGTAAACTGTTGACTTGATATAAGGTGCTTCAGTATAAATTCCACAAGTCCTAGGTAGCATAGGCTCCAAACTTCGGGTGAAAAGCAGTAACAGCTAATAGCTTGCACCATACCAGGGACATTTTTGGTGAAAATCAGTAATAACTGAAAACAAAGGTCTTGATTATAAGTAACTGATATACTTTATTCTAATTCAAAATGGCTGAAGACAGAAGTATTAATTTTTTCTGGTTTCACAGTAATTTTGCTTGTCATTAGATTCCATGTTCAGTGCCCATGTTGCTAGTAGCATTATAGAAATGGTCTCTGTGTAGCTCTAGTTAATGAGGTGATGCAAGTGCTGTTTATAAAATTAGGTTGTGCCTTTTTTGCTTCCTTGTGATGTGTAAAGAAGGTTGGAAAGCTATTTTTAATTTTTCTGCCCCCCCCTCAACCTTAGAACTGTCAGGAATGGTCCAGCATGATGTTGCTGGAGGTTTTTTTGAGGTGCATGTATTACAAGCTCTCTCCTTGGAAGATGTAATGTTGAATCTTTAACGAAGGCTTCCTTTCTCCAAATGTTAGGCATTGGAGTTAAAAGTAAAGCAGACTGGCAACAACTCCCTTCGCCTCAGTTGCTCTGCTTTCAGTCTCGTGAAACTTGTGATGGCAATTTCACAACCTCTTCACTTACTATAAAGTCTTCCACGATATTCCAAATTTAAATTTTTTTATTTCTAGTTTTCTTTATCCCCTCACAAAAAGGGGACAAACCCAATTTTATTTTCTTTGCAGGTCATCTTTACCTCTTCAAAAGACTGTGGTATGTTGCCTACACTCTGCACTACTGCAATGTGAAGGGGAAGCTAGGTGGCATTTAACTCTTTAGTAGAAGACATTCAAAGCCCGTTTATTACTGAGAAATTTTAGCATATAGTAACTTGAGTTCTATGTTGAATGACCTGGTTTATGGGCAGGCTTAGGGCTTTCTGCAGGCAGCAAAATTTGGAACTATGGCAACGATGTAGCTAAAGTGACTGACAATATTCTGTCCCCTATTGATCAAAGTGATCAATGGATTGCTGATTAAGTAAAGCATCATTAATACAGCACTGAAAGGTGTGCGCAATCTACCACTTCTTGGGCATTCTGTAAAGCATCTGAAGCAGCCATACCAGTACACGCTTACTCTTTAGAAGTAGAAATACCCAGTCTATTAAACTTGCTGTCAGTGAAGTAAATGATCATGCTAAAGAGGGACTGAGTTTTACTGCTGAGTCTACATTTCACCCACGAAGAGCATAAGTATTGCATTTCATGTAATTACACAAACAATTTCAAGGACCATAGTCTGCATAACATACAGGCTGGTGGGAAGTTGATAAAACTATTCTCAAATGTGTGAACCTTTGTCCTCCACTACAGATGATTAGGAGATGCAACATGGTAAATGGATCTCAGAGCCATCTTATCCCTGCCACAGATTTCCATCTGATTTTATTAACTAGCTCTTCAACCATGGATAAGGTGCTTTATGAAAGCACGTATCATTATCCCCATTTTACAGATGGGGAAACAGAGGCACAGAGGTGAAGTGACTTGTCCAAGGTCACCCAGCAGGCCAGTGACAGAGCTGGGAATAGAACCCAGGTCTCAAGTCCCACTCCTGTGCTTTAGCCACTAGTCAACACTACCCTTCCCTGGACAAACAACTTCCCCACTCTGTGCCTCAGGTTTCCTCACCTATAAAAACAAATTAGCCCTTATCTTACAAGACTGAGGAAAGGCTTGTTTACTTAGTACTCCCTTGTTTAAATCAATGAGAGCATTATGTTAGCATGTCATTCTTTGTGTTGCAGATCTTGTAGGCCTCCAGACTATCCATTCTCCACACTCCTTTAGGGCAGCACACCATTCTCAGGTAAATGGATGTTTACTTTCCTGTCACTGGAATCAGCAATATACTGTAGAAAACGTGACAAACATTGATTTGTACTCAAATCAAATGATTTTAAAAGTAGTTTTGTCAAATAAGCAGAAAAATCAATTGCAAGATAGTTGAATTGAGTACAAATCAAATTTGTCCCATCTTCATAAAATTTATGTGATATGCAACAGTGATCTTTAAGGTTATGGTTGCTACAGTCAAACATTAAAGATACTGAACACCTATTCAGAATTGCCCACTGAAAGCTAATTAATGAAGCAAAATCCAGGACTACAGTACTTATTCCTTTTTGAAGCTTGAGACAGTAACAGAATCCTTGAGGCAGCACACCTGAATGAGGACATAACATTAGAGGTAACAAGTTGTGCTTTTTCCAGATCTCAGACTAGCAATTCAGGCAAGGCAAAATTACTGGCTGTGCTTTGAAAAGCATTTGTGAATACAGAAGTTCCTCTACAACTTTAGTTAAGCATGCAGTACTGTACAATGACAAAATGAGTTTTTGGAATAATATAGCTGTAAAATGCAGACAAGACTAGAGAGCCCATGTGAGGAAGACACTGACAAGGAACAAATATGATTTCTGGAGATCAATCAAGAGGACACACTAAATATAGACAAACATGCAAGAGCAATGTTTACTAATTATGGTGACCAATCCTCTCAGTGCACTTTCTTAGTCAGATGCTGCTGTAGCCTCTGCAGCAGGACTGATGACAAAACTTGCAACAGTTCCTGATCTACAAAATGTCTACTTGGGTCAATACAAAAATCTGAGCTGAATTTTCCACAAAAACATGATGTAAACTACATGAATCAAGAGGGTATTGCACGGTGGCAGGAGATGGGAGACTGCATCACTAGTTTACATTCTACCCTTAAACAGAGTATGGTAAGAATATTGATATCAGAAGTTAAGGCATCACCTGCTAGAAAGCATTAATTAATGATTTGAAGAGTCTCCCCAGAGGATCTTCCCAATATTAGTACAGATAGGGTGTTAGTTGTCAGTTTAGACTGCTCTGGGCACTGATCCCTCAAACCATGCAGAGTAGCAGTGGAGTTCTTCCACCCCCATCACGTGCACAACTGTAGTGGTAGGGTCTGAACTGATACAAAAATATTGTTGCTATGGGGAAAAGAACAAAGAGCTGCAGAACAACTTCCCAATGCTGTTAAGTGTATGGGAGAAAAAACAAAGTGGCTTTTTTGCAAATTGTGCAGACTATACAGCACCTGAGCTTCCTGCATCTCCAAGAGCCTAGAGACCTTATTTCTCCCATCATAGCCTTGAAGCAGCAATCAGTTTTATGTAGTTGGAAGAAGACTTTCTCGATAATCCTTTTAGCAATTCATAGCAGAAGTTGTAGCAGTAGTTTTTCAACTCCAAAGATGTTCTCCAGTCAGCTGTACGGTTAAGCAGTTGAAGTGTTAATAGGACAAAGATTTAAAATGTTTTGTTTTGTGAACAGATGATTGTAGGAGGCAGCTCTGAGATTACATTGAGAATACTATTACGATATCATAATAGCATAAAACTTGCTCTTCGGCTTCCCAAGCCAGCAGCTTGTTTCAAGAGCAAGGGACTCAAGAGAATTTTAGATCAATCAGAGAAAGCTGGGACTTGGGGAGAGAATTCACCCCCGTTCTGCAGCCACGTTGCTATCTACAGTGGCTCAATGACCCCCAGGGAATACTCCTGGCACAAGGGGTCTCTGGCTCTGCATCCCCCTGTTCCCACAGTTGTCCCTGGCTCAGAGGATGTTCTAGAGTAGAAATGGTCATGGAGTTGTTACAGCAGCCCTAGCCAGCCTCTGAGCCCAAACCAGCCCTAGCAAACCCAGGATCTGGGAGGCACAAACCACTTCCCATTGTCTGGCTCTGCACCAGCACAGGGATGAATCTAGCATCAAGAGAGCAAGAATGTAGAGAAGAGCAGAGCAGGAACTATTTTATTGTTTGATTTTTATCTCTGCATCTGACTCCTCATGCTGAAGAAGCCATAGTCTTTGGAAAGGATAGAAAAAAAGTTGTGTGTGAATTAACTTTATTTTGTTTCTCCGGTGAGCAATCACTCTTTAGCTATCAGTTAGGCCCCAATATGTGTGTTCTCAAAGTGACCTGCAAAAGGAAAAAGGGCATTTTTTTTTTTTGCACTTATTCATTGTGTATATGGGCCTAAAAGGTTTTCCTTCCAACTTTTTCACATTAGACATTCAAGTCCTATCTATGCTGGAAGAAATGACTTCAAAACTAGTGCAATGTTGCCCTCATGAGAGCAAAGACTGAAAGCTAAACAACTGAGAGGGGAAGGGATTTATAGTCACTATTTAGCAAAAATGCCTTTTCTCTAAAATGTTACAGACCCAACACCTTCACCCCTTCAGTTGAAGTGTTAGAGCTCCCACTGGTCCAACAAGATCAAGGAAGACCAGACTTGACTTTCCTGATTATTCTAAGTTTAAAGAAAACTGTAGGAAAAAAAGCCACCTTAAAAAAAGATTTCACGCTCTTTACCCATAAAGTAGCAAGAAAGGACAAGCCCAATTTAAAAAAAAAAAAAAATCCACTGGAATCACCTTAAAGAAAGCTACATTCTATGCAGCATCCCTGAAGAACAGTCTTCCAAAACACCATGTGTTGCAGAACTCTTAAAATACATTTTTGGGGCCTCAAAAGAACACTTATCCTTCTAACTACATTAGTACACTGAGCAGAATGTTCAAGCCCTGTTTGTTTCCTAGATAGTTTACTTTGCTTATAAACACATTAAATGTGCACCTTTCAACAGATAAAGGTGAGCCCATTCATGGCAATCAGAGCCCCACGATCTTAAAGAACTCCCAGTTCTAGTATAAATGTAAGAGTGGCTCTGGCAACACCACTATAAACCTGATGTTCTTTGTCACCACATGACTCACTAAGTAAAGTATTTAAGAATTTTAGTTGTCCTTTTAAATTGTGCATTACTTTAACCAGAATGCACTCCTTCCAGATTGTTCAGCCCTAGGTGTTTCAAAGATTTTCTCTTGCATACCACATAGCTTCATACTAACAAACCTTTTCCTTTTATACTCCGTAAGTGGAAAGATTTTCACCAGCAATAAGTATAAATCCCGGGCTCTCACTCAAAGCCATAAGCACTCAGTCCAAGAGACACATCAGCTTTGTTTACCGACCTTGTTGTTTTGCAGCACTTAGGAAAAAGTTTGCTCATATGAAGCTATACACTATGCAACAGAAAATCTTTCATAGTTCAGTCCACGTACGCTTTCCAATCCCTGTTATACAGCACACTGACCAGTAGATTTAAATTACTCTAAAGTGCTTTAGGAGTCGGATAAGAAGTCCAGCACACACATGATTTAACTAAAGAGTATTCATTTTATTTTCCACTAAGTCTTTTGTCTCAATGACATAACTAATAATTGGATATCCCGCGGAAGGGCACATACAGTGAATCTGGCAAAGCATATGAACAGCCCTAGGGGGTTGAACAAAAGTAGGATTGTTAGCTAACCAGAGAGAAACAAAGTTAAATCCCTGCCAAAGAAGTTACATTTTCTTCTTCATTTACACTAAAAAGAGGGTTTCAAACTGAACAAAATCCTTGCGTCGCTAACAATACATTCAGTCCTGACTAGAATTTAACAAGATGACAACAGGATGACTATAATACAAAACTTCTACTACTGTACACACCTGTTGTCCAAGCCCTCCCCAAACCCCATAATGAGGCTGCCCCATTATTTGCTTGCTTGCTGAGCCTGCCTGCGGAGGAGGACGTAGATCTTCTCCTTTATCCAGTCTTTATTGTAGGGTTGGTATGTCTGAGTGTCAGCACGGTAACTAGGGAAAGAAAAAAACCAAACGGTTAATGTAACATTGCTTTGTCCTTCAGTTTTACATTTCAGAAGAGGCTTAACAACTGTTTGTAAAGCTCACCAAGTGTGTCAGATAGCAAAGTAATTATCCATGTTTTACAGACAGATATAGCTGAAGCCTGATCATGCTTCCATTTGACTGAGTGGAAATTTTACCTAAAGTGACCTTGATCAAGTTACACAGTAAATCAGTGGAAAAGCGTGGAACAGAACCCAGATGTTTCAAGCACCAGTAACTACTAGGTCACATTCTCTCTCTCTCTCTTTTACATTAAAATTCAGGAAAATGATTTTCCTCCATCTACAGAAAGTGGAAAGTGAACAGAGAAAGCCTTTAAAAAGGGTTTTAAAGCGCCTCAGAATTTGAAAATTTTACACAAGTCGTGAAACATTTTTTAAAAATTGAAATGCTGGTCCTCCTTGAATTTAAGAAACAGCAGGCAAGGTATTAATTTTCAAATATTTAAATAAGTGAGAAATTTGGAATTTAAGACCACAGATTTTCTACTTGTGCTTAGGATCTTTAAAGAAGTTTTTTAAAAAACAAAGATCTTCCAGTCACGTGAGGCTTTATAGCGCTCTTAAGTGTTCTCTTCATTCTCCCTAACAAAAGATCAAAGCCAAAAGAATAAGGAAGCAGCTTCAGCCAGCAACCCATTCACATATCAACTGGCAGTGAGAGTCTACATCACACTCCCCCAAAGAGAAGGCTACGAATTAAGCTCTCACACATTCATTCTCTCTTTACAAGTCAGGGATTACAAATTTATTTGAGCTCATTTATTGTATAAAGTAACTCAGGACACTGTAGTTCATCACCAAGCTCTTGACAGACGCAGGAAACAATTATATTAAAACACTGCTTCCACTTCTGCCAGTCTTACCTACTTATAGCAAAAGCAACTCAACAAGCTGATACATCAAGTTAGCTATTTGTGTAGATGTAGTACTAAGATTTGTCCCCTCATGCCCAGTTTTAATTCTTAAATCTGGCATGTGCCTTTTGAAATATACAGTGCCTGACCTGGATAATTGTGGTGTAACAGGATTAACAGAACATCTTTGAACACAATCCTTTCTACCCATATGACAAGGACAAGAAAGGGATCATTAGCATTAAGCCTTGGATGGGCCAAAAATTAAGATCTGTAATGCCATTTGATTCAGTCCAAGATACTTTTTTATTAATTCTCAGAGAGCACTAAATGTATCTTTAAGAATCAGTAACTAAAGCTGCATTGAAAGATCAGATATCGAGCCGCATAGGGATTTGTGCAGCCACAAACTGTGCATAGTACATTACATGCTAAGTATGCCATCTGGTGGGAAACTACAAGCTAAAACAGAATTTGGCTCAAACACACTTTGGCTTTACTAGGTTTGACTAGGCTCCTGATTAAAAAACGTAATATTGTATTAGAAAACAGAGGCTCCTTTTTAAAAACAAGGATCCTATCATTAATCTGTCAGAGGGGAAAACAAAACATAGCATGATTGGTCAACCCTGCACCACCCAAATACTGCTGTAGCTGGGGATCAAGCATGGCAGGGGGAGAACTCAAGGACAAGATAAAACTTCAGAAACTAGTATTAAGTGATCTTTTCATCCTTCTCATCAATGACTTTGGCTAATGAATCTGAAGGGGTAAGGAATCCCCTGCAGGCTCTTTTCTGACTTCTCAAAATAATACATCGCAAAAACAAGTAATTGTATGAGAGAGGTAGTCACTTATTAAAAATAGCTTCACTGCTGCTGGATCAAGTTTTATAGAAGACTTACAGACCTGCACACAGGTGCAACTTCCTACAGCAGTCATCCAGTACTTTGACAACTCTTTTACAGTTAACTTCTACTCTGATTATGAAGAGCAGTTGTGCCCATGTCAGCTGAATAAACAGAAAAAGATTGTATAACTGAATATTAGACTTCTTGTCTTATTTCTATAAAAATTTAAGGATGCAAGTCAAAAATTAGCTGAATATTTATGGTATGAAGACCAGTTGTGAATTGCTAGAAGTGCTGAGATTTAAATTGTATTTTCCAGAGCAGAACAGTAGGGGAAATGGGTCTAGTCACCTATTCAGGTGTAGGAAAGCATGCAGAACTTCCAATGCCATCTTGAGCTGCCCTCATCTTTTATATACAGATGAGAACCCTGGAGACTACAGGAGAGATTTTCTAGGTGACTTAAGAGCACAACTGTTACTAAGAGTCAATGGGACTTGTGCTCCTAAGTCCCTTAGGTGATTTTTTTTTTTTTTGTTAAATCCCACCCTGCATTTCTAACATGCAATGTTCTGTCTTGATCCATATGAACTGACTACAGCGTATTCCACTTTAGGAAAGTTAGGTGCAGCCTGTAGGCTCCCTAGCATGTTGCCAATATGGTCCTCAGTGGAGTAAGATTTGTGTTTGGGTACAAATACCTAAACTGTTATAAACATTATTGTGAATAAGATCTGAAATGGAACTGTCAACTTCAAAGCTATGTGTACTTACTCTCAAACAAATGTTATATCCCAATGCAACTCTTGCTAAGGGTGATATGGAAAGTCAGTCTGTTTTATGGAACATCGTTGCCTCACCAACACAGCTCGTTATACCACACAGAACATAAAGGGCATTTTAAACAGAAATAACACACATTTCTCATCAGCAACTGATAGGTACGGGGGAGAATGGACAATACTACAATACTGTAAAGTATTACATCACTGATTTTGTACATAAGCTTGTAAGTAATTCCTTGTAACCTTTAAAACACCTGTTTTCCCAAAATGGGAGGGAAGCCATCCCTTCATTCGCAAAATAGGATGGGTGTTTGAAGTACTACCTTCCATACAGCAGAACAGTACTTACACAAGACAGCTGAGGTCTGCCAGGTCATCAATAAAATCAAACAACTGGCTGATGTCATACGTAATGGATGGGCTGTTGGGATTCATTCTCTTCAGATGTTCTTCATACATTTTACAAACTCCTGCAGAGAGATAAGAACTTTCAGTACCATCAATAATGGCATTAAAAGGCTATTGGTTTCAGTTTGCCATAAGTTCCTTCTGGTATTAAAGTTACAGGCAACAGTAAAGTTTATAGCAGCACATTTGGAATGGGAACATGCAGATGCTATAGAATTGTTTTAATCAACAATACCACTCAGCTTTAATATTTTATTTCAATTTTACAATGTTGATTAGTTCTCATAATTGTTTGTATAGCACCCAGAACACATTGATGTGGGAAATGGGTCACTATTATTTACACCTTTTTAAGGTATCACACTTAAGGAAGCACTGTCAAATAGTTCAAGACCATGACTTATGAAGTAGTGAGAACAGTCTTCTGGATTTTAAATCTACACTTGGTTCAAGGCATAATTTTACAAAAATGTACAATATACTTATTTTTTTACTGAGTATATAGGGCAAAAGTTTAGAATTATCTCATTGCTGGTTCTAAACCAGCAGTTAAGTTGACAAATCCTAGCAACAGAGCTGTACGCGTGCCTGCTGTGCAACAGGATCAGACATCAAGCAAGGAAGTATATATTCTCAAATGGAGCAATGGACTTTCATGCATTACAACAGGCAGAAAGTCACTCTTTTCCAAATGTAAAGAGATCAGATTACAGCAGGGATGAAAATGTGATTATTGCACTTTCATAAAAACCCACATGAGTTAAATATTTTATAAGTTAATTTAAGATTCCTCTAAGCAGCAAATCAACATTTCCCATCTTGGAAGAAAAAGTCTTTCAGAATTTTTTTTGGTGAGTAAAGAATTGTCTAGCTGCAGAAAACTTTAATGCAGTTGGTACAATAAGATATTCTTGATGTTAGAGAGTATAAGAACTAACGTGATATACCACATTTTTTAAATGTTAACCCACAATCAGATCTTCTTTGCATTGTGCTAAAGTGTAATGCTAAATTAAACACCCAAATTGCTTCATGTGTGGTTATGGAGTCTGAACAGTGAGGGTCTATGTCTCTCAGAACCTGGTCCTGAAGTGCTGAACACTCATTCTATTGACTTGAATGAGAGATGAATGTGCTTAGCACCTCTCATGATGAGGCCACCAGTGAATCCATATAAAATCAGGCCAATTTACAAATGAAAACATTTTTTTCCATCTAGCCTGCAAACTAGTGTGTGTCTGAAAGTCAAACTGGTTTCTTTCTGGCTCACACATTCCTAGTAGCAGAGTTTGCAATTAGTATTTATCCAGTTGATTATGTGCAGAACAATGGGATATAGATTACCGCTCATATATGAGCTGAGGGGTGAAAACATTATCTACTATTTGCTTTGGAGGGATAACAAATTAGTAGTTAGAAAATTGGGATCTGATCCTGCAATGAGATGCACACAGGCAGACCACTTGCACAGTGCACCTCTCATTGCAGTTTCAGGGCCTTAGTCAGTAAAGTCAGAATAGGACTCTGAATAAATACAGGAAGAAGATTTGTGAAGTAATGAGGAGTCTTTTGGAAATAACTCTTTCGCCCCATGTGAACTTGAGTCTTGCAGCAAACTGTTACACCAATAGGGCACTTTTGGGTAAGTTATTTTTATACCTTTTCAATTTAAGGAAATGTGTTGAGAATGGATTCTCTCAGCAGGTGAAAGTCTGGAAAAAATAATCAAACTAAACTGCCCTTAACAAGAAGAGATCGTCTAAAGCATCTTCATCCCAGAGGCAACAATACTTACCCTCCATGCACTCATTCACCGATTCATAGTCAGCATATGTTCTCCCTTCTGGCCTCTTGGTAGGCTGAACAAGCAAAATTGTGTGAGACTGCACAAAAATAAGACAGGGACTTAGACTTAGAAATACACATTAAAACCCATGAAGACTAAACTGAAGTTTAGAAGACCAACCCATGAGAGACAAATTCAGCTGTATTTCTAGTAATCAGATCTTATATACTTGTAACATATAAATCTTACTGTCTAAAGGAGAATCAGAGTAACAGGCTTAAAATGGCTTTGCATTTCTCTCTTAAAAAAATCCTATGAGGCCTGTAGTACAGAAAACAAATGTCCCATTATACCATGAATTAGAAACTGAAAAGAGGGCTGCCTTGTGGCACTGTTTTGGCCAGCAATTTTTTCTTCCAATCAAAGTTACATTAATCCTGAGACATATCAATGCACATGTGTTTTTCTCTTGAATAACAATCTTGTATTATTTCACACTCAAAAACATTGACTGCATTCAAGAAATAGTATGCAAGGCCCAGGCTCTTCCCTTGTAAATACAACACCAGCATAACAAAAGAAATGAGAACTAAAAAAAAAAAAAAACTACTATATTGGAGATTATATTGATTTGCTTATTCCATTGTAAATGCTGGCCGTTATTGGTTTTAATACCCTACATGATGGAAAACCAGGGTGGAATCAAACTTTCATTTCACTAACATTGCAACTCTCACCTCAAGGTGAAAAGCCAGTACACGAAACTGGAGACTGAGTATTCACTATCAGTTACAAGTGAACACAAAGTTCCACAATTATAGTCTGCAGTTAGCTATTCAAGGATGGATGTATTTTAATTTCTAGGACTTTCTAGCTCCTGGCACCTTTCTCCAAAGCACCGGATACTGTCAGCTTTCAGACACGGTATTGGACAAGATAGAACTTTCATCTGATCTGTTATAGCAAGTACAACTATGTTCTTGTCAGGTCTTTTAAAAATGGCTTTAATTACCACCTATGGATATTACCATGCAAAACATGTTTAACGAAGTGCAGAAAGCCAAAGTACTAAGGCTCAGACCTCAGCATCTACTCAGTACCCATGCAGAAAGACTTCTACCAACTGCATATTAGCTCTCAGCAACATGACTAAGATGCTGCACCCATAGTAAACAGTGGACATCGGGGAGCTGGGGATGGAAAAAGGGCAGGGCCTGGGCACCGATATAAGTACAATCAAGTGAATGCAGGTGGTATGTAGCAGATATTTTTAGGATTTTAAGTTACTCCTACTGCCAGCCAGAAGTAGTGGTTTGCTTGAATTGACTCAAGAACTTCACTTAAAAGAATGTCATAGTAGCATTAGCCCTTACAGAAGTGCTTCAACTATTTCCTCTTCACAGGCAGCTGTTAACCAGCTATCAAAGCATTGATATCAGTAGGCTTCCTTCAGTGTAGTTCAGTTTCGCATGAAAGTAACAAAGCACTAGGATTATCATCTCTTTTTGCATTTCACTCAGTTTAACCAGTGAAGCCATATATATCAATTTCACTTTCATTTCCTAACATATAAAGAGGGCTCTGGATTCCAAGTGCTACAAGGAAACATTTCCATAAAAAAACCCACACCTGTTTAATGGCATTATGTTCCACAAATTCAAGGAAGCAGCTCTTTGAATAAGAGATTAAAAAGTGACCTGTAGAGGATTTTCTAAAAGTTGGACTTGACTCCCCACCCCACGCGTGTGATGTATACAGGCCTTTCACTCCCTTTGGGGATTTCATTTACACTAGTTCTTCCATCATGACAGACTTTTCCAGCCTAAACAGACCTAGAATTTCTGGTGTAGAAACAAGCTGAAAACGCATCGCGAAGAAACCCGCCTAGGCCCCACGTGTGCAGCAGAGAGAACCAGACAAAGCCACAAGCCCAGTCACTGAGCGTGCAGCCCGGTCACCCCTAAGGCTAAACCCCCTGCCCCAGTGGCAGCTGCCAGGGCAGACACGTGCTGTGGGAAAGGAATCTACCCGCGTGGATAAGCACGGGCCCCGCACGGGCCTTCGCCCCTCCCTGCGCAAGGCGCAGCCGAGGACTGGAGATGCCCGTTGGGGAATCAGGGCCCCTCCTCCACCGCGGATGGGAAAAAACCGCAGCCCTCGGGGCCCGCGCGAGGGTCCCCCGTGATCCTGCCCCGCGCGAGCCAGACTCGTCCCCGCCCCTCTCCCCGCGGAGCTCGTGCGGTAGGCAAGGGGCGGGGTCTGTATCCCGCTCGGTCCCCAGCCCTGGAGAGGGGGGCGGGAGGAGACACGCGGCTGGGGACTCCGCCAGGCCGCAGCGCTACGTCACCCTCAGCAGACTCATTCCCGCCGCCACTATGGCGCGGCCCGACCGACCCGGTTCCTCCCCGCACGCCGGGAACTCCCCCTCCTCACCATGGCGACTCGTTCTCCACAGCCCCGCTGACTGTGACGGTCCCGAACTAACAGTTCCCAACGGTCACCCGCAATCCCCCGCGCTAACCGGAAACACTCCACCAACCGCCAACCAGCCCCTAGCTCCCTACCATAGACATCACGGAACCCGACCAGAGCGCCGCCAGTGCTATAGAGAAACTCTCGCGAGAAAACCACATGGCAAAGCGTTCGCCGGCGTTGCGTAGGCTGGGAGGGGCATAATGGCGCCGTTCTTTGAGACTTTAGCAGTCATCTTTGATAGGGGCACCGTATCCTATCAGCGTCTTTGTGCCTCTTGCCCCTTCCAAGATGGCCTCTTAGTGATTATTTGTCCGCCATCTTGGAATCGGGCGGGAAGTGGCGACAGAAAGTGAGTCACGTGAGAAAGACGCTGCGTCCCGCCCCAGCCCCCAGGGGAGGCTCAGGCCGCTAACCCGGAAGCTGCTCTCGGGAAGGGGAAGTGTCTGACTGCGGAGCTGCCACTTGGCCTCCATGGCAGCCGCGGGGGATGCCGGGCGCAAAGGGGAGCCTGAAGCCTGAGCTCCTCGCTGAACCGCTCCCCTCCTAGTCCGCCGAGACCAGGGGCCAGCAGGGGAAGGCGAAGGCGCTGCCGGCGTCTCCCTGGGGCTGGTAGGAAGGGCCAGGCTCCCTCCAGGGAGCTGCTGACTGGCCCTGTGTCTCGGGGCGAGTGGCCTTTCTGTTGCACCTGGGGCTGGTATCGTCTGTGAGCGGGGTGGGCCCTTCTCTCACCCGGGCGGAAAGGTGCTCCCTGCCCCCAGGCTGTGGGAGAGAAAGGGCCTTTCCGCTCCCCCGGGGGTGGCTTAATCCCCTGTGGCCCTTGACAGGGGAGGCGGCGAGAGGGAGAGAATCGTGGTATCTCAGTTGCTGTTGACAGATCCAGGGATCAGGACCAGGAAAGTGGGGTGTCTCTCTCACACGTAGCTCTTGGGGGAGGGTGGGAGTTTGTGGCACCACTGGGGAAGAGACGCCTCTGACCTTCATGATTCTGCTGGAGCCGCAACACCTGCACAAGTTGAAAAACTACATGCAGTAAAAGCTGGAAAAGTTGAATTTCACTTTAAGCGAGTGGACAAAAAGCAACAACATGGATGATTTCATCTCCATCAGTCTGCTGTCTCTGGCTATGCTGGTTGGCTGTTATGTGGCGGGGATTATCCCCTTGGCAGTTAATTTTTCAGAGGTAAGCAGGTTCCACCAGACTGTCCATCCCTTGTCATGCAAGAATTTTGTGAATGAGAGAGACAGACACCTATCAAATCGTCTAGCTCGTCCCCTTGGGACTACTGCTGTCTAGTTACCAGTGACAGTTTAAATTAGGGAGCTTTCAAAAGAAACATTGAGTGAAATATTAAATTTTATTCAACAGCACAGAATCTGTAATGAGTGTAAAATGTATTTTAAAGTTGCTTTAAAATGAATCCTACAATTAATTCGGAACTGCAGATCCTCTCATTGCCGAAGTAGAACAAAGACTCTGCATCAGTAGGAAGGCGGTGGCAGAAGCTTAATGTTTCTTTTTCAGAATGGTTTTAGATTATAAACTCTTGAAGGCAGTGACTGGTTTTTACTATATGTCTGCACAGTGTCTGGGTTGAGGCGTCTAAAAACAATACAAATAATAAGAAAAATTATCTACAAAACTCAATGTTTCCCTCTTTAATTTTCCACAATAATATTCCAAAACCACCATCATGGTTGCTTTCCCTGTGCCCAAAGAAAATTGGGTGTGACTCCTAGAGCTCACAAAAATCTTCTAAGCATTATGTAATCTATTTGGATACTTATATGGTCCACATCACTGTAGTATTTGAGGGAGATGGGGTGACTTAATAACCCACTGTTCTCTCACCTCTTACGAGCTGAGCCTCATATCTTCACAGTTCCGCACTGTTCAACAGTGACGCTACCTCTCCCAGTCCCCCAAATAGTTGTTTTTATATTGGGGTAGCACCCAGAACCCCCAGTTAGGACTGGGGCCCCATTGTGTTAAGTGTTTTACAAACAGTAAAAGTTCCTGCCACAAAGAGTTTACAATATAAGTATAATATAGTGTTAGGAGTCTTATCCTTGATTAGGCACATTAAGGACACAATGTTGATGTGGGGGTGTACATGAATGAAGACTGTCATAGAGACATAAAGATGAAGGAGTATCTTCTGGAGGAGGGGGAGAAACTTATTTTATTAAATAAAACACACTTTAGGCCCTAACAGATTTCTTCCTGTAATTAAATATTTAATGCTTGGCTCCTAGTTCCCTTTTTGCTTTAGATATGTATATCAGTGACATTACACTTTTTTGTTTGTGATTGTAATAATGGAATCAGTAAATGAAAAGGGGAGTTTAGAATGAATGTGATATTGAAAGTTTGTTGAGAAAATGTCTCAATGGGAATTATGGCCATCTCATAGTCTCATTAGCAAGATTGCATCTTATGCATTAGCAATAATGGTTTAACTAGTAAACCCTTTTCCAATTTTTCTTGCTTTGCTTGTTACAAGAACTTGGCGTTTCTGGAATATGCACTAACCTGGTGTGCAAAAATAGTGAGTTTATTTACCTTTGTTCAAGGTTTAATTCCAAATTGTAATCCTAGGGTTCTAAACTAGATTAGTTTAGGAGTGAAATTACCTTTGCTTAGAATGTTGTGAGATCTGGGTGCAGACAGTCTCAAAAGAAGGTTCCAAAGTCTGTATAACTACGGAGTTTGAATGAAGCAGTTTGTTTCAGGGATGACTTAGTGAATTGTTTTCCTAACTGAAAATCTGTTTACCTAATTAATTTTCAAATAAGGACAAGTCAATTTAGACCCAAGTTCTTTTTAACTTGGCTGACATGAAGAGACCCTTGTGACTGTGCAAGAAAACAGTGTGGATTTTATGGTTCTCTTGTTCTATGCAGGTTTTGGACTGGTGTATTTCATATTGGATTATATTAGGGTTTAACGCTCAAACAGTTCTTTCTGTACAGTATCTGATATTGGCTCCCATCACCATAGTGTCTAAGCACAGTTAAATCAACGTAATCTTGTTAAAAATTTTAACCATGTAGAAAACACTTTAATTGTCATAATATTAATCCTAAGGCTTGTCTATATGTAAAGTCGCACCAGTTTATCTTAAGGTGTGTTTAAAAAAAACTGATTTAGGTGAAACTCATGCAAAAGGCTGTGTGGACATTATTTCATTTTACACCCATCTTATTTCAGTTTAGTTTAAGTCAATTAGGCCATGTCTCAGCTACTGGTGCTATAGCTCTCCCACTGTAGCACCATACTGGACCCTTGCTACAGCAATGGAAAGGTTTTTTCTGTTGTTGTAGGTAATCCACTGCCCGCAGTGGTGGTAGGTAGGTCCACAGAAGCAGTCTGCTGTCGAACTAGCCGTGCATCCACACAAGGGCTTGGGTTAGCATAGCTATGTCATTATCCCCCGAGGGAGCGACGTAACCATCTATGCCTATCAGAATTTTAAGTGTAGACTAGGCCTCAGAAACATGTTTAAGCTAAATTATATAAGTCACTCTTAAAATGTGTGTCCACACAGAGGTTTCCATTAGTTTATCTAAACCAGTGTAAATTAGTGTGTGTAGATAAGCCCCTAATGTGGCTAATCTAATGATTCTGATTGAAGCATGTTTGTGTTGTGAGGTGTCACTATAATTACATTATTAATTTTCATGAAATTACTTGTTCTCTGTTATTTTTTTTCACTTTGACCTCTGACTAGCTGATGAGTATATTTTAAACAAATAAGTTAATAGTTTCATCATAAACTAGCACTTGGCCTTGTTATATATCAAATTAGGATGATGGTGACTGCTTTTTCACTGCAGTTTGCTAATTGTTTAAGAAAAACTAAACTTTTGCAGCGACATCTTTGTAGTTGTGTAGAGAGTAGAATACCTTTTAATATTCCATTGAAATTTTTATTTAATCCTTCTAATCAGACTTTCAGATCAGTATAAATGCCATGGTAAATCTTAGAAGAAGTAGCATAAAACAGTTGGCGACATTCTGCATTTATGCATCTCCTGATCAAACAATTTTTTTTTTTTTTTTTTTAAATCAAGCTGACATAAATTGTGAACTGGTGATTTTGAGAGCTCAGTTGTTATCTTTGACTAATACAGCTCCATAATTCAAGCTTTCCTTTAAATAAACCCTTTTAATGATTTACATGACTTCTGTTTAAACCTACCTTGGGGATTGAATCCCTTCTGTAATGTGAAACGTTAGATGCTTGTAAAACAGGAATTTCACTACTTACTCCAGTTTTAATCCTTCAGTAGAGTTCATATTCATTTTTTTAATATGAAAAGTTTAAGCCCTGGCAAGGTTTTAGGTTTTTTTTATATGGGTCCATCAATAGTAATTTTCACTTGTTCCATTTTTTTAAAATCCAGTCAGTTTGTCTGATGGAATGTTGCTGGAGAGGGGCCTTTAAAGCACAGTTGTAGTCAGGAAAGTGTAGTAAGGACAACTTCTTGCTCAACACACAAGAACGGCCATATTGGTTTGGACCAATGGTCCATCTAGCCCACTAGCCTGTCTTCCGACAGTGGCTAATGCCAGGTGCTTCAGAGGGAATAAACAACAGGTAATCATCAAGTGATCCATCCCGTCCGTCGTCCACTCCCAGCTTATGACAAACAGAGGCTAGGGCTCACTCAGAACATACTGTTGCATCCCTACCATCCTGGCTAATAGCTATTGATGGATCTATGTTCCATTAATTTATCTAGTTCTTTTTTGAACCCTAATATTATTTTGGCCTTCACAATATCCTCTGGTAATGAGTTCCACAGGTTGACTGTGCACTGTGTGAGGAAGTACTTCCTTTTGTTTGTTTTAAACCTGTTGCCTATTGATTTCATTGGATGATCCCTGGTTCTTGTGTTACATGAAGGAGTAAATAACATTTCCTTATTCACTTTCTCCACACCAGTCAAGATTTTATAGACCTCTATATTCCCTCTTAGTCATCTCTTTTTCAAGCTGAAAAGTCACGGTCTTTTTAATCTCTCTTTATACGGAAGCTGTTCCATACCCCTAATCATTTTTGTTGCCCTTCTCTGTACTTTTTCCATTTCTAATATATATTTTTTTGAGATGGGGCAATCAGGTCTGCACAAAGTATTAAAGATATGGGGCTTACCATGGATGTATATAGAGCAGGGGTCGGCAACCTTTCAGAGGTGGTGTGCCGAGTCTTCATTTATTCACTCTAATTTAGGGTTTCGCATGCCAGTAATACATTTTAATGTTTTTAGAAGGTCTCTTTCTATAAGTCTATAATATATAACTAAACTTTTGTTGTATGTAAAGTAAATAAGGTTTTTAAAATGTTTAAGAAGCTTCATTTAAAATTAAATTAAAATGCAAGCCCCCCGGACTGGTGGCCAGGACCCGGGCAGTGTGAGTGCCACTGAAAATCAGCTCGCGTGCTGCCTTTGGCACGCGTGCCATAGGTTGCCTACCCCTGATATAGAGGCATTATGATATTTACTGTCTTATTAACTATCCCTTTCCTAATGGTTCCTAACATTGTTAGCTTTTTTGGCTGCTGCTGCACTCCCTATATATCTGAGTTACATACATTTGTTTTTGTTACTGTTACCACTGCTATTCAGAACCAGTATCATCTATGGGTGAACAAACTATATTGCATATTGGTTTATTCACCAGCAACAGTCCTACAACCTAGGTGACATCTTCATCTCCATCGTCTCTAAACCTGCACATGTAGGCAGTGTTCAAATCCTGACTTATCTCCCTCTATAAAATCTCTAAAATCCTACCCTTTTCTCTCTGCCCATGCTGCTAAAACTTCCATCCAAGCCCTATTCATCTACTGCCTTGGCTATAGAAACCACCCTCTCTCTGGCTTTCCTTATACCCACTTTGCTCCCCTCAGCGCCATTTAAAATGTAGCTACTAATCTTCCTGGGTCATCATTCTGTTCATGTGGCTCCCTTCTCTGAAATCACCCACTGATTTCCCTCTTCGCTGCCCATCAAATATTGACTTCAGATTCTTAGTCTTACCCTTCACAATTTAACACCTCCTAATTTATCCTCTCTTGATTTGTATGGTGTCCGGTTGACTGTCAATGTCAGCTTTGGTTATCCATTTGTCCACTTCTCCCATGAAGACTTTTGGGCTTTTTTTTTAATATGCTGCCACTCATGCATGGAATACATTCTGAATTAGTTCATAAAGACACTACTCTGTCCTCATTCAAATATGTCCTCAGGACTTCTCTTTAGCACAGTGTCTGGGGAAGCTGCTAGCGAAGTTGTTGATAAGCTAGGTAGATGGCCAGAAGGTGCCTCTGAGATGTCTTTCTTTTCTTTTCTTTTTTTTAATATAACTATCAGCCATTTAGCCGTGCCTGTGTCTGGGCTATATAATAACTATTTCCCTCGTCTACCTTCCCCATTCTTTCTATTTGCCTCACTTGTTGCCCTTCTCGTCATTTAGATTGGAAGTTTTTTGGTGTTAGGACCATTTTTTACTCTTTGTACTGTGGTTAGCACAAGGTGTGAAACTCATTTGGAGATGAGGAGGGCAAATCCCCTTACACAGCTATGATCAATGGGCAGAGAGAAATGCTGGGCTACATATTCCTAATAATTCACAGCACAATGCCCACCCTTGTCCATGGGAGGTTTGCACAGAGTTCAAAGGGAGCATGTGGCCTTCATGTAGTAATTAAACAAATGATTATTTTTATTAGCTGTTTAGTGCCTTGTTGTTACATTCATCACACATTGGTGCTCCCTTTTAGGCCCGCTGCTATTCCTGAGCTTCGGTTGTTTCCTTCCTTATCCTCCATCCTCTCTTTCTCTCCCTCTTCCTTGTTTTTGAGAGTCTTCTCTGTTCTTTCCTCTGCATTTCCTTGCCTATAGCAACCTCCAGTTGCCTCCACCATGGCTTTCAATCCCAGCTCCTTCCCCAATCCATCTATTAAAATGATCAGCAATTAATAGTTAATGTTGACACTCCAGATTAATAGAGAACAGAGGACTTTCCCCTACATTGTTGTTTCAAACTGTGGATTCAGGCAGATATCACTTTATCAGTTACACTCTGTTTATGTTTAGAAAGTTATCTCTGCAGCCATGAAGTCTAGAAATTTCCTTTGTTTTTTAAATGAAAGCTGAGTTTCTGCACAGTCTGGATATATCCTGCAGGCTTCATAAATACACCTTGCTGGCCAGGTGTTATTTGACACCCTGGTCTACTACAGTTGGGCTCCCGATCCTGATCAGGGATTCTAAGTGCTACTATAATTCAAAAAATAATTTACAAAGGGAATTTTTGACTCCGTTTCTATAATCTAGCCTCATTAAAGAGCAATGATCAACAAGTTGTACACTGTATTAATACTGCATTATTATTTATTGGTTTTAACATTGCAGAGTAGATTTTGGCTTCATAGGACAAACATTTGGATTTTTACAGTGGACGAAAATAAGGATTACCATTTGTAGGGGGACACCTCAAAATGGCCTTGTTTGAATGGCTCTGAAAGTATAAACCTGAATCTGTCAAAATTGGGCTGCTGGTGGGCATCCTTCAAAACTCATGTATGCTTAAACAGTATTCACCTCAGTGGATCTGGCAGCTGAGGTTCAGAGTAATCTTCACTGTCAAGTAAAATAGTCCTTTCTACTGCAGGTATTTCCCACTTCATTGATTCTTAGCTGCCCTTATTTATCGAAGAAGAGGACATCTTTCATTTTCATTTCCTGCTCAAAATTGTCTGAGTTAGAGATGCTGACAATACACATTCCTATTCCAACTGTTTATTATCCTTTAGGAATGTAAAGTTAAGAAATTCAGTTTCTGGAATGAAAACCTATATTGTAAAGTTTTGTGGATCATTTTTTCCCTTCTTTTTTATAATCTCTCTTTTTGTACTACTTTGGAATCTATCAGGCATTACATGAAAAACAGTGAACTTTTTCTAAATCAACCATAGAAATTAGAGAAGGGATAGTAACCTATTAATCTGTCACCACTATCTTGGGGGACTGTACTGTAGTCTAATAGACCTCACTTTTGGGAAGGGGGTGGGGGGGAATCCTAAATGATGATTGGCAAATTTTAACCCATTGTGTATTTCTGACAGGGTAGATTGATATCAATCACTGCTTCTAATCATGATTTAAATCAGCAAGCAGGAAATTTTGATTTAAATAATCGATTTTAATCTTGATTTGCATTTGTACTTTTTATGATTTTCCTAAAGAAAGGTTGATTCTCATTGATTGGTAAGCATTAAAACATGTTGGTTTGCAACTAAATATAACCTTCACACTAAATTTGGTCCTCTCTTTTGCTATACAGGAGGATACAGTATATCTCTGCATGCTTATTTAACCAATTACATAGCTTAGCATACATTTATTCAGATTTTTAATTTTTATATTTTTATTACATTAGAAAATAGTGAAAGTTACATTTCTTCTTTACTAGATGATTAATTTTGTACTTGTGATTTGTGTCAATCTGCATTTGGATGGAAATTGGAATTCAGTTAAAATGCACAAAACCAGCATTTTGATTTTGTTTTTATTAAATAAAACTACTGTAAATATGATGAATACATACAAAACATTTTGATAAACTTTTTTATTTAAAACAAACTGATTTGTTAAACTAAATTATCTGTAGTTAGTGAATTGAAATGATTATTTCTGGTCATCACATCCTTCAAGATTTTAGAACTAGTAGATCTCACCCTCTTGCATCTCATTTGTATTCACAAGTTCTCTTGCTTTTCAACTCCCAGTTATGTTCTTAACATTGAATGAATTAGCCATTGAACTGAGCTTTTAGTTTAATAAGCTGATATGATGAAAATACTCTCTCTGCACCTGCAGAAGAGGCTAGTTCTGTCAAAAGTTGGTTTAACACTTCAACAGACTGGTTCCAGGTGCTTAGCCAATGACTTCAACCAGTTCAGTGGTTTGACTTTCTTTAATACTTCAGCAGCAAACATACTTCTTGAATATTATTTTTTTTATTTAATCTAAATTATTTTAACAGATTATGGTAAAAATTAGGCCTTAATATCAGCTATCGTAATTTCAAATTTAATTTTAAATAGGTTTAGTTTTAAAGAGAAAAATGTATTTAAATAAAATAATCCAATTATATATTTTTTAAAAAGCATGGTCTTCTATCCACCCTACTTTGTAATTCAAAGTAACAAATCTTATCAAGCACTGAGTTGTTGAGCAGGACTGCATGAAGTAAGTTTACTCCAGCGTAAAGTAAGTAGTGTGTGTTAAATAGTGTTTGGCAGTGTGTGCAGAAAAAGCTCAGAAGTGAGTCTGTGGACGACAGATCTCACTTAACACTGGGTTAAAGTAATCTCTAAAACATTGCAAGGGAAACATGCATTGCATCCATCCTACTTTGATCTGTGGATCAGGAGCTGTAATTTCTCATGCTACTGGTCTTTTCAACACTCTTGAGCAAAAATATTGATTCCAAATGTTACAGTTTCTGGTTTTTGTTGGGGGATAGGAGAGTTTTTTGTTCATTACTAAAGAGTGTTACTTGTTTTATGCTTGCTTGCAGGAAAGGTTAAAGCTGGTGACAGTTCTGGGTGCTGGGCTCCTCTGCGGAACTGCCTTGGCGGTAATTGTGCCTGAAGGAGTACATGCACTTTATGAAGACATTTTGGAGGGTGAGGAAGAAAAAAAAAAAAGCCTGATATATGTCCTTGTGCAAGACAGTTGATAAACCAGAAAGGCACAAGAAGAGTATCTTACTCTGAGAATAATTAAAATTAATCTCTTGCTGAAACCTCAAACAATGGGAATTGCCTTTGAAAGAGATTTAATTTGTGTTTATAAGCTGCTGTTTTCTGTGGTTTAGTTCCCTTTTGGTTATTGCAATCACTATCAGTGGTGTTTTATAGAGCTCCGTATATTTTATCTTGCAAAAGAATCTCACTCCCTTGTAGCTGAAGAACTTTCTACGCTCAGTTGGCGTCAAACAATTTTACTAATTAGTTTAACAGGCCAAAATTGCCTGTTAAACTAATTAGCAAAATTGTTTGACGCCAACTGATTTTTTTTGTTAAGTGAAAGTACATGTCTTAGAGAGACATAGGTATAGGGTATACCTGAAGCCCAAAAGTCTTGGATAACTGTACCAATTATACCATCCCTTAGTTATATCAGGTAATGCCCATCATCTCTCATTCGAGTGCATTCTAATCCTCATTGGAGCTTCAGGTGCTTTTCCAATGGTACGACACAGGTTTTGAGTAGATTTAAGATCAGTAATTCAGTCAAAGGTGGGTGGCAGCAACGCACTGGGTCCTAATACAAAGAAATGTCAAGATGGGGGAGAGGGGACTCTAGAGGGCTTTTCAAACATGTTTGAAGTACTAGTACTGCTACTGCATATCAGTGGGTGGGAACCACTGCTATATGCCACTATAGTAAGTTTGGGTTTTTTTCTTTATATATCTGTGCTTTCCTTTTACATGCTTTGGAGGAGAATATATTTTTCATTTTTACTATTTGCACTTATTTAACCTACTTTATAGTCTGTCTCTGTGTATTTTAGGCTTGTCTAGTGTCTTTCATGTAATTTAAAATTATTCATATTTAAGAAACATAGTTTTATGTTATTGCAAGGTTCTATTTATTCATGTGTTCATAGACTTTCCAATCTGTATGTTTATTGTAGCATCTCACTATACTGCACTTCAGTTGAGGGTTTGTGATCCATTCCATTTAAATCTTTGTTATGATTAGCATAGCATCAGACAATGTTATTGGGAGCACTTATACTTTTCTCATTAAATTTTTGGTCGGTTTATTGCCCAGGCTTGACACCTTCAGTGAGATGATCTGACCCATTAAACTATCATGTAAATAAGAGGCATTTGAAAAATTCTGTCTCTTCCTATTTACACAGCAGTTCATGCCTATTATCCATCCATATTGAAGTAAAATACATAACTGGGAAACTTACAGTATGCATTAATGGTAGCTTAAACTAAATTTCTAACACGAAATACCCTGAACAAAGCCAATCTAGCTGTAAAGAAATTATTTAAGTAACATTGAGAGTTATTTTTTTCAGATAGTGATTTTGGCCCAGAATTTAGGTCCCTTCAGTATAACTCAAACTTTGATCCTTTGCCTACCTTTGTAGGGCAAGTCGAAGAGAACTAGAACTAATAAATCAAGGAAAAATGAGTTAATCCTAATATTACCGCATAAAATGTGTGTATTATATGTGAAGATAAAGTTGTAGAGAGCTGCACCCACTTACATAGACTCAGCCATGAAGGTTGTTTATAAAAGATAAAGGGTCCACTTACAAAATAAGACATTCAGAATTAAGCATAAGAATCTGATCTGACTTGTTTTCCTTCACTCATTGATGTCTAGCAGGCCTAAAATTTAATTGTTTTGCTTTTGTCCTCTATCTAAAACTTATTGAAGTGCTAGATTAAGAAATGGACTGTCTTCTCTTCTCTTCTTTATTCCAGTTGTCTGTTCATACCTAAGACTATTTTTAAAGAGACACAGTCACGTTATATTTGGCCCTAATGAAGCTTTTGTAAAAGCCTGAGAGGCTTACAGAACCAAAGCAAATAACATGTTTTCCATTACATCTTTTAAAATTCCAATGGAAAGTTTGCTTAATCAATACACTTTCCTCTGCAGTGTTGCAACACAAACTTTGCTACCTTGTGCTAGTATATAAGTACCAGAAAGTTAAACTTAGTCTGTTTTCCCTTAAAGCTGGTTTAAATTTTGTTTTTGGGTTATTGTTTGAAGGCCTTCTGGAAACAGTGCTTAGAAGGAAGATTGAAAGAAGAAAGGGTGTTTTAGTGGCATGCAAAATCAGGGAGACAGTTCCAAGCTTAGGGGACAGCATAAGAGAAGGCACAAAGACAAAAGTGAGAGACTCATACAAGAGTAGTGCCTGAGCAGTGCAAAAGGACCAGACGGAGATGTAGGAAGAGTGTAAAAAACAGCCATAAATTGGACAGTGTCCCTTTAATTGCAAATTAAATGATCTGTTCACAGAGTATAACTGAACATTTGCACATAGTGTTCCACTCCCTCCCCCTGAAGTGATCTGTTGAAAGGTCCATTTAATTCATAAAAAGAGTAGCAGTGAGACATCATTATATTTTGCTAGGGTTGTCCCAGATGTCTCTAACAGTGGCTGCTGTCCTCAAGAGGCCATTAGTGTTTAATTAAGCCAGAAGTCCTCATAATAGAAAACAATATTCAGTATTACTCAAGCGTTTGAACCAAAAAAAAAAAAAAACCCACCCCAGACTTACCCAGCAATTTCATCATCCACAGCTAACTGTTTCTTCAGGAGTCTGTAGAATGGCTTGCGTGCCACAGACACCTCTTTGTTCAAAGTCACCATGCCTACATTTTGTAGGGCATTGAAGCATTGCAAAATGCTTCATTTAAATTCATTTTAAAATAAATTCCCCCTAAGAGTTTTCATGAAAATATGGAGTCACCCCTCTGAATATACATTAATTATGTCTTCGGGGGGGAAAAAACCTTACAAAATAATTATAATAATGTTAAAAGAGACAAAGGTTGGGTCCAGCTCAATATCATACTTAGCACTTCTGTTGCACCTTTTCCTACGAGGATCTTGAAGTGCTTTACAAATACTAAGTAAACCTAGCAAACACTCTCATAAGTAGTAACCCTCTTTTGTGATGGAGGCAGCAAGTTCTGTCTAGAGGCTAGAATGGGGACTGGGAGTCAGGAATATATCTCAGGGCTTCTGACTCAGTCACTGATTTGGCAAGATAGCTGCACCTGTTTTGCTATCTGTAAAGTACTTTTTAGAGATTCAGGTGTGTACAGTATTTTTATAGATGAGTTAGCTGAGGCGCAAAGAGGTTAAATGACATGCCTGAGGTCACGTTGTAGTCAGGAACAAAACCCAGAACTTCCGACCCCCCCCCCCCCCCCCAACTTTGCTCAAACTAGTCACCATGCTTCCGTTATTGTTTTTTTTCCCTCCTAAACAACGAAAGGGCAGCTGAGATGACTGGGGTCATATTATCGAGAAACTGAAACAGCTTAATTTTTCTGAATATACTTGGGGCTTTTAAGTATGGTTAAATGCATGTTTTAGTAAAGTCTGACTTCCATACTTGGGGTTATACTATAACTTGAAATGTTGTGACGGGGTCCCCGGGGTGCAACCTGGATTGAGGGACCACTCAGCCCTTCAAACCCACCAACCTGGGCAGCTTCTCACACTGATGCTGAAGTCATGCTCTGGTAAGCACTGCACTTGCACGGACATCCACAGGTGGGGACACACTCAACTGTGTTACATGAATGATCTCCCAGCCACTCATGAACCATCAATAGGGAGGGTCCAGCCAATTCCCCTCAGCTCCCCAGCTTTGCACCCCAGAACTAAATTGTCTTGCACTGGTCAGAAGTCTGGCCAGTGTAAGTTCGTTAAGTAGTTTGCCACTCCCTCAATGTGGAATGGACTCACACTAGCCTTTTGTAAACTGAGCTGAGATTTCCCAAGCACTTCAACCAAAACACACTTTTTTTAGGTACAATATAAAACAGGTTTACTAACTACAGAAAGATAGATTTTAAGTAGGGCTGTCAAGCGATTAAAAAAATTTATCGCGCAATTAAAAAAATACAATTTAAATATGTTTGGATGTTTTCTACATTTTCAAATATACTGATTTCAATTACAACAGTAGTAGTGTTGGTCCCCAAAGTGGGATAAACTAGGACATTAAAAACAAAACAACAAAATCTAAATCTATTTTTCTTTCCTGCTTTATATTGTTAAGACCAGGTATGAAGAAAGCTTTCCGTCAAGGATTAGAAAATATTAGAACATCACCTTTGGGATCTTCCTAATCAACCTGTTTATCTGCTTTAGGGAAGCACCATCAGGCCAGTGAGACTCAAAATGTGATTGAATCTGAGAAAGCAGCCGAAATAACAGCTGAGCATGAGCATGGCCACGACCATTCAAAATTACACGCGTACATTGGTGTTTCCCTTGTCCTTGGTTTTGTCTTCATGCTTTTGGTGGACCAGATAGGCAGCTCCCACGTGCACTCTACAGATGGTAAGTAAAGCCTCTCCTGCCTTACTGGCACTTGCCTTGGAGCTAGTGCAGCAACCAGAATGAATTAACAAGGTGTATTTTCAGAATATGATTATTTATTATGTATTTTTAATACAGTAGTGCCCAGTCAGGATGAGGGCTCTATTTAGCTTGGTATTCTACAAACATAAAGGTAAGCATGGTCTGTTATGTGAAATAATAAAGCAGTGTTACTGTCAGTGCTGGAAGCCAGCATAATGTGAATATTTGCTTCATAATGCTCAAGTGTGTGGACTGTGCCATGCTGACAGAGAAAGTCTACTTAGAAATAATAGATGACCAACAGCATTGTGTGTTAAGGCTTTAAGCAGTGTTGGTTTTAATATATGACAAATAGAGTAGTCCACTGACATAGCAAAAATCCAAAACTGAAGAGCCAGAGCCTTAACTTCATTAGTTACTTTATTGTCTTGCTTAGAATTAAACATTTAAAAGAACAAAATATTGGCCTAGTTCAGGCTGTAAATTTTCATGGAAGAAAGGCCCCAGTCCTGCATTGTGATCTGCACAGATTGACTGTTGCAACCACATAGAGCCCTGTTGACTTCAGTGGACTTCACATGGACCACCAAGCATGATAAGGGCTATGGTGACTTTCACTGGTAATCTTCCTCAGTAGTTTCCCGGTAAGTGCATGCTGGTTTTCTGTGTACAGCAGAACAAAATGTAGGTAATCTTTCCTGAAAACTAAGCCAATAAATATTTATACTTTTAATGTGAAATTTCATTCCCCTGTAAAAACCTTTTGAATAAAATGTAGTTCAAAATACTGTTGAAATGACCATTCTATCATACTTCACTTACATCCTTATTTCTTGTCAGTGTTCAGCAATGTGCTTATGTTTAGATTTTGTTAATGTAAGTATTTTATATTCTTTATCACATTCTCTCGCTTTTCTGTCTTTCCCCTCCTCTACACATAGACTTCTCACCTTGATTGAAAGTCTTCCCCGCAGATGCTCATGTCTGTGTACTGACTCTGTTATCTTATTCGCTTAGCTTCTGAAATGGAGGCTTGGCAAATAGGTTAGCAAGAAACTCAGTAGAGCAACTTGTATTAAAATCCTTGTTTCTACATTTTACAACACCTTTTTTTTTCTCTTTCCTGGTTAGGAGAAAATGGGCTTCCTTGTATCTTTGACCTATTAAGATGCACAGACTCAAAAACTGAACAATATAGGGAACAATTTTTCTGAGCCTTTGGTTTATCTCCCACATGAAATATAACAGAGTAACTGCATGTGTTGCCGGAATAGTTAGGGATTTATAAAATGCCTTTTCCTGACTTGAACCTTGAACCAGTGGTATTAATTACCCATTAATGTTATCTCAGTTGACTGGATTTTCTATTCCCTTAAACTAGGATAGATATAGAGGTTAGAATGGGGTATAACCTTTAAATGTGATCATCTGTTTGGGTTTCGTGGATAGTCCAGAACTAAGGACATAGGTTTAAATTAAGAGGAATTAAATGACAGAAGAACTTGAAGGGGTGTTGTAGCCGTGTTGGTCCCAGGGCTTTAGAGAGACGGGTTAGATAATATCTTTTATTGGACCAACATCTGTTGGTGAAAGACAAGCTTTAGAAAACGTCTACTTTCACCAACCGAAGTTGGTCCAATAAAAGATATTACCTCATCCACTTTGTCTCTTGAACTTGAAGGGTGAGAGTTAACTTGAGAGTGTGAATAGATGGAATAAGCTTCCAGTTCAGGTAGCAGAGTCAAGTAGCAATATAGTTAAAGTTGTCTGACCACTTGAAATTTAAAGGATTAGATATTTTTATGTTTGTAACAGTAGTTGACAGCCCACTGGAAAAAAATTTCACTGATCAATTCCCCTTCTGTATAGGAGTGGTTTTTTTATTTCTCCAGAAGAAGTTAGTTTACAAATAGATGGTGAGATAAAAGTAGTTATCAAACAATTACAGACATGAATGGCCCATCGTCTGCCTTCAATCCTAAGCAGTTATGCATGATGTTCTCTTTCTACATTAAAGAGTATGGGAGGATTCTGCCATCTGCTTCAGTCCATATGATAGCATATAGAGTTCATAAACAGCTCACAAGGAGCCAGCAAGGAGTTGCCCATAGTCCAGTCACTGCCATAGCTGGCCCTTCCTATAAGCCCCAGCTCAGGGGGCATAGTGGGAGGGAGGAGGCCTGGATAGCACATGATAGTGTGGGCATTCTGTGCTGCATCAGACTGTGGAGTAGCCCAGAGGCAGCATTTGGGAGGCTGACGTAAATTAGAGCAACTCTTGGCTGCTCTTATTTAGTCTGGGAGATGCACTAGCCCTTGGAGTAGCCCAGAATCCTGAGTACAAAGGTGGCTTAAAGCTACCTTTCTGGGCTGAGCTGGGGAAGGTAAAGAATCTCAAACTATAGTTTAGTTTCAAAAAGATGAGGGAAGATGACTGTTGCATCCCCTTGTCAATGTTCCCTTAAATTCTGAAGGATAGTATATGATATCTTGACTAGTTTGCCTGGGAAACCTATGGTAATTGCTTAACTGTTTAAAAATGGGTCACAGCTGAGAAATTATGTCTCGGTGTTTGTAATATGTTTTCTTCCAGCATGATTCATATGTTTGTTGTTATCTTATATTGTCTAATGCTTAATTTCCTGATGATTATTTCAGACCCAGAAGCGGCAAGGTCAGGCAATTCCAAAATCACTACTACACTGGGACTAGTGGTCCATGCTGCAGGTAGGCTGAATAACTGTAAGATCTGTAAGGGGCAATCTTCTGTCACTGTCATTTTTCCTGTCTAACTTAAATAAACCTTTTGAATTTTAAATTGCAATAATTATTGTATAGTCACCAAAAAAAGCTTGCACTGTGGGGATTTTTTATGTATTTAGAAGCACATTTTCCATCTTTTCCTAAGTAAGCTAACTGAACATTGTTTAAAAATGGTTTGAAAAAATCCACACAGGGACTGGGATATATGTCTAGATATGATTCAGATGAAAAGGATTTAGGGAGGTTTTTAGAAATCTTAATCACAGTAAACCTGATTTTTAACTTTGTAGGAGAGAAACTACTCTAGATGCTAAGAAACAACATAGAGAATTTTTAAAATGTATAAATAGTTGGGGGGTAAGTGTTAGCAATGCAAAATAACACTTCATCCAAAATTTTTAAGGGGCAGGGGACACCAATTTGTCTATTATAACTGCAGCTGTAACAGTATTATAGTATGTTTGATCAGTCATTTAGGATCTGGTGAGTCCCCATTTGATGTATTTAGTAAATTACTTTTACTGTAAAATGAAGGCTATTTTGAAAGCCTTGGATTTTTTGCATCTTCTGTTTTTTTTTAAAAACAAAAGGAGAGTGATTGGCTTGATTAAATCCTAATATGAAAATAGTATTCTGCCTCCCGAAAATGTTCCTGGGAGTCTTAATTAGATACAATATTTTTCTTCGTTTCTTTTTCTGAAGACTTGTGGTGCATTGTTAACCATCTGCTGCTCCAACTCCAGTGGTGGCTGCTGATCAGTGATGGATGAAGCAATACATACAAATATTTGTTATGTTATACATGTGGGGTTGAAATCTTTGTAATGAATTATTTATTCATTTATTTGGATTTCAATAGTGCACAACGGGCTAGGCACTGTAAACACATTTAATAAAAAAGATACTTCTTGTTCCAGGGATTTTACCACTTAAATGCAAGTTAGATTTAGCAATTTGTTTATATTGAACCTTTGGCTGCCTCATCTTCAATCTGCCCCATCTTCAATCTGCCCACTAATCCGTCTCCGCTGGGACCACTTCTAAAATTCCAAACCTCTGAGAAACTTTCATAGAGGAGTCACTTTGGGGGGAGTGGGAAGAAAGGTGTAATTTTGTGGGGGGGAAATCCATATTTGGTGGAGGGGAATGACTTGCATGCAGGATGGGCAATATTCAGTGCTGGACCCATGACTGGTTCTAGGTCCAATATCTTGCAGGCCACTGGGGCTAGAAAATGGTGCATTTAACCACTGGAAATGTAGGTATGTTCTCATTCAACAAACACTCCTTGCCAATGAAATGGCAACACTTAATTCTACTCCTAGTAGATTGGAAGATATTGGTCATCATTATACATTTATATATAGAAAAGCTACTTAAGTAACTTTTAGAAGTTTCTAAAATGTATTGGTTAATACTTTCCCCCGGTCTTGCCAAGACCTTTACAGTTTGGATTCATGGTCTTAAGATAAGCCACTTTTACAGATGGGAGAGGGGAATGTTGTGAAAAATAGTATCAATTTTAAATTTCTCTAAAACTTCTTTAAAGCAGTTTTTCCTCTAAAAATATGTTCTATAAACAAAATATTTGTCTGTGTCATACAGTGTTAAGGTTTTGATTCACACTCATTTGGGATGATCTGTTTAACTCATTCATTTACTTTATTGTTTATATATAATTTGTGTAGCTCAAACTATCATGAAGTAATCCTCTACACTTCACTCTGTGTGTGTGTGTGTGTGTGTGTGTGTGTGTGTGTGTGTGTGTGTGTGTAATATAAATGCATACATATACACAAATGTTTTTGGATCTACCATGATAAAAGGCACTGTGTAAATGTACGTCATGAAACAGATTTTAACCAAAAAATGTTGTTTCATTAATGCATGTGTTTTATATAAAAAGAGAGAATTTTTTTATGAACAGCCAATTAACTGATTTGTATGTTTTTCTTTTGATTTTTTTCACAGTAAAACAATGTTTATGTAACATTTAGGCATTTCACAATTCCAAAAGTAATAACTAGAATTCTTTGTAAATTTGTAAAGATTAAAACTGATTTTCAGCTTTAAGTTTAGATACGAAACACATTCCATAACTTTTGAAATTAGTTACTAAATCTGTTCCCTGAATTATTCCAGTTTTATATTAGGACATACCAAAGACTGAGCAGACTCCGTGTGAAATCCTTGCGCTATTGAAGTCAGTGGCAAAACTCCCCTTGGCTTCACTAGGGCTAGGATTTTGCCCTCAAACCTCAGAGTGGCTCAGGAAAGGAAGGGGGAAGCAAGTCAGAGAGCAGCTGGGTCAGTATTAAGGGTTTTGTAAGTAAGGGAAATTATTTTTAAAGCAATATACAATTTTATATTGGTAGCCAATGGAAAAATAAGTAAACCTTGTGGTGTGTATGAATAATCAGTGAACTCTTATGCGCTCTTTTGGCTTTCTACCCATTAAGCTGATGGTGTTGCATTGGGTGCAGCAGCTTCCACTTCTCAGACCAGTGTCCAGTTAATAGTGTTTGTTGCAATTATGTTACACAAGGTAAGTCCAGATCATAAATTCATACTTTTTTTTTGTTTTTAAAGAAAAGTCAGTTTCTACTGCATGTAGGAGGAGTTAATTATTTGGGTTTCTTGCTTGAGTTAACCTCAGTATGTGGAGTTGCAGTGAAGTGATCAGGTGGTAATACAAAATAAGGGATTGGAGAACACAAGTATAATATTGGGTGGCTATGGGTATCAAAGGAAGCTATATCCAGTCAGTTTGGGTGGGGGAGGATGCATTTCAGCTGTTCATTGACAAACCCAACCCCCTGCTGCCCAAACTATCTGACTATGACCTACAAAAATGGGGGAGAGAGAGAAAGGAGAACAATATATTCACTGGAGGAAATGTAGCAGCCACAATGATGCAGCTGCGCTGCTGCAGCATGTCTGGTGAAGATGCTCTATGCTGACGGGAGAGTGCTCTCCTGTTGGCATAATTACTGCACCTCAAGGAGAGGCAGAAGCTAGGGTTACCATTTGTCCCCCCGCCCCCCTCCCTCCCCCCCATGCAGAGTGCGCGCGACTAACAGGGCAGCCGGCCGGATGGTGCCACTTACATGGGGCTCCGACAGCCAGAGAGAGCCCCTCCTCCTCCCCCCTGCAGCAGAGATCACTCCCTCCCTCCCTCCCTGCATTCGCAGATCGACTCCGGCAGTCTGGAGCTCCTCCTCCCCTGCCAGCCAGCCTGCCGGGACGAAGGGCTCAGGCCGTTAATGAGCAAGCTCACAGAGACATTAGGCGAAGGCCAACAACAAGGGGGCCAGGGGGTCGGAGAAGGGGCAGGGAGGTTTTGGATAGGGCAGTCAAGAGACGGGGGCGGGGGGGCGGGAGTTCGGGGAGGGGGCTTTCTGGGGGAGGGTGTGGATAAGGATTTGGGCAGTCAGGGTACAGGTAGGGGGTAGGGTCCTGGGGGGCAGTTGGGGGGGGTCTTAGGAGGGGGCAGTTAGGGGATAAGGAACAGGGAGGCTTAGGTAGGGGGTGGGGTTCTGGAGGGCAGTTAGGAGCAGGGGTCCCAGGAGGGGGCAGTCAGGGGACAAGGAGCGAGGGGGGGGGTTGGGAGTTCTGGGGGGGGCTGTCAGGGGGCAGGAGTGGGGAGAGGGATCGGAGCAGTCAATGGGACAGGGAGCAGAGGGGTTTAGATGGGTCAGGAGTTCTGGGGGGGCTGTCAGGGGGTGGGGAGTGGTTGGATGGGGCGTGGGAGTCCCAGGGGTCTGTCTGGGGGTGTGGGTGTGGATAAGGGTTGGAGCAGTCAGGGTACAGGTAGGGGGTAGGGTCCTAGGGGGCCAGTTAGGATGGGGGGAGGGTCTCAGGAGGGGGCAGTCAGGGGACAAGAGGCAGGGAGGCTTAGGTAGGGGGTGGAGTCCTGGGGGGCAGTTAGGGGCAGGGGTCCCAGGAGGGGGCAGTCAGGGGACAAGGAGCGGGGGGGAGGGTTGGGGGTTCTGAGGGGGGCGGGAAGTGGGAGGGGCAGGGGTGGGGCTAGGTCAGGACGGGGGCGGGGCTAGGGCGGGGCTCCTCCCGTCCTCTTTTTTGCTTGCTGAAATATGGTAACCCTACAGAAGCTATGTCAGCGTCTCCCGCCAACATAGTGCAGTGTGGACACTGCTTTAAGTCAATGTAACTTGCATGGCTTTTTCACACTCCTGAGCGACGTAAATTACATTGACTTAAGCGGTAGTGTAGACCAGCCCCTAGGGATACTTGAAGAAGCCCTGGGGATATGGCAAGGGGTACTTATGTATGTTATGTTAAAGTACGGAAAACTGTTTCCTCCTGCTAGGATTCATTTCTATCTGTATGTGTGGTTCTCAGCACTATGGGAACAATATATACATTACTCCTGGGGAAATTCTGTACCAAAAAATAAAAAATTCTGTGCACAATATTTTAAAATGCTGCACATTTTATTTGTCAAAATATCATAATATTATCATACTATTTTCAATTATTTTGGTAATTTATTTCATAATACCTGTCAGCAAGTGTGTCTGTAACAATACAGACAACAAAAAAGATCCAGAAAATGTTTTTTGACAAATAGATTCCTTACTAGGTGTATTAGCACATCTATATGGCTCCACAGAACAGACAGCAATAATATTTCCATGTATGTCAAGCACAGAAGACTTTAAGGGTATGTCCACACAGCAAAGAAAAACCCACGGCTGGCCCATGCCAGCCAACTCAGGCTCACGGAGCTCAGGTTTGGGGGCTGTTTAATTGCTGTGCAGACTTCTGGGCTCGGACTAGAGCCAGAGCTCTGGGACCCTTCCATTGGGTTGCCAGGTGTCTGGTTTTCGACCAGAACACCCGCTCGAAAAGGGACCCTGGCAGCTTCGGTCAGCACCGCTGACCAGGCCGTTAAAAGTCTGGTTGGTGGTGCAGCAGGGCAGGCAGGCTCTCTGTCTGGCTCCCAGCAAGAGGCTGGCATGTCAGTCCAGCTCCTAGGCGAAGGGGCGGCCACGGGGGCTCCGCGTGCAGCCCCCACCGTGAGCGCCAGCTCTGCAGCTCCCATTGGCCAGGAACTGCAGCCAATGGGAGGTGCAGGGGCGGTGCCTACGGGCAGGGGCAGCACGCGGAGCCCCCTGGCCCCTCCACCTAGGAGCTGGAGGGACATGCTGGCCACTTCCTGGGAGCCACCTGAGGTCAGTGCCGCCCAGAGCCTGCATGCTAAAACCTCTCCTGCATTCCGAACCCCTTGGCCCCAGCCTGGAGCCCCCTCCCACACCCAAACTCCCTCTCGGAGCCCGCACCCCATCTTCCTGCTCCAGCCCGGAGCCCCCTCCCGCACACTGAACCCCTCATTTCTTGCCTCACCCAGGAGCCCATACCCCCTCCCACACTTCAACTCCCTGCCTCAGCCCGGAGCCCCCTCCCACACTCCAGATCCCTCATCCCTGGCCCCATCCCAGAGCCTGCACCCCCAGCCGGAGCCCTCACCACCCCAGCCTGGTGAAAATGAGTGAGTGAGCGAGGGTGGGGGAGAGCAAGCGACGGGGGGGGGGGAGAGGGGATAGAGTGAGTGGGGGCGTGACCTCAGAGAAGGGGCAGGGCCTTGGGGCAGGGAGCGGGGCAATTAGAAAGTTGGCAACCCTACCCTCCCACCCTGCAGGGTCCTAGAGCCCGGGCTCCAGCCCCAGCCCAGAAGTCTACACAGCAATGAAACAGCTCCACCACGCCCAAGACCTGTGAGCCCAAGTTGGTTGGCATGGACCAGCTGCGGGTTTTTCTTTGCTGTGTAAACATATCCTAAAGGGCAGTACATCCTTAGGAGTGAAGTTAGGCCATGATTTGGCACAGCACTTAAATATGTCCATAAAGTTCAGCGCCTGAGTATCCCCAGTGAAACTAATGCTTTGCCAGATTGGGGCCTTAGTGAGTGGCATGGTTAAGTAGTACTCAGCATGTCACCATATAGTCACTGGACTAGAATTGAAATTGTTGCAGACAATAGATTAGAAGGGCAATGGGTGTGAAGGCTCCAGCATTGCAGTGGCGAGCGCAGGCTACTGGCTACATGGAGCTGGGGGATCCTGCTGCCCCCACCTCCTCCCCGGGACACGGATGCAGTGGTAAGGCTGCACTCCACCCTGACACAGCAAAAGGGCTGGGCCTGCCGCAGAAACACCATGCAGCACTGCCCCTCCATGCCGGCACACCGTGATAGTGAGCGAGAGGGACAGAGTCTCACTCGCACACATGCCCAGCGCAGCTGCCTGATCCGGGTGTGGGGGGAAGCAGGCTCTGTCCGGCAGGATCTAAGTGTGGAAGGGCTTAGTGTGGGGGGGATATAGGTGAGAGGGTTCTGTGTGGGACAGTCCGGGTGCAGGCAGCTCAGTGGGGGATCCAGGTGTGTGGAGGATCTGGAATCACAGGGACTCCTTGGGGGGATTCCTGGTGCAGGGGGAATTGGACTCTGCGGGGTGTCCAGGTGAAGGTGGTTGGGGCTCAGTAGGGGGGGTCTGGGTGTCGTGGGGATAGGGCTCGGCCGGGAGGTCTGGGTGCAGGGTGGGGGTCCAGGTGTAGCTGGTTGGGGCTTAGTGGGGTGGGGGTCTGGGTGCTGGGGACTTGGCAGGATGGTTCAGGTGCAGGGGGGGGTGGGGCTTGAGTGCAGGTTGCTCAGGGGTGGTGTAGGTGCAGGCGTGGGGGTCAGGATGCAGAGGGGTGGGGGGGCATCTGGGGTTGAGTGGATGGGGGCAACTATCTGTATAGTGATCCCTCCCCCTCCATGGCTGGGGAGCCATGGGGGCAGGAAGCGCATGTGTATGTGTGTGTGTAGCCGTCTGCAGCTTGGGGCGGTTCCTAGGAGTGGGCTGACCCATCCCCAGCCACTCCATGCAGGGGAAGAGGAAATCCTTTCATGTCCCCCCCGCAGCCTAGCCGGGACTAGCAACTGGAGCCCAGCACAGGGTAGGAGCCACCGGCCAGGGCATCCCCCGCTCTGCCCATTTCCGGCTCTGGGCACACCATGATAGCGAACAAGAGGGACAGAGTCTTGCATGCACGCCCAGCCTCGCCCCCCAAGGCATTGATTTATGTCTCCCCCGGCTGTTCCTGATGCCCAAATCAGACGCACCTGCTCGGGACTGCTGCCTGGAAGGGGCGCGTGAATCAATTATTCTGCGGGGGACATTAATTCTGTGCAGTATTCTCCCAGGAGTAAAGTATTAAGAGGTCTGCAGTCATTTTTCATCATTACAGGGTAACGCTGAGGTTGATAGGGTTACAGCATCGCAGACATCTGAAGCAAAATTGAATTGAGTTCCTTACACTGTAATAAGTGTTTTGATATGTCTTCTGCAATAAAGAAGAAACACCAAACTCCAAAGTTGGGGCAATAGCCTTTCAATTTCCCATTAATACTAAATTAAACATGTATTTGTTCAGACCTTATTTGTACATGGTATGGAAAAGATTTATTGGATCTAGTTTTCAAATACCTCAAGCACACAGTTGCACACCTAATTTGTATGTGCAGTTATTGCAACCTACTGCCATTCAAAGTAATTAGTCATGCAGTTTGTTCAGACCTTTTGCCTGTGTAGATGCATGCCTAAAGTGTTTGAAAAATCAGGTCTGCTGTGTTTTCACTTGTATAATAAGTGATATACATGGTAACCATGTTCTGGGATGACAACATTGAGGCCAAAGGCCACGGTGTTTTATAGGTCAGGATCTGGTTATTACCAAGTAAAGGGGAAGCGAACACTTATTATTCTAACATTTTAAATTATTATTAACAATATTTTAAAAGTGTACAGTAAATATTTTTTAAATGAAAGAAGAAAACTTTTTTAAAAGTGGGTTGTCAATGAGATGCTGAAAGAATTTTTTTTTAAAATTGAATTTTTTTCTCTTCCTTATCCCTTCCACAATTACTGCTACTTTTCCCCCTACATATCTTCTTTCCCCACCTGTATTTCCCTTCCTAAAGATCAGCAAGCTTCTCCTGCAGGCAGGCAGCTGCAATATATTTTAATTTACATTGTGTTTCAAAACTAAATTGGGAAGGGAAGATTGGGATTGTCCCTATGTAACCACGAATCTGATAGTTCTTGTGGCATGTACGGAAGGGACTGGATTGATGGGAGAGGGGAAGAAGTGTCTGGTCTTGCTTCCACTGAGGTCAGTAGCAAAGCTCTCATTGATTTTAGTTGGATCAGAATTGGGCCTGAAGGAGGGAAATAAATCAAAAAGATTGTTAATCTTTTACTGACAGTTTGACAGCCCCTTTTTCTTTGTTTTGATGGCATTTTTTCTTCTTTCATGTAAATGCTGGAATTTTTCCTCCCTTAGTTGAAGAAAAGTCACTTAGGAGGCATATTTGTTTCTTGCAGGTAGCCTAAAAATTCTGATTACAAAAGTTGATCAGAACAAATTTTGATTACCAAAGCGAGTCAGAACAAAAGGGTTATAGTTACCAATCAAATCAGTACAGTAATGAAAATCCTGGCATTCAATAATAGTACGTGGATTCATATGCTGTATTGTTATTATGAAATAACCATCCAGTGATTATGGAAATAAGATAACCAGAACCAAAAAGAATGCAGAGAGTGGCATAACTGTTCTAGGTCAGTAACTGTAGAGCATCCCTGCACTCTGGTTGGGAATATTCCACTTCAATATAGTTAGTAGGAATAATACATATTTACCACAACTTTTTTTTGTCTTTGGACATCTTAAATTACAGGGAATCCTAGCCAAGCTGATATTGCACTGACTATTGTTCTTTTACAGGCACCAGCTGCCTTTGGCCTGGTTTCCTTTCTAATGCATGCTGGGCTGGAACGGAATCGAATCAGAAAGCACTTGCTGGTCTTTGCATTGGCAGCACCTGTTTTGTCAATGGTGACATACTTAGGGCTAAGCAAGGTAAATGTTTGGGATTTAATTTTGCTGGGAGCTTAGCAATTGGGCTTGAGGGGCATGGAACTCCTTACTGGGCTTGTAGAACTCCAAACTGCTTCACCCACCGCCAATACATTTTTCCATACTATCCGCTGTAGCTGGGACTTTCCCGCCATGTAGTTGCAAGTTTATGAACAAAATTCTCAAAAAAGGAAGCTTCTGTTTGTTTTAACTAAACAAATAATACTTTCCCACAATTCTGTGGCAGTTGAATCTGCCAGACAATTGTGCTGGGGAATCTAAGCTTTCATTTTAAGAAGCTAAGTTGCCCTGTAAGTTTCACTTTAAGAAACTAACCTGACAAATATAAATGGATGCTTTGTTGACCTCCTGAGTCTGCAAGCTGAAACAGTAGCTCTGACATGTGGGGATGTCTCCGTTCTCCTTGAAGGGGTTTTACCTCGGAAACATGATGATAATTTAAATCTTAACATTAAGGGTTACAGTGCTGATAATTTTAGTGGAAATATTTAGTTGTTGTGCGTATCCATCCGTACTGGATTCAGTGGAAGATATTGGGGCAGTGGTGTGGCTATCACTGTCAAGGGGTCGGGAGTTCAAGCCCCAGCTCCTTGAGGGACAAACTGTTACCTCAGTCTTTAGGAAGAGGGAAAGAAGAGATGCATCCCCTCCTTGGTGCCCAAAGGCTCAAACAGTTCCTGGGAGCTCAAACTCAAGTCCTCTCCCTTTCCTTCTGCGGTGACAAAAGCCCCAAATGCTGCCCAAAGCTTCCAGCTTTCCCCCTTGACAACTTCTTATATTGTCAGTACAAAATCTGCAGCACATCAAAACTTTAGGTGAAGCATACAATATACAGTATTTAATATTAAAATATAATATCACAAGGGACACTGTACTTCTAGTAAGATTTTAAAAAAAATATCTCAGGTTTTGAACACGCACTGTAAATGTTGCAGCATTATCAAGTATCACTTAATTCAGCATTGGCGTGCCATTCAAAGTAAAGGCCTTGCTGCAGAACTTGGGACCAGATCATGAGAGAATCCCTGGGACTTTGCTATTGCTTCACATTTACATGGTGCTTTTCATCCAAGACAATCCATGTCCTTTAAAAACATAAGTCATTAAATCTCACAACTGTCCTGTAAATCAAGCATAGGAAAACAGGCTGAGTTGCTAGTAAAGCCAGGAACAGGAAAACTAGGAATCACAACTCCCAAGTGCACTGGTACGACCATTAGACAACTTGCCCACCCTCAAGGTTTGGATTCTTGACTATAGCAGTCCAAACATTCAAAGTGATCTGTACCTAAACATTTCTAAAAACATTTCATATTTATTTACATAAGAAAATCCTGATTGTAGAGTTGTGTATATGCAGGATGTACTGTGTGTGTAGTGTGAACTCTGATTGAGACAGACCAGATGTTCCTTTGAAAAATCAAAAGGTTTTCCAAGAAAACAGACTTAAATTAAATTAATGGAGATTTCCTATCTCCTAGAACTGGAAGGGACCTTGAAAGGTCATCGAGTCCAGCCCCCTGCCTTCACTAGCAGGACCAAGTACTGATTTTTGCCCCAGATCCCCAAGTGGCCCCCTCAAGGATTGAACTCACAACCCTGGGTTTAGCAGGCCAATGCTCAAACCGCTGAGCTATCCGTCCCCCTCCTTGCAACACCAACAATAAATGCAACAATAAATGATGCACTGTTAGTGATCATACATCCTCCCCTAGGAAAACCTCAACATCTGCCTAGAATGAACACCAAATAAGATACTCATTAGGCTAAGCCTCATTTGTTCATCTTAACTAGTTTGTAGTAAATATATTTAAATGTACTAGTGCAGCGGCTCTCAACCTTTCCAGACGACTGTACTCCTTTCAGGAGTCTGATTTATCTTGTGTACCCCCAAGTATCATCTCACTTACTTGCTTACAAAATCAGACATAAAAATACAAAACTGTCACAGCACACTATTACTGAAAAAAGTGTACTTATTTTTACAATAATTTAAAATAAATCAATTAGAATATAAACTGAAGCTTTCAGTGTATAGTATATAGAGCAGTATAAACAAGTCATTGTATGAAATTTTAGTTTGTTGTGACTTTGCTGGTGTTTTTTATGTAGCCCGTTTAAACTAGGCAAATACCTAGATTAGTTGATTTTCCCCCCGGAAGACCTCTGTGTACCCCCAGGGGTGCGCCTACCCCTGGTTGAGAACCACTGCACTAGTGTACACATGTGTGACACAGTCTTTATATAAGTGCCTGTTAACTTATCTATAGAGGGTTGGATGTGGGAGGCTGTATTGTACTGTGTTAGTGTATTGTATTTGTCTTCAGAGATCTGTCACCAAGCCCAGCCTAAAATATAGCTCAATATGCAGGGCCTAAGTGGAGACTCAAAATGCACCAAGTGTAGAACCTTCTGCAAAGTTCTTAGCGCTATAGATATTTCAGAACTTCCATCCTCCAGTTGTTCAGTATAGTTGATATAATGACCTAAGAAACTGGCCTAATACAGAGCCTGACATTTCTTGCAGTGAGTAAAAAGGTAAAGACTGTGCAATTTGGAATTGAAGTCTCTGTTGAAGAGATGTGAAGGAAACACTTGGTGATCCAATCTCTGGCTAAAATAGAAGGGTTAGGATGCATAAATCTGTTCCCTAATCCAGTGTTAAAATTGTAATGAGAACTAATCAGAAATCAAGGGATAAAAATGGTAGTGCTATCCGTATGTGAGATGTGAAAGGAGACTGTCATGTTCTGTGCATACCACAAAGTGACACGTCTATTTAGGATGATATGCTGTTTCTCACCAAGATTTTTTTCCTAAGCGTTTGGTATATTTTTCTGTCATGTCATGCCTAGGTGATTTCATATTCAGGTCCATTCAGAACATTGTGGCATGCCTTCTTGCCTGTATGTGTGCCATCGCATCATCTCTAATTCTGAAAGGTCTCCACTTGTTCCCCTTCCACTACAGTTTTCGTTCTCCTCATGTTCAAGGGCTCCTTCACTTTTCAATCTTTGCTCTGTCAGTTTTGATCATCCCTCCTGTGTCAGGTGCTGAATTTTATACTCTCTCTCTAAAATAGCCTTTTTGCCTTATTGATTTCCCATCTATCTTTGTAAAAAGCACAGCTTAAAACCCACCTCATCTAGGTTGTCTACAAACAGTGAGCTGTCAACCAGGTCATTGCACATGTGCTTATCACACCTGTCCCAATCTGAATGTTCCTATCTACTGTCACCTTTCTGTAACAAATCCACTGCTGTAAGTGCTGTAGGTTGCATAGATGATGCGCTATGAAGTTGTAGAAAAGGATTCTAGAAAAAAGGACAGGGAGAGACTTTGAGTAAATAGCCTGGGAGAGAGACACTAGAAAGGAACCATGCTAGCGACAACACCATTTACACAGTAGATGGTGAGAGGTTTGATGGGTTTGTTAATAAAAAACACCAGTGAGGGATTTTTGTTGATGGGTCATTGGTTTTAGGCAGGCTAAGAGCTGAGTTTTGAGCAACATTTTAGAAGAATGGGGAATTGGGGAGGCAGAAATAATTATGGAGCTAGTGCAGTTGCAGATGCAAAAAATCAACCTCTACTTGGACAACGTTGACTTCCTCTCCTATGTCAGAGGGATAGGTTGAGACTATACCAGGAAATAAGATCACAGAGATAAATGGGAACTTGACCAAAGAAGGACCTTAAAAATGAATGGACAGATTTTGCATTTTATTCCCTATGGTTATGTGTAGTGTGATCCTAATCATGGTGTGGCAGAACCTCTTCTATAAATGGAGAGACATACTGAAATAAAATGAATAGAAGGATTCTTGATCATTCTTAACATGTTAGATACATCCCAGGTTTGTAATAATTTTGTATAGAACCCCTGGAACATGCACAGTGCTCGCTGTGCTTACAATGTAAATACAGCTGGGTGGGCATCTATGACCTGAAATCTGATCTCATTGAAATGAGTAGCAAAACTCACATTGACCCAGTGGGAAGAGAACCAGGCCTTTAAAGACTTGAGGTCATCTTGAAATCTAGTCATTTAAAAACAAACAAACAAAAAATTAACTTCACTGTGTGTGCGCCAAATTTTGTGGGTTTACAATTTAATTTTCCTATTTTAAGAAGTATATTTTGCTCCTCTGTTGCTGTGTGAAAGACTCACACAAACGGGGTAACTGACTATACATGAGAAACAGTTCAGTTTACTATACACACAGTACTGCCAAATGCACAAAGTAAACTGGAAAAAAGATATTTAATTCCTCTAATCTTATAATGTCAGATGCTACTTGAAAGTATAAGTCGTTAAAACATTTTCACACAAGTGTGGTATCTTTTTTTTTTTTTTTTTTTTTTTTTTTAAAGATTGTCACTTTGAAAGAATGATTGTTGACCAAATCATAATAAAGCTGGAATGTTAAGGGGTTTTTATTTATTTGTTGAATCTGTTGTAGTTTGGATTCATTTTCACTCTTCCCCCCCTCCTTTTTCTCTTCCACAGAGCAGCAAAGAAGCCCTTTCAGAAGTCAACGCCACTGGAGTTGCCATGCTTTTCTCTGCAGGGACTTTCCTTTATGTTGCCACAGTGCACGTCCTCCCAGAGGTGGGAGGAATGGGGCATAGCCACAAACCTGAATCAACAGGTGGGAAAGGACTCAGCCGCCTGGAGGTGGCAGCCCTGGTCCTTGGCTGCCTTATTCCTCTAGTTTTGTCCATTGGGCACCAGCACTAAAGGTTCAAAGTCACTGTTCTTCTCCTTGATCTGGTGTGAGCAGTAAATGTCAGCTGCTCTTTTCATCGTTGTCTCTCTTACCCCATCATCCACCCCATCTGCGCTGTGGAGTTCAGAGGGAAGCTTGATTCCAACGTGAAGAATTCTGGAAAAGCTTTTAGTGTAGCAAAATGTACTTTGGCAGCCGGACATAAATTCTGTGTAATTTTCTTTTCTGAAGACATTTGATATTTTAATTTTGATTTCTGGCCCCTATTCTCAGGGAAGATGGACTCTGAATTTTAAGAAAGGTGAGTGGGGAAGAATTTAATGGCTCATCATGAAATTGCAATCACCAAAGTATTCTGCAACTCAGCGTTCACAGCTGAGAATAAAACAATGGATGGATGCCTTTTAATATGTGGAAATCTTCTTACCAGTAGAATAGGGGAACCTCCCCTACAATTTTTTAATGTTGTCCTGACATATGTGACTGATCCATGTAATATCAATGCCATAAACCTTGCTGTAAAGATGCAGTACTCAAAATTCTGGTTAATGCACTTGTTGCAAAAGACAAGAACTGTGGATTGGAAGAAACATTATTGGACAAAGATTAGAGGAAGTCTAGGATGTCAGAATTCAGCTAGTTAAGTAAGTGGAGATGACTTTTGCATTGCATTCCCTGGATTAACACAAAGGAAACAAGAAAGTCCTAGAAACAAGGAAATATTCTGTTTTTACTTGGTTTATGCAATGGCTTGTTACATTATTTAACAAAAAACAGAAACAAAGCACACATTGGAAGCAGATCTCCCATCATGTCCGTAAAGAGTAGCAACCAAAACTGTAGAGGCAGTTAGGAATCTGGCACCAGGGCTGCACTGCTACTATCCTTGAGAGACAAATACACAGTGTCTTTTTAAATCAAACTGTTCAGGGCTCTGAGTGGAGATCTGATGGAAATGGATTTTGAGGGACCAGAGAACTATACTAGCTCATTTACAAAGGGCTGAAACTAGTGGTTAGTTTTTTTTCTTTCATTAAATAAAAAATATTAAGGTTAACAAAACAAGATCTCTGGTTAAATCCTCATACTCTGTGCATATTGGCAGGTGCACAGTGTGTCTAAACTAGTTAACTGCTCTGCTAAATCTTCATACCAACAAGCAAGAAGCATTTTGTTTTTGTTGAGAACCTATTAAAATCGTACCTTTCTCCTTTGGGAATTTTGCAATCCATCATCTCTTGATTATGGTTGGTTGTAGTGATGCTCTTCTGGGACTCAGTGCCATTGCAGCTGGATGATAAAAGATTCTCTCCTTATCAAGACATGCCTTCTCTTGTCAGGCAGCGTTTTTGTTTAATTATGCAAGAAGTGGTACATTTTAATAACTGTAGTGCATACAAATTCAGAACAGTTGACATGTACAGATTGAAAACACAACTCTTGTTTTACAAAAATTGCTTTTATGCTGCATCCATTTTAAGCCCTAGTCTGAATCTATCTGCACTTCTTGTATATAATATTGCCAAAATGTTGTTTTTGTTTAGTCATTTTCATTGTTTGAAACAAATCTTCAAAGCTTGAAATCACTGCCTTCTCAAGGAACTTATTGTCTCCTTGTGAAAGAGAGAGCCTCCTTCTTCCCTCGCCATCTGTTTCTTATGGTACACAGGCCATCATGGCTGTGACTTCTTTACTTCATTACATCCTCATTATCTTCTAGCTCAGCAGTGGGTATCAGCATGGCTCTTGGAACAGGATTTGTTAGTTTAATTAGTGATCACTCTGTTCAGTGGCTTTGTAGCAGCACAAAAACAGTAATCCACTATCAGATTTTAACAGTGGTGACTGCTTTTTTGTTTTTTACCGTTAGAAAGGTGGATTTGAAAATCAATGCAGAAGTATTAGAATGTAGAAGACCTTCCCACAAGACTAATTATTTTAAGGTAGATAAAATATTAGACCTAAACCATGGTACATGAAACTAGGCCTTTAAAAAGCTGTTGTGTTCTGAAAAGCAATAGCAAAAATAGCACCACCTAACTGACTAGATCTATTCCCTCTATGTATTTAGTCATGCCTAGTTTCTCAAGAGACAAATACAAATCTACTTTTATACCGTTAACTCTGAAAAACAAACACAGCTCAACTAGAGAGCTGGATTCTGTTCTCTGTGTACCACCACAGTTATGGAACTGTTTGCAACGGACAAACCTGTGTAAATCCACTGAAGGCAGTGATGGTGCACAAGTGTCACTGAGGGCATAATTGAGCTTGTAGAACCTTTTTGACAAGTGGTGGTGACAGGCAACATATAATGTACAAAGAATCCTGCTCTTAGACCTCTTGGTAAATTTGCAGGGCTGGCAGTTATGAAAAAACACCAATTCTATTTGTAAACTGAGCAAATCTGATCTGTAGTCATTGGCTGAAAATGGAACCTCCCTGGTGACACTTCTGCAGTTACATTTTGGGGTAGAAGCACACTTTAAGTTTACTTCCATTTTTCCCCAGCACGTGCTTATGGTTATCTTTCAACATCTGTGGTTCAGCTTCAGCCATCATTTCATGTCAAGTCACTGTAATGGTCAGAAACCTATACATCCACTTTTACCGTCCCATTTACCATCTTTTCCTGCCAGGCTGCAATATTCAGCCAGAACCTTTCTCTATGGACCATTGCTTATTGAGGAGGAGACATTTGACCAAATCTCTCTCCCCTGCTGACCTAGATTCTGGCAGGTTTACCATAGTGATAATCATCTTCCTGTTGGCATTGCTAAGAGGGTTTTGTCAGACTTCTTGCCATGGGCACGTCATACGATCAAGTCTCCAACTTCTGGGGCAATTGCCAGTGATGATAATGCTTGGTTTAGTATTGTACAAACTAAGCTTGAGAGGCCAGAGCATTAAGCATTATTGGCCAAGATATAATAGTGCAAGAATCAGAAAAGGGTTCACAAATTAAAATGTCTACAAACAAAATGGGGACAGAAGGCCCAGTAATGTGCAATTTTCACTTTGCAGTTTGACTAAGTGGCATAAGATTTATGTTTTTTCCTGTCCACTTAGAACTAGTTTTGTTTTTTTGGCTGCCTTAATGATGTATATCTGTTGAACTGTTGTTTAAACTTATATGGCTGAGACTGCCGCAGTTAACAAGGGAATTGGGGGTTATCAGAGAGATGCATAGCAGAATGTAAAGTTTACATTCTTCTACATTCACAACGAAAGTTTTCAGTGCTTGTTCATGTCCATTCCAATCAGGCGTATAATGGCCACGGGGGTTGTAATGAGCCACAGGCAATGCCGGTACCGCTGGCAGCAGCCACTGCCACAGAAGCACCAGCACTGCTGTTGCCCCTTACAGCTCTAGCACCAACCCTCCTGTCAGTGGTACCGCCGATGGCTACAGCTTCAATTCCACCGGCGTCGACGATATCGGCACTGCCGGAACCAGCAACTTCAGAACCTGCCTCGGCACTGATATTTCCGCCTCCAGCGGGCCCGGCACCGCATGCTGTGGAATACTGCGTGTCGCGAGACCCACGGGGCGCTGAAGGGAGTGAGCAGGGTCTGCTGCCAGGCCTTTCCTCATCCTCTCTGGATGAAGCGGTGGCAGGGACGTAGACGACCCCAGCTCTGGAAGATAACAGGGCACTCCAGCAGCTCTTAAGCCATGCTGCCCAGAACCTGGGCCTACAGGCGGAGGCGGTGGTGGAGGAATCAGACCTTGTTGTTGAAGCGGGGGTCTGCCACAGGGTTTTGGTCGTCTCTACAATCGTCTTTATTAAAGGCAAGGCAACACAAGATGGACCGGGGGGTGCAAGGATGTCGGGCTTGCTGGAGGTGGAAATATTGGTGCCGAGGCAGGTGCTGAAGTTGCTGGTTCCGGCGGTGCCAATATCGTCGACTCCAGTGGAATCGAAGCTGTAGTTGTCGGCGGTGCTGCTAACAGGAGGGTCGGTGCCGGAGCTGTAGGGAGCAACGGCAGTGCCGGCGCTTCTGTCGGCGGTGCCACTGCCGGCGGTGCCTTCAGCTCATTACAACCCCCGTGACCATTGTACACCTGATTGGAATAGATATGAACAACACATCTCAAAGAACAACAGTTACGAGAAGATGAGTAACCGTTTTTTGCCTCAAGTGACCAAATCTATCCTAATTGTAATTCCCCATAGCAGATTATTTTCTTTCAACATAAGATTTCAGTTAAATACGAGTTCGGGTGAAAACATCTCTGATCATACCTCTATCCTCCCTCTTTATCTGCCACAATAAAATCAATTATCACATGTAGTCAGGGCCATCTCTTGTCAGTTTCCATTCCTCAGAAAACTTAATTGCAAATAAATTCTTCATTACTCTTCCATTTTTGTCTGTAATGTCCATTCTTATATAGGCTTTCAGTTGTAATGGGGGTGGAAAATAGGTATACCCAGACAACACTGTAACTGATTGGCTTGCATTTTTCCCTTCTTTTTCCAAATCCTACCCCCAAACCAGAACTCTCCACATTAGCCAATTTATCATTTCTGATGGTTGAGTTGATACTAAGAATCAATTAAGGTTACATCTGTGTTAGTCCCAATGAGTTCAGCTATTTCATTGACTGTTCTGATTTCATTCTTGTTCCTCATAATAAAGGCAAAATATTTTTTCAGTACCTGATGACAACTGAGATACACGAGCCTCATTTATATTTACAGATGTGAGGAATGGCAGGGCAGTCACACCAGGATAAAGATGTTTTGATGGCTATTCCATGTATTGTAAGTTGGCCATGTATTAAGCACGAGAACCTAGTGTCTACATCTGAGCTTCAAAGAGCGCTCCTGCGTGGAATTTCTTAAAACCTTAACATTATCCAAGAGACCCAGGAGAACAACAATATTTGTTCAGGAACTACTGTAGAGGCTGGTGATTGTCTTATAGGATTTCTTGGCAGTGGCTGACTTGTGCCCTTATTGTCAACTATACTCAGAATAACATGGAAAGGCTACAGAATAACTATGTTGCTGTTGCTGTCTTCTGCGTTGTCTCCTTGATCATCCTCAGGAAATCTGGGAGGAGAAGTTTGGTTTCTTTTGTCTGTGGACTTGTGGGGAACCCGTCCCATGAATTTCAGATTTGAACTTTTTAAAATATCAGCTTTTCTCATTTTCCTTTGGTTACATCTTCCAGCAGCTCAGGCTTTCCAGGGATTAAAATTGCCTGGTTCCTGCAGTTGAAGTGACTCAGCATACTGAGCTGTAATTTTAATGTCTTTTCAAAACCATTTGTACACATGAAATCATTCCATGAATGGCTGCCTTATAATTTTTTGTTTTTTTCCACTTTAATTGTGAATGGTTAAAAAAAATGTTGTTGGTTTTTTGATTTGTTTTATTATATTAAATTTTTATTAGGTGCAGTGCTTAAGAGTTGGCTTCTCATTTATCATATGAGGTTTTCTTAGAGACCATGTGAAGAGCAGTGGCACTTCAAGATAGTGCTGCTGAAGACTAGTGCATTTTATTTTTATGTACAGTAGAACCTCGGAGTTACAAACTGATCAGTCAACCACACACCTCATTTGGAACTGGAAGTACACATTTAGGCAGCAGCAGAGACAAAAAAAAAGGGGGGGGGGCAAATAAATTACAGTGCTGTGATAAACGTAAACTACTAAAAAAAGGGAAAGTTTTTAAAAAAAGATTTGACAAGGTAAGAAAACTGTTTCATTTAAATTAAGATGGTTAAAAGCAGCATTTTTCTTCTGCATAGTAAAGTTTCAAAGCTGTATTGAGTCAATGTTCAGTTGTAAACTTTTAGAACCATAACATTCTGTTCAGAGTTACAAACAATTCAGAGTTACAAACAACCTCCATTCCCAACGTGCTCATAATTATGAGGTTCTATTGTATAGGCATTTCTGTGGGGCTCATAGCCACAGAAATTAAAGCTACAAGAGAAAGCTGGTGAGAGGCAGACTGTCTGAGCTCTGTTACTGGGCAGCCCCAGAGAGCGTCTTCGCCCAAGATTCCCACTAGCCAGAAAGAAGTTGGGATTACAGTGAGGGGAATGAGAGTGGGTGTCAGGAGCAGTATTACCAACCACAAGTATTCAATAGTCATGAATTAGACACCTCTGAAATCATGATTGGCTTAAAACTGACTTAAATATTAATAATCACATTGGCTTTTTCCTGTTTCTGATTTTTTTGAGCCTCAAGAGAGAAATAGCGAGCCCCCAATTTGCATGTGAGCATTGCAGATTTAAAAACTCAACAATAAATGCACAAACAAAATGTAAGCCTCTCTGCTGACTTTTGGAGGGGACTCTACTTAGCCTCTCCTCACCTTTGAGCTGTGGAGAAGCTGCCATTCTAATCTTCTCCATCTCTCTGTGTACACCACATTCCCCTGCAGCCTGGTTTTCCATCTATCCTCCACATGCTCTTTCCCCCAGCACACATGCCTTCACAGCTCCTCCGTATCCCTCTCTGGCTCCTGGCATCATTCCCACTAGCAACAATGGAAGGCAGTGGCCATCTCTGCTAAGGGCAGCCTAAACTTCCTCTTTTCAATACTGTAGAGAAACAGGAGCCCTCTTAAGTGAGGGCAGATTGTGACCATTTTGAAAAAGACTCCTTCCTGGGGTTTCTCTTGACTATATTTGCTGATGCACATATTTTCAGTTATAAAGGCGAACAGAAAATAACCTGTGGACCTACAGCCAAGAGGTTGTCAGAAGTTTGAAGTGGTGTCAGAGAAGTTTTGGCATATGGTTTTTGAGCAAAAAGGTACAAAAAAGATGATTTACCAGGACATACTTCTTATAGATTTGCAGATTTAATGGGAGACCCTCAGAAAATTCAGTCCTTTCTCAGATTGTCTGCTATGAACTTGGGGGAGGAGACACTATATTCGTCATACAAAACAGGTTGAATCCTTGCTTTAAGTGAAAAACTTAGTGCAACCTTAACTGTGGAGTCACAACCAACACGTCCAGGCTAACAGCTTGTTTATATCAAACTTCAGTTTGGGGCCAGATTTGACCCGAGTGACCCTTTGAAAAGGTAACAAAATTAAAATGAAATGTTTGTATGCTGTGTACAACTAATCTGTATAATGTTAATATTTGTTTTACAGTACCCTGAGTGGGTTAGCCTCTCTAGAAGACATTTTCCCTGCCCCGAAGACTTTACAATCTGCAGCCTGCAATTTGCAATGCAGGATCCATACATGAGGACCCTTACATCTGTGCAACATCCCATAGAAGTCTAAGGGACTTTGTGCATAAGGTCTGAAGGTCCACATGCCGGGATCCAAATAAAGACATGACTTTCTATTACAGGATGTTACTGAGGCAACATTTCAGTGTTTCTCCAGAGTTGTACATGGATATATATCTAAATTTTTATATTGCATTTGTCACCAGCCAGAGAGAACCTTCAGTCCTTATGACTCTTCCCAACCAGTAGGGTGATATTATATTATTCCTGCTGCCAACAATGCACACTCCCCCCTTCACAATCTTTGTTCTGCTGCTATTCTCCTCTTGCTCAAGCTGAGACTTGACGTGTTTTGCATAGTAGCTGCTCCTGTGTCCATAGCCAAGAATCTGTCAGTGTTTCTTTTCGAAAAGTGAAACCTATCCCTGAAGAGATTTTATAATGTTTGTTCTGAATGTTATTTGTGTATTGGTTTTTAGTACATCACCCATTGCGGCAGCTCTGTAACAGTTAAAACCCACAAGCATAAGTCTCCATCTTAACTGTCTGCTGTTGTGCTTAAAAGTCCCATGTAAACAAATACGCTTTGCATTGTTCCTTAAAGCTCACCATACTTGGCTCTGAGAGGTGGAGAGAGAATGGAGTGTGTTCCACCAGCAAGGGGTCCTCAACCAAAAATATGCCACTGCTGGCCTTAGACAATAAAACTCCAGAAATCATCATCATGAAGAACAACCCAGTAGATCTTAACTGCTGTAATGCAACCAAGTTAGGTGGCCTCTTAGGTAGTTGACTCCTAGACTATTCAGGACTAAAAGAGCCTAGTCAGTACCTTGAATTGCACCTAGAAACATCCAAGTCCATGTCTAAGGTAACTGCACTTAACCTGCATTGCAGTGATACAGATTAGGAGCATTGTACGGAGATCAGTAGTGAGAGGACGGGGCTGCATTCACTTGACCTGATGATAGGAGTCACTGCCAACTTGAATCCCATCCTACAGAGTCAAACTTGATAAGCCTTTTTTTTTTTTTAAGTGTTCGAGGGGTGAGTGTTTTGTGGGTTACTTCACTAGTTTTATAAACCCCTTTTCTATTTCATGCACCTAGCCACCATTGGGATAGGTGTAATATAAATACATACATTTCCAGAAGAATTGGGGGGAAATTAAGCTCTTGTAGGAGGTTCAGGCATAGCCTCCATTGTGAAAATGCCTTGAAAGCACCTCCCATTATATGCATTCCAAAGGCAAAGCATCTGCTCTTCAAAATTATTTTCATGAATTGGGTTAAAAAAAAAAAATCATCCTAGGCAGAGAAAGTTTAGCAGTAACTAGACAAAAGAGGGATTTCTTTCCTCCCATATCCCCTTCAGTTCAATCGCTGCACACAACCTTATCTGAGATCCTGTAACTTCAAAACTTACCATATTTTAAAACCATTTTCCACTCCCCGCTCCACCGCAAGCAATAAACCCATAGTACTCTGAACTAATTGTTTGAGATGGTTGATTTTTCTGCTAGTTCAGCATAAAATTTAAAGCTGACTCATTCAGTTAGAAAAATGGCATTTCTCCATGCAAACTTAAGTACAATAATGTATACTAATAATTTATTGCTATTGTATACTCACCAGTGGGAGATCCAAGGTGAATTACTGATTTTTGCAAATTAGCTAGTGAACAAATAGAAAGGGGACTCCAGGCTAAATGCTTGACAAAATGTACTTTGTTCTTTTAATTAACCATTGTAGCTCAGGTTTAATTATTTATGATGCTTCATCATATAGTAGTAAATGTACTGTTAGAGTATTTTGTAAAAATGATGTCTGAGGAATGCAAGACCTAACCACTTGTTGAAATCATTACAGAGAGATGAGCAAGAAGAGACCACCTTTTTGTTACCATAGTTACCACTAACAAGTTAACATTCACTACCCCATCGTAGTTTAACTTATTGCCGTGTTTTCTGTAAATACCACAGTCAATGTTGCATTTGTTTTGGGGGCAATCCCTGTACAAGGTGTGTATATTCATGCAACGGCTGTATTTTCATCCGCGTTTTTTCAGCTGCTGTTAGGGCATGTGCACAGCAGGAAGAATGAGCAGAGCTGTTAGTTTGTGTCAATGTGCAAATTAAAACGGATTCCTGATGTGTGCAGGTCTTAACAAAATATCCCGCCAGCCAGAATTACAGCAGGTGCTACCTTTCTTTTCGGAGCATTTTCTCTGTTGCCTAAGGCGTCTATACGTTAACTATCAGCTATATTAGAAGGCATGATAAAAAAATCCCGATTGCCTAAGGCTTGCGGGGACTACATAAACAATGAAAAGTGAGATAACAATGGCTAAAATCTAAAATATAAAGAATTTAAAAATAAACCTAAAAAGCCAAACAATGTGAAATAAGGGAGAAGTGTTAAGATATACAGTAGGTGTTTTGCACAATATGTTAATCCAGTGACTCAAGTGATTATTTCAATGTGAACACAGTCTAAATTGGAGTCCACGGAACGCCTGTGATTTGCCTACTGGAATTTGGGGACAGAAAAAGGAGATACTGTTGCAATTAATGTGCTAGCCAACACCATTGCCACTAATCTGGTTTGTCTGTTATACTTGAGAGTTATTAGGAGTTGACTTGAGAGCACCATTCCCAAATTGGTGGGAGTGACTGGAGAATAGCTAATTTGCCTGTGTTTAAGAAAGGGGAAGACAGTGATCTGGGCAATTGCAGGCCTGTTAATCTGACTTCAGGAGTATGTAAGGATTTAGAAGAAATAGTGAAGGAAGGAATAATTAAATTCATGGAAGTAAATGGTAAAGGGGATGTAATGCAACATGGGTTTACCAAAGGTACATCATGTCAGTGTAACCTGATTTCCTTCTTTGAGAAGGATTTTTTTAATTTTAGATAAGAGAAATGCAGTAGATCTAATATGCTTGGACTTCAGGAAAACAGTTTGCGCGGTACCCCACATGGTACTAGGGAAATTATTTGTTACATATGGGAAGATACAGATCAGTACAAGAGTTATAAGGCAATTAAGGAACTGGCTAAAGGGGAGAAGGCAATGGATTGTGCTGAAAGGTGAATTATTGGACTGGAAGGACGTTACTAGTGGAGTTCCTCAAGGATCAATCTTGGGATCAATCTCATTCAGTATTTTTATTATTTATATTGGCACATAACATAGGAGCACGCTAATGAAATGTGCTGATGGTACAAAGTTGGGTGGCATCATCAATGCAGAGGAGGATCAGAATATTACACAGAAAAATCGGGATGCCCTTGAAGACGGGAGTGACAGAAATGGGATGAAATTCAGTAGTACACAGCACAAGGTCATGCACTTAGGCTCTAATCAGAAGAATTTCTGCAACAAGCTGGGGTCTCATAAGTTGGAAGCAACGGAGGAGGAGAGAGACCTGGGTGTGCAGATCCATCACAGGATGACTATAAGCCAACAATGTGATGTGGCTGTGAAAAAGGCAAATACATCCTAGGATCGCATCAGGTGAGGCATTTCCAGTAGAGAGAGAGAAATCTGTGCCTTGCCCAATGGCATTAATATAAGACCTCATTTGGAATATTCTGTACAGTTCCAGTCACCCACGTTCAAAAAAGATGGATTTAAATTGTAACAGGTGCAGGGAAGAGCTACTAGGATGATCAGGGGACTGGAGGGCCTATCTTATGAGAGGAGACTTAAGGAGCTTGGCTTGTTTAGCCTAACCAAAAGAAGGCTGAGAAGGGATATGATTGCTCTTTATAAATACATTGGGGGTGGGGGTGTTTAAATACCAGGGAGGGTGAAGAGCTTTTGAGCTACAGGACAACGTTGGCATAAGAACAAATGGATAAAAATTTGCCATGAACAAATTCAGGCTAGAAATTACAAAACGGCTTCTAACCATCAGAGGGATGAGGTTCTGGAACAGCCTCCTAATAGGAGATGTGGGAGCAAACAACTTAATTAGTTTCAAGAGAGAGCTGGACACATTTGAGTGCAATTGCATGACAGGATTGCTTGTGATGGTAGGGGGCAGGGCTTCCAAGCTCGCCCCGTGTTCATGTCTTATGTTTGTAAAGCTCATGCATCAGGGTTGCAGCCAGCCAGGGATCTTTCCTCACCCAGTACATTGTTGTTTGTTTGTTTGTTTTTTCTTTAAATCTCCTTCCTCTGAAGCATCAGGGATGGCCACGGCTGGAGATGGGACAGTGGGTGGGGAGGGCCAGTGCTCCGAGGTGGCACCAAGCATTCTCTCTCTCTCTGTTACTTGCCTGACTGGTTCTTGCTTGCAAGCTCGCAGTCTAACTTATCACCATATGTGGGGTCAAGAAGGAATTTCCCCCCAGGTCAGATCAGCAGAGACCTTAGGGAATTTTCGCCTTTCTCTGTAGTGTGGAGGAGCAGGTCACTTGCTGGGATTATCTGGGTATATTACTATCATTTTCCTGCCATTACGGGGGCCGCAAGTGCTGGTTCACCTCAAGCTTTCCTATTCTGTGCGTCTGGTACAGAATAGACGAGTCTCCTGTGAGCTGTATAACTTTAGTCTAATTTTGGTTGCTGAGTTTAGTGTGCGGGGGTGCTGGTGGCCTGTGATACACAGGAGGTCAGACTAAATCTAGTGCAGTGGTTCTCAAACTGTGGGTAGGGACCCCAAAGTGGGTCGTTACCCTGTTTTAAGCGTTAGACTTGCTGGGGCCAGGGGCTGAAGCCAAAAGTCCAAGCCCCACCACTCAGGGCTGAGGCCAAAGCCTGAGAGCTTCAGCCCTGGCGGCGGGGCTCAGGTTACAGCCCCCACGGGCTGAAGCTCTCAAGCTTCAGCTTCACCCCCCTCTCAGAGTGGTGGGGCTCGGGCTTCGGCTTTCTCCCCCCTGCCCAGGATGGAGGGGCTCGGGCTTCGGTCCCCCTTCCCGGGGTCACGTAGTAATTTTTGTTGTCAGAAGGGGATCGCGGTGCAGTGAAGTTTGAGAACCCCTGATCTAGTAGTCTCTTTTGGCCTTCAGCTCTATGACTCTGACTGTTTCAATCTCTTCCCATAATGTTCGTTCTGTTTTTAATAGATTTCCCTAACAAAATGCTAACCTTAAGTTGGTGCCTTATGATTTTGCAACACATAGTGAGGAAAATCTGCAGGGGCTGGCAATTACTCTGTTTGGTTTTTAACTAGAAGTGTTTCAAATGTTTTGGGTATTTTGTGTTTCTAAGTGAGGAAGAGGGAGCTGAGGTAGATGTCAGAGGGGGAAGATATCCTCACCCTAGAGGCCATTGTCATAGCAAAGACACTGGTGCCGGCTGACCTGAAATGCAGGAATGAAACCCCTAAGAGATGGGTGGAACCACAGAATGCAGGTGGAGGTCAGCATGGGGTTCAGGGAACAAGCCTTCAATATAGTTAAGTTCCTCATTGTTAAATGCGACCAGGCAGCCTTATGCTCCCTTTTTTGCTTCTTTATGATGGTTAAGGAAGGCTTGAAAGTTTTTTTTTTCCACTGACTTAGGAATCTCATTACGTATATTCCACTCTTGTCCTCCCTCTTTCTGGAGGTCTACTTGGAAGCTCCAGAGATGTGGACTTGGGAGGGTTTTCAGCCCTAACTGAAGGGAATGGAATATTGAAACTTTAACAAGGAAACATTTTCTTCCAAGTGCTTGACAGATGCTTGATCTAAATCAGCATTAATAGAGACAAAATATTTGAAACAGTCTGACTGAAAGTCTCTCTCCCTCGCAATCAGATTTCACTTTGTAGTTGTGATGTCATTAACCGTCTAGTTCTCTAGTCTTCCAGGAAAAACAGGGTAGATGAGAATCAAATTTATGACTATAAAATGCAACCACTTAAATGTAGGCCTTTTTATTCAATAAAATAGTTTTTACTTTTTTTAAAAAGCCCAAACTCAAATTTGTTTCTTTGCAGGTCACCCTGAAGAGCTAACGTGTCACTCTGGCACTTCACCGTGTTAGATGGAAATAATACAATCTCCATCAGTCACTGAGCTGAGTAAGTGAATTGCTGCATCCTGCTCAGCTGCAAGGGTTCTAGGAGCCCTGTGAAGAGGGGGTTAGGCTAATCCTAATGACCTTTGTTCTAACAACTTTTTATAAGCTTTCCCTTGCTTGCATCCCCAGGGTCAGGCTAGGACAAGGGTGCAGCCAACTTCACAACTGCAGCAGGTTTATTTCCCTCTCTCCTTCCCGGCACTTTATAATTTGCTCATCTATAGAGGAGCTGAGGGACTAATGTTCTTGGATAAATCATCATACTCTGTTACCTCTCCTCCTGTAAGCATTTAATGTGGCAAAGCTCTGGCAAGACGTGGCTGCTGAGCAATGAGGATTCCACTGAGAATTGCTGCTATGCACAATAGCAAACCATATTTTTAAACCAGCGGGTTCTGTCAGTGATGGGCCAGTGCCAGGCTACAGTGATGATGAATAAGCCCCATCCCCAATTACCACCTGCAAAGGAGGTTTGCGGTTGTGTGAATAGAGCAGCCAGAAGAGAGAAAATGGATCAGTTGCAGTGGGGTGCATGTGACCAGGTGCCTGTGCTGTGAACCATGTCATCTATTTTCTGCACAGTCAGACACAGTCTTAGCCTTTCACTTGGCAGCGCATTCTTCAAATGGGGTATGAGCAGGGGTGGATTTCACTATTGGCCATTGGTAGATAGGGTTTCGTATTGGTGAGGCCTTTGCTCCATCTGAGAGCTGAAAAAAGACAAACAGACTTTGGATGGGAAGCAGGTCTTTCCAGTACGTGAAAAGGAGTTTGCTTTTGTCCCTATCCAATGTATCTATAGCACAAAACCAGCCTATGAGATGGTCAGCAGGGAGGTGCACGCTGATCTGAATAGCGTGGGAGTGAGGAACCAGGGCTCAAATAGTAGGGGCTGCTGCAGATCAAGATTGAGGGGTGTGGGAGGAGTGGGGAGGGTTGGGTGAGTGGAGTGGAGAGTAGGAGGTGTCCAGGACTTGAAACAGAAGGAGTCAAAACACCTCAGTCCTGTTTTTCAAGCCCTTACCTTCAACCAGTCTAAAAGTAAACCTTTTAAAGGGATACTGTCAACTCAATAATCTTGTTTATCACATTTCTTTACAGATGTTATTACTAATAAAACCTTAGATCACTAATGATGCTTTTTAAAATTACTTTTCACTACTTTATGCTTTGTTTAACTCTGCCTCCATAATGAAAATCCATGAAGTCACTTCCACTGTTGTTTATAGTCTATTTATTATTTATAGTCTGTCAGATTCTATGATGCAAGGTTTGAGTTGCAAACACTGTAGGGAAATGTTTTTGTAAAAACAATTATTTATATTTGAATTGTTCTGGGGGGGGAAAAAGGAAAGATTTCTATGGGGTTTGAATTTTGAAAAAGCATGTTTTAACATACCCTACTTTCCTGGTCTCCATCTAGTATATTAAAACTCCAAGCATGCACCTATTTTCTGTCCATACAATGGAAGACTTTATTGCTCTCAATGTCAGCGCAGGAGAGAGAAAATAGAATGGAATCAGGGATCATGGTCAGCTTCTAAACTAATCAAAGCACTTCTGTTGTATAACTGGCCTCCAGATTTGAAATCAGTGATTGACCAAGATTTAGTAATTTAGAAACAGAACTCAGTTCTACTGACTCCAGCTATAACTACTGAATAAAGTGTTTCCCATCGCAGTTTCACAGGATAGTTGTTATCTGTCCTGTCATGGATCTAGCACTAGCCCTGTCTACACTGGCAAGTTTCTGTGCAGTAAAACAGCTTTCTGCGCTGTAACTCCGGAGGTGTACACACCGCCAAGCCACTTAGTGCGCAGAAACTGCGCAGTTGCAGTGCTGTCAAAAACCACCTCAACAAGAGGCGTAGAGCTTTCTGTGCCAGTGCTACAGTGCTGCGGTGCCAGTGTAGACACAGTGGTCGATTACAGCGCTGCGGTTGGCCTCTGGGAGGTGTCCCACAATGCCTGTTCTCACCTCTCTGGTCATCGGTTTGAACTCTACTGCCTTGCCCTCAGGTGACCAACCGTCATCCCCACCCTGTAAATTCCTTTGGAGTTTTGAAAGTCCCATTCCTGTTTGCTTGGTGATGCATGTAGTGGTCTCAGCGCATCTTTCCAGGTGGCCATGCCCTGCTTGGAGCAATGCCGAGCTGCTGGACCTCATCAGCATTTGGGGAGAGGAGGCTGTGCAGTCCCAGTTGCACTCCAGCCATAGGAATTATGATACCTGCGAACAGATTTCGCGATGCATGACAGAAAGGGGCCATGACCGGGACACACTGCAGTGCAGGGTCAAAGTGAAGGAGCTGCGGAACACCTACCACAAGGCGCGGGAGGCAAACCGCCGCTCCGGTGTTGTGCCCACAAGTTGCCGATTCTACAAAGAGCTGGACGTGATACTCGGCAGCGACCCCACCTCCACTGTGAAGACCACTGTGGATACTTTGTTGGCTCGCTTGCCAGTCGAGAGTGGACCAAGCCAGGAGGAGGAAATCTTGGATGAGGATGTGGAGGGGAGGGGGACCCAGAGGCAGAGGATGACTTGGAGGTCAGAGATGCATGCAGTCAGGAGCTCTTTTCTCCTCTGAGATGGCTAGCCAGTCATAGCTGTTGGATGTTGGTGAAGTGCAAACAGGAGAGGAGGCCCCTGGTAAGTGGATTTGATTTTTGGGAATCACTGAAGAGAGTTGTTGGGGGCAGGAGGGTTGCAGAAAGCAGGTTTGTCTCCCCCGCACATGCCTAGTCTGAGCGGCGGAACAGGCTGTTGATTGACTCCCTCACTTCACGGGAATCTCCCTCAGATCTTCAGGAAACTCTTGTGGAGATACTGGGCAATCGGCTGCTGCAGGTTCTTCGGCAGAGCTGCTTTGTTTCTTGTCCCATTAATGGTAACTTTCCCACGCCACTCTGCCATCATGGAGGGGAAGGGGGCGTACCATTGCTGCACACAGGTGAGCCGCATAGGGGCCAGGGTGGAAGCCCCCGGCTTGGAGAAGACCCTCCCTTGATTCCCTGCTCACCCTCAACAGCGCGATATCTTCCATAATGATCACACCATGTGGAAAGTGTGGGGACAGGAATGATTATCAGGCCCCCCCTACAGTGCTGACTCTCCCCAAGAGCCACATGCCCAGTGTACAGCAGGGTCCAGGAAGAGTGATTTACCCTGCCTCTCTATGGCTACTCACCATTTTGGAGGTCTTGTGGCTCATGTGTGCTTGCCTGGGGTCCGCTAGTTAGTGACAGGTGTGTGAGTACTGGCTGTGTTTTAAATCACTGAATCAGTGTTCTGTGTGTAGCAAACAATACTGCTTCTGTCAAATGTTGCGTTTAATCTTCACAGATATGACCTTGGGAGCCCAGCCTCCCTCTTTGTTATCAGCGGCTGAACAGCTGCGCAGAATTAGAAAGTGTCCAAGAAGAACTAAGGAGGACTTTCTGCGTGATGTTATGATGCACTCCGCCGCCGAGAAACAGGAATTAAAGGAGTGGTGGGACAGCCAGAATGAAGCCACAGAGCGGCTCTTAAAGGTTATGGAGCACCAACCAGACACGCTCCAGGTGACACTAGCACTGCAAACTGAGCAGCTCCGCGCCCACCCTCCCCTGCAGCCGCTGTCGTAAAACTCTTTCCCATGCTCCCCCCAGACACCGCCAACACGCTGTTATCACCCTCCTGGCTCCGGTCTGTACCCGCGGCATTCCACACCTCCCCCCTCACAGTCCAGCACTGCGGACTCCAACTACCCACTGCACTCAACACCTGGCCCTCTGCAGTTTGGCCCTGCTGAAGTACAGTACCCGCTGCATTGTACTCCAAAGGAGAAGGTTGGATATGATCCCTGGACATACACAAATCTTTAGCCATCCTGGGACTCCACCTCTTCCTGGGACCTTCCCTTCCCCCATCCCCCTCACTGCTGATGTTTTTTTGTTTTTGTTTGACTCTCTCCCCTGGTGGTTGTTTTTTTAATAACACAATTGTGTGGGTTTGAAAGCAATCTTTATTCTATTAATGGAAAGCAAACAGAGCCCTGCAAAGCAACAGATAATTATGTTAAACCTTCATATTGCTTTGTCTGCACCAATCACCTCCTAGTATTATAAGCACTGCACTCCCAAGCATAGCAACAAATATTAGTGGCTTTCAGCTTCAAATTGCTGCCTCAAGGCATCCCGGATCCTTATGGCCCCATGCTGTGCCGACAGAGGCAGCGCCAGTGGACCTTTAAATGGTCTAAAGCACACTCAACAGCCATTCTGCACTTGCTCAGCCTGTTGTTGAACCACTCCTTGCTGCTGTCAAGTTGCCCCATGTATGGCTTCATAAGCCACAGCATTAAGGGGTAGGCGGGGTCTCCCAGGATCACAATAGGCATTTCGACTTCCCCTACAGTGACCTGGTCCGGGAAGAAAGTCCCTGCTTGCAGCTTCCTGAACAGGCCAGTGTTCCGAAAGATGTGTGCGTCATGCACCTTTCCGGACCAGCTTGTGTTAATGTCTGTGAAACGCCCACGGTGATCCACAAGGGCCTGGAGAACCATTGAGAAATACCCCTTGCGATTAATATACTTGGTGGCTAGGTGGTCTGGTGCCAGAATTGGAATGTGCGTGCCATCTATCGCCCCTCCGCAGTTAGGGAAGCCCATTTGTGCAAAGCCATCCACAATCTCACACACGTTGCCCAGAGTCATGGTCTTTCACAGCAGGATGCAATTAATGGCCCTACACACTTCTGTCAACACAAGTCCAACGGTCAACTTTCCCATTCCAAACTGGTTAGTGACTGATCAGTAGCAGTCTGGAGTAGCCAGCTTCCACAGTGCAATTGCCACAGGTTTCTCCAACAGCAGGCAGCTCTCATTTTCGTGTCCTTGCGCCACAGGGCTGGGGCGAGCTCATCACACAGTCCCATGAATGTGGCTTTCCTCATCCAGAAGTTCTGCAGCCACTGCTCGTCATCCCAGATGTGTATCACGATGTGATCCCACCACTGACTGCTTGTTTCCTGAGCCCAAAAGCGGCGTTCCATTGTGGTCAGCACATCCGCGAATGCCACAAGCAATCTCATGTCGTAGCTAGTATGTGTGACGAGATCAATGTCACACTCCTCTTGCCTTTGTAGTTTAAGGAATAACTCCACTACCACCCGTGACGTGTTGGTCAGAGCGAGCAGCATACTGGTCAACAGTGCGGGATCCATTCCTGCAGCCTGAAAGAGGCAGAGCGCGCAGTACACAAACCATTGAAAGATGGCGCCAAATGCGGACGGAAGCACAGGGACTGCTGGGATGCGAAGCAACACATCATGGGGCATTGGGACAGGACTCAGGATGCCCCTGACCCCCCTCCGCCTTTCCATAAGTCTTAGCAGCAGAAGAGGAAGAGATGCTCTGTGGGATAGCTGCCCAGAGTGCACCGCTCCGAATAGCTCTGCAAGTGCCACAAGTGTGAACACGCTATTGCGCAGGTACCTGACAGTGTGAACACACAACAGCAGTTTCACTTCAGCGCTCTCTGAGCGGCGCTGTAACTCTGCCAGTGTAGACATGCCTCAGATGCTGCAAGACTAACTTGTCAGATGTTTAAAAAAATCCCAAATGGAATCTGATGACATACTTGTCACAGTGTGACATCATGTAATTATGTAATGACATTCACTATCAAAAACCTCATGATCTAGCAGTTGTCCTGCAAGAAAACCCTGGAAGGTGGAAGCCCCGACATTTGCAAAACCTGTCTTTTGCAAAACAGTGTCTGAAGTAATCCAACACACTGATGAATTTATTCGCACAGCACTCCTGGGGACTAGGGAAGTATTTTAATTCCCATTGTATAGATGGGGAACTGAGGCACAGCGAGATTAAGTGACTTGCTGTAGGTCACACACACAGTCTCTATGGTAAAGCTGGGAATTGAATCCAGATTTACTGAGCCCTGAGTTAGTGCCTTCACTGCAAGGCCGTCCATCTTCTGACAGGAAAGCTGGACTGGAAATGAACAACAGGCTTGAATCAGCAGTAGATGCCTCTAATACTCATGCTCTTCCAAATAAATGGCTGCTATGAATAGCAAGTTGCCTTTATGGTTTATTCATTCGATCCTGGAGCGTTCTGGTCTCCAAGACAGCATGGGATATGAAAGCCTCTGGCAGTTCGTTGCTGGGCTCCAGATAGCTTTTGGAACATTATGACTTGTGTATTCTTTCTATAGAAAGCTTCCACTGGTGTTCACTAAAGTTATTACCCCAGTTCTGTTTATCCTGTTCAATCCGTTTCCTTTTGTACCTGCCACTGTTCTTGATGCTGCTGTAATGCCTGGAGGAGGGTGGAATAGCATTAACAGCAAGCATAGGAAGTTTGGGTAAGATTAAGGAAAGAAAAATACAATTTACATGGTGTGCTTGCTAGGTAGAAAATGTAACAGTCATGATCATCATTTTAAAGATTTGTCCTTGGGATTTTTTTTCTTTTGCATGCTGTTGTTCACTACTCATCCCCAAGATGGAGTGCTTGGATTACTGGAACACATTTCCCAAGAATTTAAAAAATCTGCTGACCAGATCATGCCCTCCCCACCTTGAATTGTGCATGATGGAGCAGACCCTTTGCACAAAGATCTCCTCACTTTCCACAGCACCATCCTCCCCTGTGGCCACTGGAGAGGGCTCTCCACTAGTCCAGAGTCCATACTGAGGGGGAGACATGAGAAGGGAGAGCTGGGCTCCAGGCTGTGTTGTCATTTCCACAGTGTTCCTCTGCCTTCCTCCCTCCCAGCCTAGGGAAGTTGCAGACAGTGTTGTTTGGAGTGGTGTTTCCAGGGAGTGGGGGGAAGGCCTTTCTGCCGATGGCCCTAGCTTCCCACAGATCTCAGGGGATCCACCAGGTTTTTGGATGTGGACAGAGCCCACAGCCTTTTCTTTGGGGGCGGGGGAGAAGAAAGCGTTTTGCTAATCAGCAGGACAAAATTGGAATCTCTAGGAGGGGATTTTCACTGAGATTTCCTATCAGAGTTCCCAGCTGAGGATTTTACTGTAGGAGGAGAAGATGACCCAGGCCTATCTGTTTACATGGTGCCTTAATGGTTTTTTTGTAGGGTAGGATGTTCTGTGGCATCAGGGCCAAAGGGACTGTAAGACAAAGCCGAACAGATGCTATTGCGAATGAGCTGTGAATAAGAGCCCCTGTCATGAGCAAGGGGACTAGTCTCTGGCTATTTGATACGTGTACTCTAAAGAAGTGATTGGCAAGCATTAGTCCTCCAGGCTTCTGTCACTGGTATGCTGGACTCCACTACCGTAAAGGTGACATGAAGAGAGAACAGTGAGTCGACCAGCTAACATTTTAGAACATGTCCACATGAAGGGAAAAACCATGTTTAACAGTGTGCTTGTTAGAAAGCCTGGTAGTCTAGATACAGTTCATTTTGTGGCATTTGAAACGCGATGGGGAAAAGCCTCTTATGAGAATTTGGGGGTATCTTCCACAGAGCAATTTTTTTCAATCCTTGACTCTGGGAGCCAGCCTTACCCTGCTCTGCTGAGAGAACCCACGCTCCTGCGCTGTTCACACACAGCCTCTGGCATGTAAGCTGCTCCTTGGATTGTGCAACTGAATGACACTAGCCAATATCTCTGGTCCCAGACCCAACCTTAGGAACCTCCGTCTTGCAGTGTCCAGTTATGCCCGCTGTGTACGGGGAGATTTTGGCAAACCAGTAAATTGCCTGAAACCACTATTGCTTATTGCTAAAAGCAGCCAAGTCAGCAGGCCGTAAATTGGCCATGCAGTAGCCTTAGCTTAACCAAGGCAGGAGGGGAGGGGGGCTTGGGGTGTCACAGAAAGGGCAGCTTGACCCCGCATCCTTCCTGATAAGAATTGTGTTGAAGTTGCTGATACATGCATTTTAGGGGCCTCAAGGCTGCAAACTCTGAAAAAACCACACCTGGTTAATCGATGACCAGAAGGAAACCTCTTGCTTGACCTTTGAAACTGCTTGCTTAACAAGTTTTCTTTAAATGACATGTCATTGTGTTACTAATGGATAAATAAGGGGGAAAAGTTTGAGGTAGGGGGACTCTCCCTCTGGATGCATCTTGTGTTCCCCACTGGCAGATGGAAGATTTGGCCCCCGGAAGGCTGCCGCTGTGCCACTCGAGAACCACACTCAGCTTCGGTAATTATCGAGGGTTAGGAGTGTTTTACTAACTTGTTGCGGACGTGTGTAAGTGCTTGAGACTAAATAAAGTTTAGCTTTAAGTGAAAGCACTCTTGTGTTGCCCTGTTTGTGCCAGCCATCTATCAGTCGGATGACCGTGTCTCCCTTGATTTATTTCCTGACACCACCTCGCACAGTGTAAAAGTTACCAAGAGCTTTGGGTTGAAAGAACCCCAGGTAACAGCTAGACGCTGCAAACTTATATGAATTCTTCAATTTAACAAAGAAATTGATATGTACCAGGCGTGTTATCCCAAGGGGAGTCTCTGATACACTTTAAACCAAACGCACGGCTTCAGGTAGAATAAACAAACAAATTTATTAACTACAAAGATAGATTTTAAGTGATTATAAGTCAAAGCATAACAAGTCGGATTTGGTCAAATGAAACAAAAGCAAAAACACATTCTAAGCTAATCTTAACACTTCCAGTGCCCTTACAAACTTAGATGCTTCTCACTACAGGCTGGCTGGTTGCCCATTAGCCAGGCTCTCCCCTTTGATCAGCGCTTCAGTCGCTTAGTGGTGGTGTCTGTAGATGGCGGTGGAAGAGAGAGGAAGAGCATGGCAAATCTCTCCCTTTTATTGTGTCCTTTCTTCCCTCTTGGCTTTACTCCCCCCCCCCCCCCCCGAGTCAGGTGAGCATTACCTCATCGCAGTCCCAGACTGACCAAAGGAAGGGGGGTGACTCACTCGAGAGTCCAGCAGATCCTTTGTTGTTGCCTAGGCCAGTGTCCTTTGTTCCTGTGAGGCTGGGCTGGGTTTGTCCCATACCTGCCCTGATGAGGTGTGAACTGCCCCTCTGCCCTTGGAGAGTTTTTGTCTGGGTTTGTTTAGCCATGAGGACACATTTTCTGCCTCATACCTATATACATGAAATTACAACCTATAACATTACTATAACAACAATGCTCAGTGCATCATGAGCCTTCTGAAGACACCCGACATGACAAACTTTGCATTGGATACCACACAATCATTTTATAAGGATGAACATGGGGTGCAGGGTGTTCTCATGAGGTACAAAGTGTCACACAGACCATATGTTCTCACCAGAGGAAGATGTCAGATGAGGCTGTAAATTTGCCAGTCTGTGTGTGTTGGGTCCAGAATGCATTGCCAAAGGCATTTTATTTTTATGACTATTTGCTGAATAACCTTCCTCTCTGAGCTCTGCAGGGCAGCTGTTTTTTTCCTTCCCATCCAAGGTATTAAAAATTAATAATGGTGTGCAGAACAAACTCCATCTATCCATGTGTCACATGGGAGTGGATGGATTGGCAGCATGCTGCCTTCCTCCATTTTAAAACATCCTCGGCGCAGAGCTAAACACTTGGAAGGCTGGAAAGTAACTTTCAGAAATAAATAGGCAACTTTTGCATCAAATGGGGACTGGGCTGCTGCTGCTTCTATTTTTTTTAAACTATATTTGTAGCACCAAATATATGGTAGGTGTCTCCGTTTATTTCATTAAGCTGGTTCAATTGCTAATGGTTCCCTAGTGAGGAAACAGCCACAACATCCAGTTGAAACTAGTAAGACGAATCCAAACTGAAACACCAGATCTGAACCCTTTTAGACTTTGGGGTGGCTCAGATCCAGATCTAAAGTTTGTGGCACAAGCCCAAAGATCAGTAGAATACAGTTTCCTCTATAAGTAATGCACCTTTGCAACATTGGGCAGAACAATGGAGGTAACACCCTGTCTCCTACAGAGAGTGTTGTGGAATCTTTACTGACTACAGTTAGTGAAAGATTTTAGCTTTATCTTTCATCTGAAAGACAGCTCCTCTGGCAGAGGAGTGGCCCCATCATGACAGGATATTAGGCCTGAGTCAGTGCAGAATTAATCTGCTCTTAAAAGTTTTGCCAGCATAGAAGTGTGGGGGGGAAATCATCCTCTAAGAAACTTTACTATGCCAGCAAAAGCCATAGTGTAGACACAATTATATTGGCAAAAGTGGTGTAAGCTGTGTCCCCACTAGGAGGGTTTGCCAGTATAGCTATACTAGCAAACCCTTTCTAGTGTAGACAAGGCCTCAGATGGATGAGTACCACCTACTAAATCTTGAAATGAGTGTTGTTTCTGAGACTTGAAAAAGTTTGGTTAATGTTTTCAATTTTTCCTTTTCCCTGTGCTGTCTCCTCCGCTAGATGCAGGGAGCAGAAATGTGGAAGTGCTAGGTGACATGTGGCTCTCATATTACTTCTTGCACACAAGGGAACAGGAATTATTTGTTTCAAGCCCAAACATTCATGGGGTCTTATCTGAATCCAACTCCCAACCTTTCACAGTTCCGTTTTCATTAGCTGGTCATGCCAGTGAAAATACACACATACACCATGTCAAATGGTCTCTGACTTGCCAAAATGATTTGTTATTCGAATCCATGCCTAGTTCACAGGGTTTGCAGTTTCCCGTTGCCCTAGATTTCAATCTGATCACCAAGCCAGTGACTTCACCCTACAGCAGACATACTCAGTGCCCACTGTTGACTTGCAAAAATACATATCTGTGACAGCATACAGCCTGCTAACTTCTCTCAGTATTGCTAGGAGTTAAGAAAGGAAGTCAGACCTCTCTTCCAGAGAGATCGCACAGTAAGTTGAAAATGCTGAAGTTCTCAGACCTCAGCTAGTAATACAAGAGAAGAGAGCAATTATGAAGAATATTGTTGTGCTTTGGAGCCTGAACCAGTCCTACCATGTAGAGCCTCATCAATACTAATCTCTGTGTGTAGGGAGATCTAGTATCCAAAACCACAGTCACAGTGATCTGGGCCAGCAAAGAACCTAGACAGATAGATTGGACAGACTACTTTCCCCCCATGTCTGCCTGGGGTTTAGTTTGCACTTTCAGACACCTGGAGTCTGTGGAATTCTGACAAGATCAAATGCATGTGTGGATCATATTTTATTTTGTTTGTTATTTTTACACTACCTGATTGGTTAGTAATAATCACTGATACACTTTATAGCACAGGAAAGTGTGCGTTTATTTTCAAGTGCATTTCACCAGCAAGAATACAATATTCTAATTAACGTAACAAACATGACACAATGTATTGCACCAGTCAAAATGCTGTATAGTTGACAGGTTTGGTAGCTATTACTACTTCTGTGTCGTACAAGCAGGATTGGGGTTGGGCAAAATTTGGATGGGAGAGCTCTAAGGCAAATGCCAGTACTGATGATTTGGTAGGTAATATTCTTCCCTCTGACACAATAGTGAAGTGTAGTGTAACTCAAGGGGAGGGGTTTATATATAGGAGGAGTGGGAGCCAGTATGGGAGACTCAGTGGTGGAGCAGCGCAAGGCCTGGAAGGGTCTGCTACAAGGGTTGTATTCCAGGGATCTTGCCAATTTGTTGGATTTAAACTGTAGGCTCCCTTCACCCCACTGGAGAAGAAGAGGACTAGAACTGCTGCAGACTGCAAATTAAGACTGCCATTGCAGAGCCACATAGGGAGTTTGAAGCAGAATGTGAGAGACCATAGCCTGTTTCCTGGACTTTAAGGAGGTTACAGTCCCTACAGAGGATCAGGACACCATCCTACAATGACTGAGAAGTGTAAATCCTCCCAGAGAAGAGCCCTAAGGGAATATATTTGTGTGTGTATATGTATGTGCATAATTATATTTTGTATTTGCAATTGTGACAGTACTAAAACTTGGGGAAACCCCCCTCGAAAGTGTTATCTTTAAAGAGTTGTTAGTGACCATATTCATAGTGGTTTCAAGGGGTATAAGTAAACATATGTATTCACAGATAGATATTTAGTAAATATTTTCCTTTAGAAATATTGTGTTACTCTCCTATCGGAGATTTAACTCTGCATAATGTATTAAGTCCTGATAAGGCTAAATACCACAGCAGAAAGGTACGCTGAGGTACTATCCGTGATGTTAGTGTATTGCTGTCTCCAAACCCATTACATATGCAGTCAGTGCTGTTGGATGTGCTATCAGCTGATGCTGAAGTATAAAGCCAAGGTCTTGAGTACTTGTGGTCATTAAATGACCACAGGAAACTTATTTTTTGAAGAATATAGTTTTAACTCCCTTGTGCTGACCACATTCCCGGTTTGAGAACAAGGATTCTTCTTGTCTAAAATTGCCCGTGTTGTTTGAATTTCACACCATATACCTTTTCACCTCCTGCCCTAAGTCCGGAGATCTGACTTATCTTCAGCACCTGCAGTCTGTCTCCTCTGGGAACAATGACAGTGGTAACCTTAAAGCAACATTTCCTTCAAGCAAAGTATTTAGAACAAAAGAATTTCAGATAAAACAGATCTTAAAACAATAAATGGTCTACATACTTGCCTGTCTTTCCCAAAGGCCATCTCAGTCTGTTCTACCTAGGAACCGTGACAAAGGGGAGTTGCAAGGGCGGTGTCTGTGGTCAGTGTGCAGAGCCTCCTGGCCGTGCCTCCACCTAGGGGCCAGACATGCCGGCCATTTCTGGGAGCTGCATGGAGCCAGGGCAGTCAGGGAACCTGCCTTAACCCCACTGTGCCACCGACCGGGAGCTGCCTGAGGTAAGTACTGCCTGGCTGGAGCCTGCACCCCGAGCCCCCTCCTGCACCCCAACTCCCTGCCCTAGGTCAGAACCCCCTTCCGCACCCTAACTTCTTCCCAGACCCCACACCTCCCACCCACACCCCGAGCCCCCTCCCACACCCAAACTCCCTCCTGGAGCCTGCACCCTGAACCTCTTCCTGCACCCCAACCCCCTGCCCTAACCCTGAGCCCCCTCCTGCATGCCAAACCCCTTGGCCACAACCTGTAGCCCCCACTTGTAGCCCCAACCTCTCATCCCCAGAGCCCGCACCCCCAGCCAGAGCCCTCACCCCCCTCCTGCACCCTAACTCCCTGCCCCAGCCTGGAGCCCCCTCCCGCACTCTGAATCCCTAATTTCTGGTCTCACCCAGCTGGGGCCCTCACCCCTTCCCATAGTCCAGCCCCCTGCCCCAGCCCGGTGAAAGTGAGTGAGGGTGGGGGAGAGTGAGTGATTGAGGGAGGGGGGCTGGAGTGAGTGAGGGGTGGGGCCTCGGGGAAGGGACAGGGCAAGGGTGTTCGATTTTGTGTGGTTAGAAAGTTGGCAACCCTACTATCCCTCACTGATACCAATCCTATTTTGAGGGCTGATCCTTCAAGCCCTTACTCATCCAAGTAGTCCGTACGTGAGTTGATTTCAGTGGAGCACGGGTAACTAAAGGTGGATGTTTTGGACCCAGTATTCTTATTTATCCTGCACGCAGTATGATTCCAACTGAACTCCTCCCTGTTTTCCTCCCAGACCCCCACTCAAACACAAGCAATCACTTATTTTCAGAACAGCATCCTGAAGAGTTGCTCAGGTCTCAACGTTTCAGGTGCAGTCAACGTAGCAGCCCACCTGAGTGATGTGCTTGCCTGCTCCACAGTGACCCAAAGGTACCCAGCACAGGCAAAGGATGCACAGGAGGCAGGGCCTGGTTTTCAGTGGTCTACATACACCTCATTGTGGGCCTAATCCTGAGGGGGGCTGAGCACTCAAAGCTCCCACTGACTGCAGCTGGAGCGGCATGTTCTTGGCACTGTTCAGGGGCAGGTCTAGAGAGAGATGTAATGTAATGCAACAGAAGGGACTCAACGTAGAGAGAACAGAAACAGCATGTTGGGTTTGCCTAGCCCTGTCTAGATCTCACCAGCTTTCACTCTGATTTTACCAGTGCACAAAACTTCTTATTAATATAATACTTCTAACTTCTTGTCTTTATAATTTGTTAGATGCTGCCATCAAAATGTGCTCTCAGCACTGGGCAAGACAAAACCAAGGCAATCCCTCCCCAAAGATCTAACAATGTCAGAGACAGAGAAGGCAGGATGCAGGAACTTGAAACAACATTATTCTGTGGTTTCTTGTGAGCATTGGGGAAGAAGTGTCTCTTGGAGGAACTTTTGCGTGGAGTGGGCGATGGCTGGGGAGCTGTTGCTTGGTGATGGAGTCAGAGGAGATGAATGGAGTGGTGAAGCTCGCCTTGGAGCAACAGAAGGGGTAATGTGTCCCAAGTCCCAGAGCTGGAATTGTCGAGTTGTATAATATATTATTTTATTGCTGGCAATGGCCCTTTAAGGAAGAATGAAACTGGTGTCACGGACAATACCCGTTCAAACCAGAGCGAGCATGTGAACCCTACCCACTGGCTTCCAGACTGGCACAGAAAGGAAACCTCTCCAAATAGATGAGGAAGTCTGATTGGAGCTCACTGATTCACACCCACTCTGCTCACCTTGCCCTACGAGCCAATCAGAAGAATTCATGAACAGGCACAAGACTTTGGGGGCATGTGTCACAGAAACAAGCCTGGCAATTTGCAGACGGTCCCCTCTGACTCCCATCTGGGGCTCCTGAGCATTCAGTGCAATAACCATCCTTACACCCTGGCTCTCACACAGATAATTAGGCTTGCTGCATTATTTCTGAGTGTGCGCGCTCTCTCTCTCTCTCTCTTTCTCTCTCTCTCTCTATTGCTGGTCTGTGGCTCTATTCAGCCCTCTGACTCATGGGCTGGGACCTTTGCGCTCTCCGTAATGCATCACAAAGTGATACGAAATGAAGACACTTTCATCATCTCTGCATCGGGGGAGAATTATTGCCTGAGCACTGAGCAGTCCTGTTATTGATTTAAACCATAGCCTCAGTCTCTCTGTTGGAGTGGCTGGTGATGTCCTTCTGGGTCGTTGCATTTAATCGGATTCCCTGAGCTGCCAGGCACAGTGGGAGAGTTAGAATAAAATCCGTCTACGATGTTCACTTCAAAATCCAACTCTGTCTCCCCTTCTCCGTCCATGGAACAGGCAGACTCGGATGTCTTGGATATCAGCACCAAAGTGCAGCTGTATGGCGTGCTCTGGAAGAGACCCTTTGGGAGGCAGTCTGCCAAATGGTCCAGGAGGTAAGATGCAGGATTTGGCTGTGATGAGGTGCAGTTACTGCGGGACTCCCTGTCTGGTCAGGGGAAAATGCAAAGTTCAAGTGAGGAGGGGAGGGCTAGATAAGCAGCTAGACCCTCTGAGGGGTTGACAAGCTGGGGCAGAGAGGATAAAACTGCAGGTGTTCAATTAGATGGGTTTGGGTGAACCTCTGAAAGAGCCATTGGGTGAGCAGGGAAGGATACAAAGGCAAGTTCCAAGTGGGATGGGGAGGACTCAAAGGCAGGGGTTAGATTAGCAATGTGAACCTCTGGGGACAGCTCCCCCATTCTGAGACTGCTGTCCACACAGGGCATCTCAGCCGGTTTCCTTCTAGCTCTGCTTAACCCCTGTGCCATATACATATCACTTCAACATTGGAACTGGTTCCTAATGTTACAGTGTGATAATTGTGTGACAGCAGCTGAGGTTGCTTGTCTACCTTGTCCTGGAGTTGTGAGGCTTGATTCATTAGTGTTTGTAAAGCTCCTTGAGATACTTGGCTAGTGTGTATGTGTACTGCTGCCTTCTGGGGGGGTGGAATCAGAACTGCTTCACTCCGTGTCATAGGTGCTATACTGCTAACAGCAAAAAGAGATTCTCCTTCTGCTTCTGAAGATGGAGAGTACGAGTTGTATCCCCGCTGTTGCTATAAAGTTGGCATGGTGTGTTGCATACTGATGATCAGGAAGTTTGTAGGGGGCTATACCTTTGTTACTTATTCTCTGAGTAAAAGTATGTACTTTACTACAGAAGCAGTGGGTGGTTCTTTGTTTAAAGTTGATGTTATTTCAGTGCAAGTTTCACTACATTTAAAAAAAATTTCCGGGGGCCCTCAAACAACAAAAGGTGACTATTTATATATATATATTCTCTTCTTATAATACTTCACACTTCTATTGCACCTTCCGTTTAAGGCTCTCAATACGTTACACACTCGAATGGATTAAGCCTTTCAACACCCCAAGGGGCAGGGAAATACCATTATCGCTCTGAATTGTGGTCTAACAGTTCAGATCTTGACCTAGCAGTCAGGAGACCTGTATTTCTCTCCTGCTACTGTCAGTGATTTGCTTTGTGGTCTTATGCAAGTGACTTAACCTCTCTGAGTTTCAGCTTCCCCTTCTGTAAAAAGGAGATAACAGTTCTTCCCCAGAAAGGGGCTTTGCCACCACCTGTGGAGAGCACTGTAAAAGGCAGAGTTATTTATTTAGTCCTATTTTACTGCTGGGGAAACTGAGGCACACAGTGGTTAAGTCTTTTGCACAAGGCCACACAAGAAGACTGCGACAGAGCCAGCAATAGAATCCAGGTCTCCTGAATCCCGGTTCTGTGCTGTAACTGCAGTCCACCCCATAGAAATATATAGAAATGATGTTATCAGAAAAATAATTTGACATTGTCAGAGAGGTGGCATCACGTGTCAATGTTGATTTCTCCCCTCCCCCACCCCATTCCTTTGTGTGCAAATTTTTTCTGCAAACTGAGGCATTATTTTCTGGGAGGTGATTTGTGATAAGTAACCGCAGCTTAGTTGACAAACATTTGTTACATGAATTATGTTTCAAAACAAATGTGATTGTGCTACTTAAAGGAGCCAAGGATTGGTGTTTTCCCAGAAAGAGAGAATAACCAAGGGCAAGATCTCCTCCAAGGCAGATTAAAAGGATTCCTTAACACGCTCATTTCCTCTCAATCAGAATCTCTTGCAACCAAACTATCCAACTCTATCCAACATTTGAGTCATTATTTATTTAACACTGTTCTATTCCTAGAAGTCACCCCCTTCGGCAGAGAGTTGTAAATATTTTAGTGATAGCAGGTGGCAAGAGGTGGGGGAGACTCTCATGAGACAGCGATGGGATGGGATGGAATGTTTGCTGCAACTGGAACTATCAGGTGCCCTGGGAGAAAAGAAATGGGAAGGGATTTGGGCTTGGAAGGAAAGGAATTGATGGGGTATTCCGAAGTCAGGAGGCTGGGTAAATGGTGAAAGGGAACAAGAGGAAACCAGGAGGCATGAAGAGAATGGGGAGATGCATGAGGATATGTCTTCCTGGCAGTTAGCTTGGGTGATTGTCACCTAGGTCTGAGCACCCAGGTTCGCTTAGCCTGGGGCAAGTGCCCCCATTGCAAAGCCCTACTTGCATTACTGTGTCCTCACATTTCTGTACTTGTCCATGTGTGTCCTTGGGCATAGCCCATGGCTCTTTGCACTGAGATGCTCTAGGATTCTTTCCAGTCAGTTACATCAACTGCAGGAGAAATTCTGTCCTCTGCAGAGAATTGTGGGAAGGCGTTGGAGGACTGTCAGCACTTGGGTGATTTTTTGCCTACATCCTCACTGCAAAGTGGGTGGGTTCCAGTGAATGAAAGTGAATCCCAGACTTTAACACCCCACTCCACCCAGCCAAGTAAGCTAGCCCAGTCTTAAGGGACTGCCAAACCTGGGTCAGACGGTTTGCTGTGTGGTTGGTAGGGCAGTTGGGGCTAGAACCTGCATACGAGCCTGGACTGACCGTGCAGTGGAGACGTACCCTAGGAAGGAAAGGGAGAAGCCTGGAAGCGAAGCATATGGAAGGCTGGGGCACAGGAGCAAGAGGTTACAGGGGTCTTGAAAGCAAGGGGTCTGGAAGAAAAGCAGAAATGGAGTGGCAGTGGGGTCCTGGAAGACAAAAAGAGTTTGAGCAGGGGAAGGGAAGTCAGAGGGACCGCTGGAAGAAAATGGGACATAAACTTGCTGAGGCTTTCAAGTTCTGCAGCATGTTGAATCTTTCTCAGACTTTCCCATCCCATGTTTCTTTTTGCTGTCTTCCCTCCTGCAAGCCTCTCAGTTTGGATGTGCGTTTGCATCAGTGCACATTACAGATGGCAACTCTTTGCAGAGCTCCCAGGGCTTTTAACATGTCACACGTCAGGATTTGCAGAGGGTTGGATTTTAAGATGCTGTGTCACCCGTTTCTGCCTAAAGATGCTAGCTCTTGAAGTTCTCGGTAGAACTAGCATTACTTTCTCATGCACAGAAGGATTTTGCTGTGAAATCAGATCTCTCGCAGGCTTGTGTAAACTGATCATGGTGAGGCTCAAGAAATAATTCACCCACCCCCAGTATAGCAAAACATGGTTGGTCAGGTATGTTAGTTCAGAGGGTAGGGGGACCTGGTGTTTTTCATCTTAATTTAAATGAATGGATATTATTGGCCAATTGCTGGAGACAGGTGACTTGATGCACTAGTGGTCTGCTGATTATGGCAAAGCCTTTGTTGTTATGAAATCCTATTATTATTGTTTGTTTATTACTATTATTTGTCTAGTTAGCATTTATACACAGCACTGGTGTGCATTGCACCTTGCATAGAACATGAAGGCCCATTCCCCGCCCTGAGGTGCTTACAACCTAAGTGAAGTATGACATCATGTGATGCAGGGACAAACCAGATCAGGAGATTAGGGAAGAAGGTTTACACAGCTAAAGGTGTGCACCTGCTAGAGCGGCATGCTTCACGTGTTGGTTCCTGCTTATAGGGTTGTGCTAAGGTCATTGCTGGAGAGACTGGCAAGAAAGGTATTTAGAGGAGGGACTCAGGGATGTCTACAGGCTACTTGATCAGGCAGGTCACTCCAGACATGGGCAACAACATTTTACTGATCAGCTTGTTATGAGCTGGGTGAAACTTTGGCTATGTCTACACGACACCACTTACAGCGGCGCAGTTGCCTCTTTGTAGCACTTCTGGTGAAGATGCTCTAAGCTGACACGAGAGAGCTTTCCCATTGGCTCAATATAACTCCACCTCCATGAGAGCTCTCCCACCGACATAGCACTGTCTACACACGGGCTTAGGTCGGTATGATTTACATCACACAGGGGTGTGGATTATTCACACTCCTGAGCAACATAGGTCATGCTGAAGTAATTTGTAGCATCCCCATAGCCTTTCTCGGGGACTGAGTTAAAACCTGATTGAGATCGGTAGGTGTGAACTCACCCTTCACTTAGCATCCATTGTAAGCATAAGCCCCACGTAAGGCCATGTCTACACTAGAGACCTTACAGCAGCACCGCTCTACTGCTGCAGCTGCACCGCTGTAAGGTCTCCCGTGTAGCCGCTCTGTGCTGACGGGAGAGAGCTCTCCTGCCGGCATCATTAAACCACCCCAGTGAATGGCGGTAGCTATGTCGGCGGGAGAATCTCTCTCAGAGGGGTGGTGTTTTACACCCCCGAGCAACAGAAGTTACACCGACAAAAGTGCTAGTGTAGACATAGCCTTAGACAATAGCTGTGTGTGCACCTGCCCCGGAGCTATGGGCTGAATATTATTTTCAGTAGGGCTGTGGGTAGGTGGGGAAGAGAGATCTCACGGACACTGAGGTTAGACAAGAATAGATGCAGAGGCAGCCTGAAGGAGCAGCTTAAAGCATGTGGCTGACTCTGGAAGAAACCTGGGGAGAGGTTTTTGGGTCAGGTTGCAGGCTGAAAACAGTGTTCTTGGTGCTGTGAGCAAAAGGAGCTGTTTCCCACTATTTGATTCCTTTGGAGTTCAGAGACACAGGACTTTGGTGCAATTTGATTTACAAAGAATGTACAGAGAAATACCTGACTGCCACCAACTGCTCCAACTGGAACACCCACCGGGCCCCAACCTTTGACTAGCTGCTCGGGTTAAACAGCGGCAGCCAGCATTTTTACAGCACTTATCACCACGATGGCTGAGTGCCTCACTCACATTTGATTCATCCTTGCAACCCCCTCTGTGAGGCAGGGGAATATTCTCATCAAGCCTATATTGTAGACCAGGAGCTGAGAAACCAAAAGGCGAAGTGACTTGACCAAGGTCAACCAGGAAATTATATTGCAGCGTAAGGAACAGCCCAGATCTCCTGAGTCCCCTTTGCTGCCACTGGAGTGGAGTGTGTATGTGGATCCGGTGCTGAGCTGGTATGTTTGAAGGGGACTATCTAAAGTCCTGCTTCTGCCCCATGTCCTGTTGACTTCAGTGGGGCTCTGTGGGGCTGCAGGGCTCCACCTGCACAGAGCTCCGTGCAGGATCAAGGGTCAGTCATATCCATGTATGGGGATGGACTTGATGATATCAAGCCCAGTCCCACAAGACCCTGAGTGTCCTGACTTCCCTTTGAAGTTTAGGTGGAGTTGGTGGCACTCAGCACCTGACAGGATCAGGCCCCTCATTATTACAGTGGTAATAAACTCCTTCATGTTGTGGACCACTCCTTCAGAAGGACCTTCTCATGAACCATCTCCTTTTCCAACCCCAATGCCACACCTTCCTACAGGAAAATGTAATACCCCAGTGGCAAGGAGTTAGGATAAATGCAATGCAATGAGTGCAGGGGCACAGTTACCTATCTCCACCTTGTACCTCTGTATGGTTATCTACTCTCCATACATAAAGGGCTTTACCCTCTTTCCAGCAGTCCTCAATGCCCCAGTCTTCCCAGACAACAGATGCTTTTTGGCTCTGTCCTTCTCAGTGGTTTGCTACCTCTCACTTTGGATCATGGTTGAATTTACAACAAAGAAACAGTTGATTAAGGGAGCCATGAAGCTGCCACACAGGATGCAAAGAAGAATTAATTTTGTTTGGCGTCTAGTTGGTCTAAACAGTCTCTGGAGGTTTGTTAGAAGAGTTGCATCTAGCAGGAATTGTCACTGCTTGAAGACCAACACAGATTCCATCTTTGTTGCAGAATCAGCTGTGTGGGCCACGTGGAAATATTTTGCAGATCACCAGCCTTTTATGGACCACACTTTGAGAATCACTGGTCTAATGGGATCTCATGTCTGGTTACTATGATCCTATAATGGGTGAGGACTGATGGGGTTCCTATTTGGTGATTCCACACATGGAATTTGACACACAGTTCACCTTTTTGCCACAGAAATGTGTTCAAGCATCCAAGATTTCATTTTTTTAAAATTCTGGTCCTCGTGGTTGTGAAAATAATCTTGAGAACAGGATATGTAGACTGTAGCAGTGTTTTCTTCCTGAGTTTGCAGACTGCCTGAAATAATAGTTTGGAGAGGCGTGAACTGCCCCAGGCATCTCAATGGGTTATTAACTGTAAAACTCGGCAATACGGTTTCTACATGGTTAACTATTTCCCTTATCCTGTCACAAACAACCCTCTCCCGGAGGAGAATTTACTATTAAAATAAACTGAAGGGATAGAGACCTGATTTTATTATTAATTTTTCATATTTAATTAAAAACTTCAATTTTAAATGTAAATGAAGATGCCTCAGAGCTCCCAGCCTGCTGCACCAGAGAGCTGCAGAGCCCAGGGACTTTGCCAAAGAAAGTAGGTCTAACTGGCTGCAGCGTGCAAGAGGACTTGGGGTTAATAATTAACACATTTTATGTTGGAACGCTGATGATAATAGCCACCTTCCACCTCATCTAGACCCTGTGCAGTTATAGCCAGATACCATAGAGCCAATTTGGGTGGAGGGGAGAGCAGGGTTAAAAAGCAAGTAGGGGGAGACCTTGGTGGTCAGAGCATCTGTCATTTGGAGCAGAGTGTCAGCAAATGTTGGATGCAGGCCAGCTGGAGAAACCAGTTTTCCTAGATGAGTCGCCTTAGTTAGCATTTTATTATGCAGCACTCCCGTCACTCTCCATATGTACATACTCCACACTGCCCTCTCCACCAATGCTCTTTCCTGCCCTGGGACTATCAAAGCCAGGGGTTGGAATGGAGCAAACACAGATCAATGGTAATTAATCCATCTACCAGTATAAGGAGGAATTCAGCTTCTGACCCCCTGAAGAATCTTCATTGACAATACCCGGCTCCATCAAACTAAGTGCTTGTGACTGAATGAGCTGGGGGCATGTGGATCAAATCTGCAGTGCTGGCTTAGGCTAAACTCCTGCTGAAGTCAATGGGAGCTTTGCCTGTATAAAGACTCCTGGATTTGGCCCTTTGTGTACAGATGAGCGAGAACGGACCTGATTCTCCACTGCTTTGCCCCGATGTAGTCATTTACACAAGATCAGAACAGTAGCACTTTGCACAGGTGTAAATAACTGCCCAGGGTACAAGTCAGTGGAGAATCAGGTGAAGACTCCTGCAGAGATCAGAGGGCTATAGGGAGAAACAGCAGAGATAAGGGCTGTCTCAATCTACCAACCTCTCCACATATACTGTGGCAAAGCCCAAGTTATTTCATTTGGTTGCTTGTCTCTGTTACTGATCCAGAGTGGCTGGGGGAGGTCTGGTACTGGAACAAGGCTGACAGCCTGAGTTCATCTGTCATTATTGTGACATCTGTGTGCTGTGCTTCGTATAAGCAATAATCTGAAGTGATATTAGCAGCATCCTCTCCAGCCAGGAGGAGAAGGAGAGATTAATGCCCCAGGCAATGCAACGTCTTTCAGTGGAAAAGAGCTCCCTTGCCAGCAGCCCCCCAAGGGAGAAGCAGAGCCTTGGTTCCCTGACTGGACACTGCTGGTGCTTTTGACCGGTCAAGTCCAAATTGGGTGACTGCTGTGCTACGGAGCAACTTTGGAAAGAAATTTCTGCTGCCTGACTTGTGATTCCCCCTCTTCTCCCTGCAGCTGCTTATTCCTCCCATGATCCCCAACTAGCAGCTCAACCCCTTTCCATGCCACGGACACTACAACACTAATGCCGATGGTGGGAGTGGAGCCAGAGTGAAATGCACAAGACCTATCACTGCATTGAGGGGCCCATCAATAGGAGAGCAGGGCAGGAACGTGTCCTTTTCATCCCCATCTCCAGCGTTACCTGTATGCTCCCAGCAGCCTGATCATCTGCTACCACCTGCTGAGCAACCAGACCCTTCCCAGGACGCCAGGCCTCCAATACCTCCAACAAGTAAATCGATCCTGTCTGCTGAAGGTGGCTGAGCAGACCCAGGAAAGAGGCAGGCAGGGTCCCAGGCTAATGCACATGAAGCAATTAGGAGGGAGTACCAAGTCTTGATTGCCCTAGGGAGCTAATACTGCTGAGGTTGCACATGACCTGGCTTTCCAGCAGGATGGCCACTACACGTACTGGCAGCTCAGAAAAAACAGTGGCAGTTTGTGAATATTTATTCACAGGGGACTGAAGGGATTAGAAGTGATACAGAGGCTTTCCCACCTTAAGTTGCCTGTCTGACTCCTGCCTAGGGCTCTGATCCTGCAGGTGGTAGCACGTGGGCAGCCTGCTGTGTCCATGTGGAGCCCATTGCAAGAGTTGGGGCTCTGTGTAGGGGCAGCAGCCCACTGTGCTCTAACTATTGCAGGATCGAGGCCTAAGCTGGCAGGGCCTGCAAGCTGTTACCCTCTCGCAGCTGTTTGGTGACCTACCAGGAACAAAATTGAGAGAGGAGGGTCTCAATCCAACTCCCAATGGACAAATGTGAGCTCCGCATCCAAAACCCACCACCACTGACTGGCACCGTGTTGGCCATTTCAGCAGAGGTCAAGGTCGTTAATGGGCCTTGGAGAGTGAACTCCCCTCTCCTCATTGGATGTGGTCCCTCCAGCTCAGGAGTCAGGTTTGAGCTGAAGCGGGGTTGAGAAGTTGCTGCTGTTCCTGTAGCTGCTCTGTGGATAAACAGAAGCCATCAGTCTTCAGACTGCTACAGCTGGCTGCTACAGCTGGCTCCCCGCCCTGGAGGGAGAGAAAAAAATGTTAGGCAAAAGCCCCCACCTCCCGGTGTGTTATTTAGGCGATCTGTACACCCGTTCCCCATCACATGGCCTTCACTGAGGTACCCTTCTCCAGCCGGAACTCACTAGAATATAAGACAGACAAGCAAAGCCGAACTATCCCGAGGGGCAGAAGAAATGACAGGTGCTGCCGCCTCCGAGTTAACTTGTTTTTCAGGCCGCCACTGTCCAAGTGTTCCTGGGATATCCTAAAGAAATGCAAATTATACTGGTCCAGCATCCGGGACTTGCTATATTTAATCCTGGACCAGTGCCAAAAAAGCACTGCTAAACTAAAGCCCCAGTGACTGTTTTAAAGTCTGATGCTCCTGATACTTAGTGTGTGGCCCGTTATCTCCTCAAAACACTTTGCAGACATTAACTAACCAACCTCATTAGCCATCAGTGCTAGAAAAAAGACACTTTGTCACCGGAGATCAGGGATTTCAGCTTCCCAATGGGATGTAGCTTTGCCCTAGAAGAGCACAATGCCTCTGACCTTCACCTGAGTCCCATAACTCTAGTTACTATCATTTCTTCTCCATCCCTACTTTAATTGCAACATGATTTCAGCAGCCGTTACCTTGAGATTGGCTGGAGCTAGAAACAAATATGGCAGCTGGAACCAATCTGAGAGCTGGGCATGCGGCTTCCAAGTGACATAAAACAGCTGGGTCAAATTCTTTCAGTGATGTGCAAGGGGAATCTGACTCGCTGAGCCTAATTCAACCCTGGTGTAATGCAAGTGAATTCAGTAAAGTCATACTAGGGAGAAATCTAGCCAATTGTTTCTGACATTTGTGATATGGGCCTAATGCTGGAGAGATGATTTTAGGGACCTATCAGCCATAACCTACAGGGGTGGATTTAAAAGAGAGGTTCTGCAGGCAAATGGCTGGAGGGGCCCAATGGCAGTGTCACATTTGGGGGATGGGAAGTTCCATGCTCTTCTCTCTTGTCCCTTACCCAGAGGCGTAGCGAGCGCCCTCCGACTGGAGGGGGCCCCGCAAGGAAGGGGGCCCCTAAAAGTGGCAAAATAAATACCGCATTCCAGTTTCTGCATTGTAAGGGGCCCCGCCCGGACATATGTTCGGAGGGGGCCACCGTTCGGAGGGGGCCACGTTCTTTGTTGCTACGGCCCTGCCCTTACCTTCACTTTCATTCTCCTGCCAGTCTGTTTGTCTCCCTTCCTGCTCCTCCCACAATCTTGTCCTGTCTCCCCACCACCCCTGCTTCCCCCCATTCCCCAAGATGCCCCTACCTACTTCCTACGCTCATTCTGTGTCTCTCAGCTCTCTGCTGTGTCTGTGTCTCACAGCCCCCATGCTTCTCTGGGTCTTTCGCTCCCCTCTTCACACTGCCTTAGTCATCCCCCCTTCAGGGTCTCTCAGGGTCCTTACATAGTGATGTCATGACTTTGTCCTAGAGGCCAATGATTATAAAGTGGCAATCTTACTGACGATAGCCTCCCTTGTAGGGAGAGACCATGAGATATGCGTGTAACATGTGAAGAGGTGCCCATCAATAACCCAGGTTTGAAATGGTTTTCTTTTCCTTTATTATTATTCACATGCATTGTTGTATTATTTGTCATTGAATTCTATTTCATTTATTTATAATTCCAAATCCCCCAGGATTCTGCCAACCTCTCGGAGGTCAGGACTTTAATCCCCCAGAAGCACAGCACTGCTCAGAACTCAACTCTGTTTTCTCAGAGCAAAAACTAAATCATAGGGATTATTGGGAGCACTAAGCAGCCAAAAACAGAATACTGCACTATACAGCTTGGATTTAAAGGGGGGGGGGGGCTCTGCTGACTTATGAATTGCACATACTTAACAATAAAATGTCCTTACTTGTGTGGCAAATAACACCTGATGTTGAAACTGAAATAATTTTAAAAAAATTAATGTACTTTTCACCATTTACACTGTTTGCTGCTTGCATTTTTCTCAGCACAATAGACCACTCCATTTTGTATTTGTGGCTAGTCAGTTTCACGTTCTGATTTCCATGTGCTAGCAGAGTGCTGCAATGTTTGAGTTGCAAGCCCTGCCGGAGAAGATCTCTTTAAAAATATATATTTTTTAATTTGTTGCAGAAGTGGTGCAAGCTCCAAATCAGGCATCGAGGCCTCAGTGATAGACACTGTCGAAATGTGTAATAAAAAGACAGCAGCCCCTGACCTAAAGCGCTTACAGTCTGGGTTAATGATCAAGGGTAACAGGTGGATGAAACAAACAAATAGCCAGGATGCTGGCATGCAGTGGAGGGGAACAAAGGACTGGGGCAAAGAGCTTCGGGATCAAAACTAGCTAGTCAGCCGGTATGGATATTTCTGATGTCTTGCCTGGGCACCACGACAGGGCACTTTAGAGTTAGCGAGGTAGAATGAATCCCTGGGTGCCAGCAGGTCTGGAGCTGCTGCAGCAGTAAATGCTGATGCATTTTCCATTAGTGTAAATGTATTGGAAAATCCCGTCACCCAGAGGTGAAACCTAAATGGAACCACTGCATCAGGAGGGGTCACACAGAGCCATGTTCAGCTTTGATAAATGGGCTTTGATCTTTTTGAAACAGTAATGGCAAAGTGCTAGAGGCATGGGGATGTCTCAGCCCCTCCCTTCTCTGGGTCTCCATGCTGTCCCTAGGCATTAGTGTAAACCCTGGTCCCTGACATGGGTCAGCAGGTAACTCATGGGATACACCTGAGGTTTCTAGAGACACCTGCGAGGGTGTTGTCAAGATCCACCAAAAGTGCGGTGAGTCAGCTGGGCAGTCCAGCACTTAGCACATCTTGGGCACAACTATAACACAATAATAATCATTACCAGGATAAGCCTGAGATCTTTAGAAACACTGAGGGAAGAGAAAATATTTAGCCCCTTGTCATTTCTCACTGGCCTCAGGACTGAGATTTTCCAGTTTCAAGATGTTTTTTACTCGCTCCACTTCTTGTGCAGTTTAATTTAATCTCAATCAATGAAGGCCCTTGTTTTTCCTAATTCTAATTTGCATGTAGCCTATTAAATGCTTGCGCTCCAAGCACGAGAGAGAAGAACCTGAGTTTCAGTAAGAAGAGCAGCAAAGATATTAAATGAGCAACTTTAGAAAACAGTTCAGAGGTCAGCACCGAGGTGCTGTGTGCTAACTGCTCTGCTCATACATCACCATCTGTTAGCTAGTGTACAACAAAGCATTGACAGTGGCTACAGATGAGGCCAGCCATCGCTTTACCAGCTGGAGGAAAGGTGTTGCTAAGGCTCCTCTGAGAAGTAAATTGAGAAATTAGTAACTGCTGGGAGGGGAACAGGTGCATGACAATGAAGCAGTGGTCAACAGTTTCTGTTCAAATGATTTGTTGTAGAGGGAGCTACCATGACCTATGACCCTTCTTTGACCCTATGATCAATAAGCCGTGACTTTACCCTGAGTGGTGCTCTTAGATCTAGAGAGACACGGCTGGACTGAGTGCAGGAGCCGGTGCTTGTGTGGGGAACAGAAAGCAGAGCAGCCAGCCAGGCCTGAGGCTCTGGGGATGTGAATCAAAAGAGCTCTGCTCTGCTGACGCAGCAAACTGCCTTCACCTTGCCTGACGCTGGACATGCACACAGTCCAAAATATACTCCTGGGCAGGGCGGGCTGGAGTCTGAGGGTTTGCAAGCCTCTCAAACTGTTTGTTATGTTCACGGAACTTTTGGGTGTAAAGCCAGGGCACTGACCCACTGGCCATTGTTAAAGCTCTCATGGCACTTTTCAGAAGATGAAGCGCTGACCAAATTCCAAGCTGGATAATTACACTCCGCCTAATTCAAAATTCTCGCGTCAATTTCAGTGGGGCAGGAGATTATTGTTCACTTGGTGTCTTAAACTGCTGCATTGTGTTGCTGGGCTCTCCTGTACTAGGACACGGCTGCTTAGTTCCACCTGATAGACGTCCGCATTGCAGTGGTGGGCACAGTGTGTTAAATAGGAGCTGCCATTCTGGATCAGAGTCATTGTCCATCTAGCCTAGTATCTGGTCTCAAACAGTGTCCAGCACCCGATGCTTCAGAGGAAGGTGCAAGAATTGTGCAAAGAATGCAGTTATTAATTATTATTATTATTTATTTAAGAGGCCTATGACGCTCGGGCTCCTCTCCTCTGTACACTAGAGGGAGGGGGTAAAATGGGGCCCAGCAGGGTCCACGCCTTCCCCTAGCACAGAACCGTGTAGGGAAGACCCCCCCACACAGTGTGAGGGCAGTAGTGGCCAGGGCGTGCCTCCCCCATGTGTCTTTTGGGAAAAACCGCAGAGAGAATCCAGCCTGACTCCAGCTGGCAGGGGCAGAAGAGGCCAAAGCAGGGACCTCCGGACATTCAGAGAACTTTCTATGGTGTTGACGGGGCTTTCTCTGTCCCTGTGCTGATTGGCTGTTTGCTCCAACCCTCCCCCCACCCCTCAGTCTCTTCACCCTCAGCTTCACTCCACACCTGCCCCTCTCACCTTCTCCTTCCCTGTCTCATTCCTCTCACCCCTACCCTTCCCTTCTCTTTTTTTCCATTTAGCTGATCCCTTTCTAATGCACCCCTCCCAATAAAATCAGTCCTGGCACTAACATGCCATTTGCTGCCATCACATTATTCGCTCTGTTTGTGTCCTGCCCCTTCCTCCATCCTGTGTCTGTCTTGACTATTTAGATTGTAAGCTCTTCAGGGCAGGGACTGTCTGTTGCTCTCTGTCTGTACAGCGCCTACCACAATGGGGCCCGATGGCTCTTAGGCACTACTATAATAAACATTATTATTTATAAAAATAATTATGGGATTAGCCTGCCCACAGTTTCTTCCTGACCCCGCTCGGTTAGTGGGTGGTTTATGCCCTGACACATGAGGGGTTATAGTGCTTCTCATTCTTTTTATCCTAATTCTTTTTTGAATTTTACTAAGCTCTTGGCCTCCAGACCTTGGGATAGTGACTTCCATAGATGTGTTTTGTGTTGTGTAAAAATGTACTTCCTCTTCTCATTTTTAAATTTGTTGCCTTTCATTTTCATCAAGGATCCTCTGGTTCTTGTATAAGGAAAGGCTTACCTTCTTTGTGCCACTAATTATTTGTTAAACCTCTGTCATGTCCCCACTAAATCTGCTCTTTGTATGGCAGTCTTTCCATGTATTTCATCACTGGACCCCTTCTATTTCTGCTATGTCCTATGTGAGCTAGAAGAGAACTCAGTGTACCAGAGAGAGTACCATTGCTTTATAAAAGGGCCTTCTGATACTTTCAGCATTATTTTCTATCTCATTCTTTATGTATGTTAACAGAAATGCTAAAAGGAAATAAAATACATTTAAACATAAATAAAGCCCTGTAACAAACAAATCAACTAACCCACCGAATAAAACAAACAAAAAATACCCAGTCAGAGGGGATTTCCCCCCCCCCAAAAGGAAAAATGCTAGCGCTGCCATTAAGTCCACTAGGGATTTTGCTATTGCTGTGTTCTGACTGTTGCGTCACATTGATCAGAGGGTTTTATTGAGCCATCCACAGTGACACTTCTCCCCTCCCCTCCCAACCACCTCTACCGGTCTCTTTCCTAAGTAGTTACATTTAAATTTGAACTGCTCATATGGAAATTAATTATTCCTTACAATGAGTATTGCTTACCATGTTTTTCAACACTGGATTCCATCTGCTATCATGTTGTCTTTTCACTTAACTTTGGCGGGTCCCTTGGAAATTCCTCACAGTTTTTTCTAGATTTGACTAATCTATATAATGTTGTGTTGCAATTTTTGCCACTTCACTGTTCACCCCTTTTTTGCAGCTTATTGATAAATGTACTGCAGAACACCAGTCCTAAGACCAGATCCTCAGCTGGTATAAATCATCATAATTTCTCCCCCGGTATGAAATGTTGGGCCCGTGTTTTACCATGTTGAAAATTGACCATTTAACCCTGCTCTTTGTGTTTTGTTTCTTAGCCAGTACCTTATCTCTTAACTCATGGATTCCTAAATAGAGGGAGGCTTTTGTCAACAGCATTTTGAAAGTCTAAAAAAATTACAACTGGCGCACCTTCATTCACAATTTTGAGGCAATGCTCAAAGAATTCTAATAGATCAGGGAGGCCTGATTTTTCCTTTACAGAAGCTATGATGTTTTGCACCTATCATACCATGTTCATCTGGGTATAGCTAAACCTAACCAAACAGGGCAAGAAAGAGTTAATGTGATACATATTTCAGAGAATTTTATTTCCTTTGTATTTCCAGATGACAAAGAATGACAACTTTGCCGGGATCTTTGTTTTCCTGGAAACTGTCTTCCATTCTTTAGTGGAGTGAGCACAGGACAGGGCACAAGGAATTTTGAAGTTCTAATCCCAGCTCTGACGCTGATTCACTGGGCCAGCTTCACCACTGGCATATGCTACTACAACTCTATTGTCTGTGACAGTGGTCCACCCACTTATGCCAAGCATAAGTTTGAGTCGCCTAGTGACCTGGAGCAAGTCACTTAACCTCTCTTTGCCTAGGTTTTTCCATGTACAGAATGGGAATAATAAAACCTCCCAGCTCAGAGAGCTGTTGTAGGGTAAATTAGGTTCAGTTATTAGGTAAATGTTCATTCAGTGCTCTGATGAAGTAAGTGCTTTTTAAAGGATAAATATTAGTAGGAGTTTATTGCTTTCCTTCTCTTCCCCCTTTCAGGTTCTTCATCATCAAGGAGAGTTTTCTGCTTTACTATTCTGAGAGTGAAAAGAAGAGCTTTGAAAGCAATAAGTACTTCAATATCCATCCCAAGGTGAGCATCCCCCAGCTATTCCCTCTCTGACTCCACCTGGCCTCTTGCAGGTACCTGGAGAGCAAAACAGGCAGGTTCTCTGACTCCAGCCTTGTAATTAGATCCAGAGGAACCTCCAAGAAGCGTGGAGACATGGATTAACCTCTTCTGAAAACTGAAATTAATTCAGGTTCCCCACTACCACACCAGCTGCATGGCAGGGTATAAATCTAACATCATGATACTGGATTTATACCCTGCCTTGTTTTAGCGATTTCCTAATCATACCATCGATCCTGCAGCCACTTGAATAACCACTGCGAGGCTAGCCTGCTAATCAGGGAGTTTATTGCTTTACTCGTCATCACTATTTGTAATTAATCCATAGTCACATACGTGGATACCATTAGAAGCCCACTAAACCATACACCTGCAGCATAGGGAAGAGGACTCAGGATCTTTCAGCTTCCTGGGCTTTATCACCCAAGCTGAAGCAGAATGTGTATTTCTGTTAGTGGTATTAGTCAGTCTCTTATTCTCTGTGGATCTCCAGCCTCTTCAGGACAACATCACATGCTCTTGATCAGATCTGATTCCATCCGGCACTGGGTAGCAGTGACACACTAGCTGTGGGCACATTATGTACGTGGGAAACAGAACCATGTAGGGAAATGGGGGGAGGGCTACACATGAGGACACTCCCTCTTCACTTTAGCTCTTGTCGTTATGCACTCCAGTAGAACTTTTAGACTATTGGGAAGATCTGCACATCCCTGATAAAACAGCTCCTGTTCCCCATTGCCTATGTATCCCAGCCACCAATCTCCCAGTTCAAGTGGACAGGATGAGACTCTTCTTGATGTCAGTTAACACCTCTCTTTAGTCTGCTTCAGGGAGTTACCCTGGGTGATGTGAGGCACTTCTGCTTCTCAGGACCTCAGCATACTGCCTTCGTGATGCTTCCAGCACAGGGGAAGAGCCAGCAGCAAAAACTGGGGCTAGGTATCAGTGTCCAGTTCCTGATGTGAATTGGTTATGGTTATGCCTTGTAGCTGCTCAATGAAGTTTTACTGACTGATTTAAATTCTCTGGTTCATCGCTAGGGCGTCATACCTCTGGCGGGCTGCATCGTGGAAGCCAAAGAAGAGCCCAACATGCCTTTTGCCATGAAGATCTCCCATGAGGACTTCCACGTGCGTGAACTTTTCTCTTTTCAAGCCAATGAACATGGTGCTGGGGAAAGGTGCTGGACTGACAGCCTTGGATATTACTGTCCTTTGTTTTGCAACCCTCCCCGCCATGGCCCACTGCCCTCCCAGTGTGCCTCAACCCCCCCAGACAGTCTCCATGGCACCAAAGCATCAGAATGGGCTAACAGGAGGAAACTAGTTAGTGCCAGTTGCAGTGGTGGCAGTTCCTATATTACAGATACCTGAATTCACTGGGGGGAAGGATAGCTCAGTGGTTTGAGCATTGGCCTCCTAAACCCAGGGTTGTGAGTTCAATCCTTGAGGGGGGGCATTTAGGGATCTGGGGCAAAAATCTGTCTGGAGATTGGTCCTGCTTTGAGCAGGGGGTTGGACTAGATGACCTTTTGAGGTCCCTTCCAACCCTGATATTCTATGAACCAGAATAGGGATGGGAGTTGTTTGTGCATGATGGTGGGCACATCTGCATGGCTCACATCAGCATCTCTCATTTGATTCTTCTTTTCCAGGGTAACATTGTGCTGGCAGCAGAGTCAGAATTTGAGCAGGCTCAGTGGCTGGAGATGTTGCAGGAGTCTGGAAAAGTGTAAGCACCGGGGATATATTTCCATTATTTTCTTCTCTTTGAAGTATCATGGGAGGTGCTGGGGATTTGAGGAGAACAAGGCCCAACAAGAGTGACAGTGTGGAAGAGCTGAGACGCTCCTCCATGGCTAGTCAAATCCTTTTTACCTCCTCGCTTTCTGCTCCCAACAGACACCAAAACGTTTCAAAGTTCAAACGAAGCATCCTCCATCCTACTAATGTTTCACTGTGTTGCTAATACACCCCTGGCTGTGGTCAGGACTGGGAGTGATAAAATGCCACATGGCCTCTGCTGTCCTGCTCCTTCTCCTCAGTCCTTGGACTTCGTGGAAACAGTGCAATTCTGCTGTGTGTGGGGAGCAAGATCCTGCTCTGGGGTTATGTTTCACAGAAGCTCCCTGCGCCTCAGGGAGAAGGACTTTTGGGTGAGATGGGGGCAGGATGAAGGAGAGCTAGGGGTGAAATCATGACTATGTAGATGTACCAGTCAAACTACCCCGTGGAGATGGAGCACAGGTGTCACAAGGGCTACTTCAACCCCGAGGCTTCAATTGCAGCTGTAGAATGGATCTGTGACCTTGGGATCCTTTTACCCAGATCCCAGTAGGCTCAGGCTGTGCAGAGGGAGGTGTATTTAGCTCTGAAAATAAGGAAGTAAAGTAAATCCCCTGAGAGAGTCTGTTATCGTGGGATTTCCAGCCCACTTCTACAGCGTTCTGATGCTGTAAGCATCTGGACGTTTGGTTGCTTATCTGGCTGGAATCTTTGAAAGATTTAAGGTTCGGCAAGCACTAGTCCTAGCATGTTCTCACTGCTAAGTGCCTGCAGAGGAAGTAAGCAGCTGGCTCTAACACCAACATGCTCCTCTTAGGTCTTAGCAGCAATATCAAAAGGCAGGAGCTAGGAAGGGAGCTGAGTGACGGGGACTCTCCCAAAGCACATGGGAACTTTCAGAACCTATGGAGCCTAGTAATCAGCTAAGTTGCTTAGAGGAAAGAGTGCTTTGCAGCTTTTCTTCAGGGAGCTATACATGGGACTTATTCCTTTGAGCCCCACTAGAAAAAGGCTTCTCCTTCAAATGAGTTTATCCTTGGGTATCAGCATGTGCAGATGGGGAATGCTCATTTCTGTGAAGAGGAAAGTGTGTGTGTGTGTGGGGGGGGGGGATATCACAGTCAACTGAAAAACGCTATAAAGGCTCACTTTTTATTAGTGGTGACCACACTACAAAGCACCCCGCCCAGGGCTGCACGGAGTATGTGCCCAACTCAGCTCTAGCCCGGCACCCCATTCTGAGCTCAGTCCTGCCCACCATCCATGAGATCTCACGCACAAGACGAGAAGGGAGGCCAATTTGTATGTTTCTCTTTGGCTTTTCTACTCTCCACCATCATTTCTGTTCCACAGTCCACACCCAGCCCTGTCCCCAGTGCAGCTCCCCTTGTACTAGCCACAGCTGGGTTGCTAGTGTCGATTGGCCACTGGGGTTTTTAATCTCCTTGTTTTCTAATACCACTCAGCTCAGGCGTAGATGACACAGTGGTTAATACCCCTTGAGAGCAGCACTGTGGACAGGGAAATGGGAGGGAGACTTTAACAGGAGTGCTAGTGTAGGCAAGGGGTTTGATCCCTGTATGTACTGACCAGAGATGAGCCGGGTTTGGCAGGACGAGGTGCAAGATACGCCAGGCCTGAGGCAGAGCTCTGTGACCTACATAGTGTGCCTGGGGGTGGAAGGGTTTGGCTGCTGGAGAGGATGAGGGGACCAAATTCAGCCCTAGTGTAAATAGGAGGATTGTCATTGAAGTCCATAGAGCTGCTCTCACTTACATCAATGTTGAATTTAGCCCTGGGACTTTTCTTGCTTCGGAGCCAGGTAGCTTTACCTTTCAGAGTGGGGGTGGGAACATGGTAGGGGTGGCTGTGGGCACAGGCTGGGAGGGGCACTAACAAAGAGAGGGCTCCCAAAAGCATAAGGCCCTGTGTGCTTTCAGCTTCATCCCATGCCTAGAACCAGCCAAGTTCTAGGCCCCGACTCTGTTCCTCCAACCCCTCGTGTTTGATGTAGAAGCTGATACGGCTGCTGGCATGTTTCTAGCAGTGTGCAGCAGGGAACCCGCTGTGCTGGATGAAAACAGGCTTGTGGCATCTGTCTTGCCTCCCCATGCACCACCGCTGCAGGAATGATTTGGCTCCAGCGTTCACCTAATGGCTTTTGATGACTGTGTGTGTGTGTGTGAAGGAGAACGGAGATAAAGTGACTTGTGTTAGCAAGGTCGGGAGTGGAGCTGAGCAACAGCGAAAAAAGTGCAGACTGGCCAGTAAATTGAGCGGTGATGAAAGGGAAAGTTCAAAGGACACTGTTCAAGTCATTTAGGCACCACATTTTAGTGCCCTTTTGTTCCTAGAGGAAAAGCATGCTGCTTATTGCATTGTAGGGTTTATACTTTGTTATCATTGCAGCCTTTCGCTTCATAATAATAATATAAGGGAGCACGGATAGACAAGGGTTACAATAAATAATGAAGGAACATATGAAAGAATGAGACTGGTGTGGGGTAACATCCTCTCCCCGGACTCCTTTGTTTATACCATGTGAGAATACGTGTCCTGTTTCTTTAAATCTGGAGCCGGGGGAGTGCGCAAATGTAGTGAGGTATAGGTCACTTAAAATATCAGAAAGATGGGTTAGTCTGGTGGCTCAGTTAAAATGCGCTGTCACCTGGGCGTGTTTGAACTGATTTCCGGTCCTGAGCTCTCATTCCCTAGCTTAATGACTAAGCCCAAAGCCCTCTGATTAATTAAGGACTAGAGTTTATGGCTTCTCAAAGGGAAGCCTCCCTCCATTCTGTTGTGGCCAGAAGGACAGCAGCCTCAGTGAACGTAAGGCCTTGAAAGCTTTTGAATGTGAAGTGGTGCAAACAGGACAGGGATCTTCTAGCTCTCACAGGCATTCAGAGGACTCCACCAGTCTGGGGAGTGGGGGCCATATACCCATGATACTAGGGTGATGCATATTATTTTTGGAGCTGCTTTTGCTGTGTTCTCTTGGGTTGGTTAGAGGTAGATCTGGTCAGAAAATAGAGAAAAGTCACAAAAATATTCGTAAGATCAACCGATAAGGGCGAGATTTTAAAAGGCATGAAGGGTGGTTAGGCTCTCAACTCCGACTGATTTTCAGTGGGCGTTGGGTACTTTATTGACCTTTGTGCCTTTGGCTGTCTCTCCCTGAATAACTTATTCCTGGTACAATTTAGTGTGTAGCCCTTTCACTTTCTGATCGACGGCAGCAGATTTTCATGGATCTATTCTGGGTTCCACCAGTGGCCATCTGGCATCTGTAGGGCAGCTAAAGAATCTGCCCCTGATTTGGAGCAACAATGGGCTAGTCCATTACAGTAGACGGGAGTGCATGTACCTATCAAATCAATTTGCATGAATAAATATGAGATTAATCGATAGGTAAGGGTTGTAACATCGCATGTGATTCCAATTCAGATGATCCCCCTTCGTAGCTGGGTCCTGTCCCTTTTGACCACTGGCCTTTTCCTAAGCCTACTCCTTTCAACTCTGGACCCTACCACTGCAATGTCCTTTTCTGATCTTTGCTGTCTTCTCTGTCTCTTTCCCCTTCCGGTAGTTTTTCCTATCCCTTCAGGCACCTCTTTTTTTTGCCCCATGAACATCCAGAAGTTGCTCCCTGCCTAAGCTGTTAGCCAATAGGAACTAGTGTATAGCCTGGAACCCTGGAATGATTGGCTGATGAGTAGCTAAAATACCTCACATGGGCGATTTGAGAGTAAAATAAGTATGATGTGTAATAGGTATGTGCAGAGCCTAGCACAATGGGACCATGATTTCACATAGGGCCCCTAGGTGCTATTGCAGTAATAATAATTGTAATTATTGTTCGAGAGCAAATTTATACTCTGTATTATACATTTTATTTCCTCCTCCAGAAATAGGCTAATGCTAACAGTGCCAACGATCGTTAGGGAAAGCATGCAGGTACGCTGTCTGCTATAACTGATTTGAAAGTAAACAGTGAGTGTTGGGGGAAGGAAACACATGTAATGTCACAAACATACGAGTGTTGTTTGCAGATTGTTTATTATACCCTATTATAATAATGAATGGAGAAGATGTGCAAGGTAATATTTTGTTAGAAAATAAATGCAATTCGTAATCATGACATAGTGTCTCCTACCTATCCCAAGAAGAAATGTACTAATAATGCCTAGCTCTTACCTTGCTAAGGCTTGCTGGGCTAAACAGTGTAAGTGAAGGAGGCACATGGTTAGGCCCCGCTTCAGGAAAGCAGTTAAGTGCATCCTTATATGTTGTCCTCCAAAGGGATGCTTTCCTGATTTGGGGCCTCTGTGCAGTGGCAGAATTTAAAATCAAAGTTTACAGCCACAAATTATCACACAGCCTTCTTGAAAAGGAATAGCCACCATAAATAGAAAGAATGAAAAGCAGGAAAGAAGAAACTCTTTAAAAGAAAAGTGTATCTTTAGATAGGTTTACAAAAACAGGGTTAAGACCCCAATTTAGCAGAGCACTTAAGCATGTTTATAACTTCAACAAAGCTTTGCATATGTGTTTAAATAGGGATGGACTTAAGCATGTGCTTAATGTTCAGCATGTGGTTAAGTTCTTTGTTGGAGCAGGGCCAAAATTCTATAAAAGCCAACATTTGTCTAACTGAAGGTAATGCCACAAAGTGCACAGGAGTTCTTTCCCCTTATGAAAATAGTCTAATGTAACTAATTTCTAAATCCATAAGCAAACAACCCCTAAACCAGCTAAACATGCATTCATACTAGTTGATATAATATTTGATGGAAAACAACTCACCCACACAAGCACAGATTGAAAATACCAACAGAGGTTCTCAGTTGTCTGCCAGCTACAGTTGAACTTTTGATATCAATTATTTAGTGTCCCGAAGTCCTAAGGAAAGTTCTTTGAGAAATACATAGTTGGTTTCTGATTGAACTTTCAAGGCAACTGGGCCACTGGTCATAAGACTTCAGCTTTTGTTTATAACATACATAAAATAAATGTGTTGATTACTTCTGAAATATGAGCCAGACTGTGCAGACATGGGAGACCCATCTGCTTTTAAGTTTAGCTTCAATGGGCTTAAGATTGTATCATAGGGACAGGGTGAGGGGATGACAATTTCAGGGCAGTATTTGTGAAAAGTTAACCTAAATAAACAGACATCCTAAATGCTTTAATCATTTTCAAGCCATTAGTATAACAATATATGAAATCCTGGCCCCATTGAAGAAAATGGGAGTTTTGCCAGTGACTTCAATGAGGTCACACAGTGTCTCAGCATTTTAGAAAATACCCACATCCCTTGTGCACATCTCTCACATGCTCTCTCTCTCTCTCTCACACACACACACACACACACACACACACAGCCGGCTCTAGGTTTTTTGCCGCCGCAAGCAAAAAAATTTTTGGCTGCCCCCCACCCCAGGCCTGGGCTCCCCCCGCACCTGCCCCCCCTGCCGCCCCAGAGCTGGGCTCTCTGCCCCCCACCCCACCCACACTTCCTGCTGCCCCAGCCCTGGGCTTCCCCCCACCAGTGCTGACTCCGCCCGCTCCCCCCTCGCCTCCAGTCGGTCTGGCGCTGGCAGGGTCGGGGTAAGCAGTAGGGCTCCCGCCTCCAGGACCGGCTGGGACCTGGGAGGGCAGAGCCGGGGGACCGCCCGGCAGAGGGCTGAGAAGCCGGGGCAGGGCAGCCCCAGAGGGAGCGGAGCCCCGGAGAGCAGGACGCGGGCCCCGCACAGCAGCGCCCCGGGCATCGGTCCCCACTATGGCCCTGCTGCTGCTCCTGGCCGCCCTGCCGCAGTCCCTGGGTGGCTCGGTCTGCTTCGCCCAGCCCTGGCTGCGGCACTGAGGGGCGGCTGCCCTGCGGCACCTGCAGGCGGCTCCATTCGCCCCGCAGGGCGGCCCCCAGCCCGAGTGCCATTAGGTGCGGGTGCTGCTTCCCGACGCGAACCGCAGCGGCCCCAGGGTGCCCCCCGTGCAGGACACACTGCTGCTGTCGCCAGGGCCGGCTCTAGGCTTTTGCCGCCCCAAGCAAAAAAAAAAAAAAAAGGCTGGCTGGAATGCCGCCTCTGAAAATGTGCCGCCCCAAGCACGTGCTTGGTTTGCTGGTGCCTGGAGCCGGCCCTGCGCGCGCGCACACACACACACACTTAGTTCTTTGGGTACCCAAGACTGTGAGTCATCTTGTTACCCCACCCTGCTTTTGGCGTGAGGGAGACCTGCTTGTGCTTAACTGGTGTCAGTTCCCTGACTTCTCCAGCCTGTTAGCCACCCAAATAATCTCCTCTGGGCTATGCCAGCCCATGCTTTGCCTTGTGGGTTAACAACTGGTACATCCCAGTCCCCAAACCCTTTTGAAGCATTCCCCTGTAGTGTTCAGCCCCTTATCCACTGAACAATCCTAGTAATACCCGGTCTGCTTTCCCCAAGGGAACAGTACACACCAGCTTGAATGATTCAACTCAGAATCAGCTCCTTGTACAATACCACAGCACTGAGATATATCTATAGTGAAAACAAGAATAAGTTTATTATCAAAGATTCAAGATTCAAATGATAGTGAGTAAGAATATTGGAAACAAATGGTTAGATACAAAACAAAATCATAACATGCTTTCTAGAGACTAAACTTAACTAACAGGTTAACCTCCTGTCTAAAGAAGTTCATCTCATCCCCATGGTTCTCTGCAGTGTTTCCACCAAGGTTGGCTGAGATCCTGTTTTCATGACTGTAAACAAGTTGTCTGTTTACTTCTAGGTGCAGGATAAGGAGATGTCGTCTTTGACTTCTATTTATACTCCCCAAAGTTCATTGTCTGTACTCAGAGACAGTATAGCGACCTGTGGCTTGTTTTTCCTGCATGCTCCTTCCCTGTTGACTTCCCATGCCTTTGTTGACTTTGTATGTAAATGGATATCCATTGTGTTAGCTTGCAATGCTTAATTTACATCTGACAGAAAGAGCGGTGAATAAACATCTCTTGTCTGACAGAAACGCTGTTTCTGCTGGTGACTCACCTTGATACAGTATCTAAGAACATATTTTCAGTATACATCTATAACTCCTTACATAGTATCAGCACATGCATTTCACAATGACATTAATGACTAGTGTGACCCCAGCTTTCATTTAAGACCTCACATGATATTCTTTGGTGAACCAGAATGCACAGACCAGAAGCAGGACATTCCATAACATTAAAGTGTTCTTGGGTCACACGTGCACACATTGACATATTTTGCACATAAATGGATGCTTAAACTGTTCATTTTTATTAATTTTCTTCTAAGTTCTCAGCATTTTAGAAAATATCATGGACACACATTAGCTTAAAAGAAATCCAATTGTGTGCAAATAATAGACAAGCCATACATTTTTACTAATTCTTTTCTAATTTGCTGTTAGGACAATGAGCTGTCCGACCTCTGGGAAAAGTGGATTAATACATCAATTGAACTTTGTAAGAGACAAAATATAGTCTTCATTGAAGTTGTTCTATAGAAAGCTGTTTGGTTACATTTTTAACAATTTTTTCCACAAACTATGTGCCCAAACAGCTAGTCATAGTTGGGAGGGGGGAAAAAACTGCCCCAATCTAGAAAGTCCTATTTGCACCCAATATTTATAAATCTTAATCTTTCCCCAAGAAAACAAAATTCATCAATCCTTTATATGGGTTTGACACTCTCTTCAGGGAGCCCAGCATCATAGCCATTGTGTTACTGCTCTGCTGGAACTTAAACTGTATGTCAGCTCCCTGCCACTCTGGTCCACCTGCCCCACCAGCAAACTCCTCAAGACTCTGCCAGTGTAACCTTGCTTTGCAGGTACCAATCAGTGAACACAAGTTCCCCAGAGATGTCTCTCTGAAGCATCCAGTCCCTCTCACTGGACACTCACAGAAAATAACTTCTCTGCCCCCAAAGTGACAGTACAGTTAGGTTAGCTGAGGACTCACTCTTCATTTCAATACAACAGCACTGAGATAGTTTTCAGTAAAACTCAGAATAAGTTTATTAATCAAGAACAGAGATTTCAGTCATACTAAGCAAGAGAACAAGAGACAGGTCTGGTTATGAGCAAACCAAAACACATTTTTTTTTTCATTTCCAAGACTTAACTTTAACAAGCTACAGTCTTTGCCTAAACAGCTTTCTCACTTACATCAAACTAACAGCATCTCCAGCACTTCCAGCAGGAGGCTCCAATGTTCACAGAATCAGAGGGTGCTGTCACCTTTGTTCCTTAAGGGAGGGATCACTAAGAGGTTCTCTCTCCTCTTTTCATAGTCCAGTGAACCTTTGAAATGTATTCTTCTGAAGTGTATCCCCAGGTAAAGTTTTTTCTCTCCTGCTGCTTGTGCACAAGGAAGCTGATGCCATCCTGCCTTCCTCACTCTTCTCTCAATTTGCTTTTCCTGTGGACTCAGATGCAAATGAACTTCCATTGTCTCTGGCATCACCTTGCTCAGTTTACACTGGAGACACAGGCCAACAGGCAACTTTGCCTGGGGCAAACTTGTTTATTACATCTGCCCCCAGAACACATTGTAGGAATATATTTCTAGAACACTTTACATAACTCTTTGCACACCATCTGTACACGCATCACACAATGATATTCATGACTAACATGTCACCAGTTTTATGATACTTTACTCAATACACTTCTATCATACAATAATATTGTATACGAGCAGTTGATTTAATTGATTATTTTTGGAGTTTAGATCCCCTGTTCTCCCACTGGTGTGTCTGGATCCCGATTGTCACAATGGGTTAGTAGGGATGGTAAAGAACTGAGAAATTCCTAAATGTGGCATGCTATTCATATCTGCATATAATTAACTGGTCTGCATTTTAAGTATAAAAAAGGCTGTGTTTTCTAGTGGTTGAAGCAGAGGACTGAGAAGCTGGAGCTCTGCCTTTGACTTATTATGAGTCCTTGGGGTTGTCACTTAACCGCTGTACCACAGCCTACTGTGTCTTTAAAGTGTGGCCAGTGATGCATACCAGGAGGATAGTGCGGCTTTATTTAATAATGTTTGCAAAGCACTTTGAGATCCTCTGGCAGATATTGCATGCAAAGTATTGTTATAACACCCCCCCTTCTCTCTTTACATTTTAGCTTTTCTTTTGATGTTTAGTTGTTTCTAGAGGTAGTGCTAATAACAACTATGGGCTAGGGGCTCCAGGACATATATCAAATCCTACTGGCTAATTGCCCAGCAGGAAGAGATTTCCAGTTGGTCATGGGATACCAGAAGGGATGAGGACAAAAATCAGAAGGGGAGGAGCTGGGGGCAGGTTAATGCCCAAATGGAAATTGGCAGTGATGGGGCAAAGCGTTGGAAAGGGGTGGAGCCAGAGGAGGTACAAGTGGCTAGAAGGGATGGGTCTTAGACAGGAAGTACGATGCCATTGGTCATCATCCTCATCTATTAATCAGTGTTTTACCAATCCATCAGGATCAATTTGACAGGCCCCGAGCACATCCTACTACCAGGTACCTGGGAAAATCTCTCTCTATTGATTGTATACCAGGAAATTTTACAACTCATTTTAGCAGAAATAATATTTTATTAAAAAAAAAGATAATTTATCAAATGCATGGGACTCTGTTTGAAGTTGTAGGTACAATTTAAGCCTAAGTTTCCCTCCTCACTCAATAATTCCCAGTCCTGCTTCCTTCCCAATTCTCTTTATTTCTGTTCATTCTCTCTTTAGGACCTGGAAGAATGCTCAACTGGGAGAAGCCATGATTGAGAGCCTGGAAGCTCAGGGGCTCCAGCTGGCCAAGGAGAAGCAGGAGTATTTAGGTTGGCTTGAGCAGCTTTTTGTACTGGGGACTCTTTAGATTCAGGAGTGCCCAAGGGCCGCAGAATCCTAAATAGCAACCCGGTCTCCACTTCCTGTAACTGCTGGTGAGGTCCGGTCTGATCAGTTGCAGGTTTTTATGACTGATTAATTCAAAAAATCTGCCATTTCTATTCAGCTATCAAGGGAGATGAAAATAAAAGCAAATACTAAGGTTGAGTTCGGGACATTTATTTTAGGTGCTTAAAAGTATGCATGTGTCCAGTCAGTTGTGATCCTTTGGCTCCATGGACAATGTGACCCTTGTTCTTGAAAAGTTTGAGCATCCTGACTCTGGGAGTTAGCACCAGGCAGCTGCATGCCAGGCATACACAGGTACTCGTGTGCCAGTTTTAATTTCTTATGGAGTGGCATTTCTTATGGTAACTACAGTTTTGGGGTGGTTGTTTTTTTCCATCAGAGGTTTTATTCTCACATTGCTGAATCCCCATCTAAATTCACCCCTGTGTTAGTGGTGACAATGTGTATGATGGCAATTCTAGCCTGGTAGATTATGGGTTCGTGGGCAGGCAAATGGCTCAGCTCGTGCATGTGTACATTTCAGATAATTAGTGGCTTCTCTGGGTAATTCAGTCTACTTACACCTTAAGCTAAGGCACCTGGTAAAATAATAATTAATATGAATGCTGTGAGCTACACTCTGTCATCCAACTCCCGCTAATAAACCTTTAATACATTTACATATTAAGAACAACTTGTTAACTATAAGGGTTGTTAAGCTCTGGAATAGGCTTCCAAGGGAGGTTGTGGAATCCCCATCACTGGAAGTTTCTAAGCACAGGCTGGACAAACACCTGTCAGGGATGGTCTAGGTCAGTGGTCCCCAACCTTTTTCGTCTGGCGGGCGCCAGATGACGAGCCATGGAGGACCGTGGCGGCGGACGAGCATCCGCCGAAATGCCGCCAACAAGCAGCAACGCCAATAGGCATTGCCACCGAAATGCTGCCGACAAGCAGCGTCATCCAGAGGTGTTGCTTGTCAGCGGCATTTCGGCAGATGCTCGTCCGCCGGCCAGTACGCAGGCGCACTTAGACACCCCAGCAGGCGCCATGGCGCCCGCGGGCACCGCATTGGGGACCCCGGTCTAGGTTTACTTGGTCCCGCCTCAGTACAGGAGACTGGACCTGATGACCTCTCAAGATCCCTTTCAGCCCTACATTTCTCTGATTTTTCTATGGAAATCTAAAGATGAAGAAATATTTCTGTTTTACATTATTGCATTCACTGTGCTCAAGGATGATCTCAGGACATTGCCTGGGATTTAATAGTAGTAACAATATTAGAGCTCTAAAGCACTTTCAATCTGAAGATCTCAAAGCCATTTATAAACATTTTATTTATTTATTATGAATGAATTAAGCCTCACAATCCACAAGTGAGGCAGGAAAGTAATACCATCCCCATTTTCCAAAGGGATAAACAGAGACCCAGAGAGGATAACTTGTAGAGCTGGTCAAAAGGTTTTGGAAGAAAACTGTCTAAAATTGGCTTGTGGGCTTTAAGAATTTTTTCATGAAAAGCTGGTGTGTATTTCAAATCTTGTTCATAAATTTTGGGGTGATATTTTTATCAACACCTTTATTGTAATTTTTATTTTAAAACGTTATGGAAATTGTTACTGACCATTTTCATTTACATCACAGTTCGATAACATTTTCAGTTAAAATGTTGATGAAACAAATTGGTGCAAAAAATTCTCTTTGGCCCCTGTGCACCAGAAGCAGTGTTGACCGGGAGTTATTAATTACTTTTAGTTAACAAATTTCCCGCCCCCCATTTTTCAAACAACTCTGATGACTTTGCCCATAGACACACAGTCTGTTAGAGCTGGGAATAGAGCCCAGACCACCGGATTCCCATTCCCCTGCTCTAATCCCTGGCCTTGCTCTCCAACCCTCCATGGACTGATCCGGGACTGATCTATGGGAGGATTCTTTCAACCAAACCCTCTTTCTCCAGGATGTTTCCAGACACCTGCATCATAGTCTCCCAATTCCCTCCCCACCCCACTTTAGGTGGTATAATACCATTGCCAATTTCTGTAGGGAGGCTGCAGAACGCTATGCAGCTTTGTGGAAGTGCAACCCTGGTGGAATGTGGTAGATAATATGAGAGAGATTCTCCCTCTAAGAACATAACAGGATCTTAGTGGGAAGACCTGTCCCTCGCCCCTGAATGTCATAGGTTAGTGGGTTTTCACTATTAGTGGCCAAACATCCCCTCCATAACCCCCAGGACAGCATAAGAACTGTTAGTCCTTTCCCAGGTTGCAGTCATATGTGGGGGAGGAGGGGAAGGACATCTTCCCTGCTAATTAGCAGCTATATATATACAGGGATCTTTGATCCATAGCAGGGTGTTCAGGGTGACTATTCAGTACTGTCATGCCTGGCCACTTTTATTTGACAGCTTTTGCTTTGGATCGCTTTGTTCCAATATAACTGCTGAGGTTTCTGTCTTATTATTAGCATCCTGGTCAGCGCTCAGTGTCTCTCCAATGGTTAAGGCTTTGAGGACAGGAGAGTTTCTGGCCACTAGGAGATCAGGTCAAAACTCTGGGAGGCACACATACTGCTCTGCCTCCCTTCTATTGGGAGCGTCTGTACTCCCCCCACCCCCTTCCGGAGTGACCATCCATCTCCAACCGTCCCCACTGGTGCCCAGTCCTGCCCTCAGGCTGGGAACCACAGGGATTGGTGGATTGCATCAGAAGGTCAGTCCCTGCAGGACCTGGTCCTCCCAAGACAGGGGCAGGAGTTCGAAGAAAGGGAAGAAATGGCACATTGCCAGCAGTGTGGCACATGAGGCAGGCAGCATAGGTTCTTCAGCCTACAGCATGGGTGGGGAGCCGTGGTTTTGGCAGCATCTTCCAGCGCTCACAGGGAGATAGTGGAAGGGTCCTGGTTTTTGGATGGGAGAGAGGGAACAGGAGGGAGGAAGGAGAGGAGTAGAGGTTCTCAGAAAGAATAGAGTAATGATGATATTCATTTGTATTACCGTAGCATCTAGGAGTCCTAGTTGTAGACCTGGACCCCATTGTGCCCAATAATAATAATAATACCTAGCTCTTAGCTAGTGCTTTTAATCTTTAGATCTCAAAGTGCTTTCCACAGGAGGTCAGTATCACCATCCCTATTTGACAGATGGGGAAACTGAGGCACAGAGCAATGACGTGACTTGCCCAAGGTCACCCATTAGGCCAGTGGCAGAACTAGGAATTGAACCCATTCTGCTGAGTCCCACTAATGCTCTCTGAGAGTTAATCTCAGAGTGTGCAGGAACTCTGGGTACTGACCTTGTTAATAAACCAATAGGAGCTCTTTTCAGCATGGCCAATGTCCAGCTGGAGACTTTAGGAAGGGGCAGGGCTGAGAAACTTCATTACTCATAGGAATCCCTCTGCAACTTCGAGCTTTTCAAGACAACTGAAGGAACCCAATTTTAGCTGGGGCATCATAACAGTGCGACCAGTTTCTTCACAATGTCATGCCACAGAGATGGAAATGGGACATAGCTGCTATTGTCATCTCACTGGATGGCTGGTGGCATCCCTGGTAGTAGTGAGCAGCTGATGATAAGCATGACAGAGACAACGGCAACCTTGGAAAGAGCAAGTTTTGTTGAATAAACAGGTGGAGTAAGCACAATAGCGAGCATGAAAGGAAATGAGGGCTAGACAAGGGTGGCTAGTAGCAGATGACTGAGATCATGACCCAGAGTCTAGTCCTAGCTTAAGGACAGAATGTGGCCTGCTAGTTCGGGTAAGGGACAGGGAGTCAGGACACCTGGATTTTGTTCTTGGCTCTGCCACTGTGTAAAACTTTGGGCAAGTCACTGAACCCATCTGTGCTTCAGTTTCCCCAACTGTGTTATGGAGAGAATGATATTTTCCTGCCTCACATGAGGGTTCCCTCACTGATACGCTTTAAGAGTCTTAGAAGGAAGACATCAGAGGGAGTGCAAAGTATTAGTGTTGTTTGTTTGTTAAAAATTTGGCAGGAGAAGGATAACAGAAAATCCCATTAAAGTCATCCTGGCCTTAGGAAACTCCCAGATCGATGTATGCAATGCAGGAGGGAAGTCTGCATTTTCTAGCTCTGTGTGATCAGTGCCCCAGGATCATAAACATCCCATTGCATTATCAATTGCTTTTCTTCCTGCATTTGGCCTGTGTTTGTGTGTGTTTGCAGATAAGCTGATGGAAGAGACAGAGGAGCTGTGTCTGCAGAGGGAGCAAAAAGAGGTGGGTGCGCATTCAAAGCCAATCAAATCATACCTCTGCCTATTCCTGGCAGAGTGTAGGGCGATCTGTTGATTGGAGGAGTTAGTGTCATGCAAAGCCCAAAGGCAGCCACGCTCCTGGATGCCCCTTGGATGAGTAAAGGGGTGACAGCCATGCCCTGTAGATGGATCCTGCACACCTTTTGGTTTCATCTCTTCTCACTGCACCCTCTCGCCTTCGTTGATGTTAGCTTCTAGTCACATGTAGGAAAGGTTGAAAGTTGTTGTGACAGGCAATAAGGATGCTATTTGAATTACAACCTGGAACAGGGGGGTTTCTGCAGGTCAGGACTTTCTTTCGAGTCCTTGCCCCTCATTAACACTGCTGGTGTACTTAAGTCTTGACCTGCAGTAGTACCCTGGCCCATTCTAGTCTTGAGAAGAGACAGACAGTTAATTATGGGTGAAATTCAAGAGGTTTGGGGCTTTGGGTTCAGTTCAAATAAATACCCAATCATTCAAATGCTAATATGAAACTTACCCAAATTATTAGAATCGATTCAGCACCTGCTCTCTCCCATGGCTTCACCACAAAGACCCTTCAAAGACCCCTCCTACTTTATGATATTTTCCTGAGGGGTAGAGGTTTCAGAAAGTTTCTGCTCCCTTCTGGGTCTACAGAAGCGGCTGGTCCACTTCTCCCTCTTTTAGGGCTAATCTACTGTCCCCTGTAGCTCCTTTGGAGCAGCTGGCTAGTAGACCTGCTATACAGCAGTGGAGAGGGAGTGATTTTGGCCAAGAGCACTGGGCTGGATTCCTACTCTTACAAAGCCTACCATGGGTGCTTTAACATTCACAGAGAGCAGACAGGAGCAAGAGCAGTTTTGAGGTCCTTTATTCCTAAAGGAGGAAGGAAAATATAATCTACAGGGAGTGTAATTGGTCTGACATTTTCCAGGCCTGCAGGGCTTCACAGGAATGGTTTGGGAGTGCACTTTGTTTGAACTGTTGGATCTGCCATATGGATGTACAGTCTTTATTATTAATTTAGCTTGTCAGTTTCAATCAATGGTTCTATGACACTAACGGAGCCACTGTAAGAGCTTCACCTAGCGGCTAACTCTAGTACGTTTTAAACCAAGACTCCTGAGACAAAAGTCCTTTGCTATTCTGTGTGAGCCGGATCCTTCTCCTGTGCAGTGTCCACAACACTGGTGTAAAAAAATAGCCATTCTGACTGGGGAACATAAGCTTGTTGAGACTGGGAAGATGGTTGGTGTTACTTATCAGCCTTTTTAAACACTTAGCACCAAGTGTAGACAAAGGCAGTGATGATTAAAAACATTAGCTGGTTATGGGTAGCAGCTAGCACACATTTCAAACACTACTCAGTGCCAATACTCAGAAGCAAACTAGGGAAATGTGGTTTAGATAAAATTACTATAAAGAGGGTGCACAACTGGTTGAAAAACTGTATTTAGAAAATAGTTATCAATGATTTGCTGTCAAACTGGGAGGATATGTCAAGTGAGGTCCTGCAGGAGTCAGTCCTAAGTACAGTACTAGTCAATATTTTCATTAATGACTTGGGTAATGAAGTGGAGAGTATTCTTGTAAAATTTGCAGATGATACCAGGCCAGGAGGAGTTGCAAGCACTTTAGAGGATAGGATTAGAATTCAAAACAACCTTGACAAATCGGAGAATTGGTCTGGATTCAACAAGATGTAATTCAATAAAAATAAATGCAAAGTACTACACTTAGGGGAAAAAAATCAAATGCACAACTACAAAATGGGGAATAACTGGCTAGGTGGTAGAACTGCTGAAAAGGATCTAGGAGTTATAGTGGATCACAAATAGAATATGAACCAACCATGTGTTGCAGTTCTGAAAAAGGCTAATATCACTCTGAGGTGTATTAACAGGAGTGTCATATGTAAAACACGGGGGGTAATCATCCCAATCTACTCAGCACTGGTGAGGCTTCGGGTGGGGTATTGTACAGTTTGGGGCTCAACACTTTAAGAAAGATGTGAGCAAATTGGAAAGAGCCCAGAGGAGAGCAACAACAATGATAAAAGGTTTAGAAAATCTGACCTAGGAGAAAAAGTTAAGAACACTGGACATGTTTAGTCTTGAGAAGAGACGACTGAGGAGGGACCTGATAACAATCTTAAAATATGTTCAGGGCTGTTATTTAGAGAGGATGGTGATCAGTTGTTCTTCATGTCCACTAAAGGTAGGACAAGAAGTAATTGGCTTAATGTGGAGTAAGGGAGATTTAGGTTAGATATTAGGGAACGCTACCTAATTACAAGGAGAGTTAAGCTCTGGAGTAGGTTACCAAGGGATGTTGTGGAATCCCTGTCACTGGAGGTTTTTAGCAACAGGTTAGGCAAACACCTATCAGGGATCATCTAGGTTTACAGGGTCCAGCCTCAGTGTGGGGGATGGAGTAGATAACCTCTTGAGGTCCCTTCCAGCCATACGTTCCTATGGTTCTGTGATTAATAATTATGCATTTCATGTCTTTACTGTTTTGGATTCGGAGGCAACACTAGTGCCCATGTGGGATGGTGGGGACGGCCCAGTTAGAAAAGGGTAGTGTGACTATAACATAAAATGAATTGAGTTACTGCAGGGGTAACCATTTAACCCTCTGAGTGCTGCAGCCGAGTGCACTTATCTCCCCATGTTACCTCTCAGGAGCTGGAGCGTCTTAACCAGGTGCTAGAGGCAGAGAAGCAGCAGTTTGAAGAGGTGGTACAGGAGCTGCGGCTGGAGCAACAGCAGATTAAACGGTAATGAATCCCAGACAGGTAGGAAACCAGGTGGGCAACGAGACAGCTGGCACTTCCACAGATGGAGAGAAGCGATCTCAGTTTCACTTTGCATTCAAGACCTCAACGGCCTTTTTAGAGCAGTGTAGTAAATAGGATGGAAGGGTGATCACTCCCATAAACTCTACTATGGTGAAAAGCACACATGGGCGCATATTCCAGACTAGGGCATTTCCTATGCCTCTCAGGTATAAGAGCCCATGGCCGGTCATGGCACATGGGAACATATGTACATTATTGGCACTGGAAGTCACCGTGCCACAACTGCACTGAAGTCAGTGGAGTGACACTGTGGATGGATTTGGACCCTAAGTGCCTAGAATTTATAATGCACGTATGCCCATATGCAGTGGTTAAAGTCGATTGAAAGACAAGGAGGGATGGGAGCTGGGGGAGCATTGCCTACCCAAGCCCGGGAGAGGAGGAGGAATGCTTCCTCTGTTTTTAGTAAAGGAGGGGAGCTATGGTTGTGTCCCCCCGCTCCACCTTAAGTTAGCTTGTGCCTGGCATTTCTGCTTCCTGATAGCACCCCTTCCAAATCAGTACCAGAGCGTCCTATGGTAACGGCCAACTCTACAGCCTATGGTAGTGTGAGTGCAGTGTTTGGGACTATTATTCCCCCACAAAGTGCACAACCATTGTACCTTTTAGGGAGCTGGAACTGACAGCCCAGTCCCTCAAAGGAGTGGAGGAGGAGAAGAAGGAACTGCGAAGCCTGACAGAGTCCTTACAGAATACACTGGAGGTCAGTGACAGATTTTTCTCCTCCTGGTGACAGCCTTTTGGGGAAAGTGCTATGGAACTAAACAGGGATTAAACTAATAGTGTCCTGTAGCAATTACTCTAAAAGCCTATAGTGTTTGACAGAGAATCAGATCCTTCTACAGGTCAATTGATCCATCCTATAGAACTCTTTAGCAGGGACATAGGTCAAGATCATCTCCTTTGTTGAGATCTCTTCAGGTCAGGGCTGGAGCTGTCAGGAACCCAGCTATAGCTCCCTGATTCTCAATCTGCAGCTTCCCTGGCCCTAGCCCTGGTCTAAATTAGAGCAACCAGGTGGCAGCTCTAATTTACAAAGCTGCGTGTGGTCCCTCAGGAATCATATACCAGCTGAGAATGTGGCACATAGTGGAGCTCCATCACACCTCTTCCCTCCCCTATTATAACCCCTATGTCAGGGTGGCTCCTCTAGCTTTATGCCCTCTGAGAGATCCCTCCCCACACACTGGGAATTCTCAGCTAGGCAGTAGAACCCAGAATATGGCCTATAATTTTCCATTGAACTCTGCAGGATGGTCCAAAAGTTCTATGGAAAGGATCTCATTCTGTATTACATTTTGCGAGTTCTTAGAGAAATGGCCATGGAACCCTGTTGGTTTAATCCCTTTTTGATTCTATAGGACTTTCCCATAATACAGATCCTCTCTCATTTGCTCTTCCTCTTGAGTTTTTTTGCTGGGTGGTTTGGGTTTCACTTTGAGCACTGGGCAAAAACCAGGAGTTCATGGTTCAGGTCACTCACATTGCCTGACCTGGTCTGCTCTGCCATTGTTACAGGTACTGGTAAGACAAAGTTCAGGAATGACCGTATTAAGGAAGGGATGGTTCTGTCCTGACTACAGTCAATAGGTTGAGCAGTACAGAGGTAAACAGTGTCATGTGCCCTCCCCCCGTAGCTGATAGCACCACAGGGTTCATCAGCATGCAAGGGGAGAGTCCTCGGGCACACTTGGGAATCAAGGGTGCAGAGAGGGCTGAAGGGAAGAGGAGGAAGGGCAGTGAGGTTGTACAGTATCAGTGTTGAGTGGAGGAAGCAAAGTTCCCCTTTCTTGGAGCACACTCGCTGAATAATCATGAGCCAGCATTGGCAGATTCCTTTAGAGAAGCCCCAGGTGATGGCCCGTCTGCCTGCATAAAGAGAGACCATTAAGGAGGGGATTGCTCCCAGGGTTGCAGGGGAGAAGGGGAATCCAAGGTTTAAGTGGGTGGGGAAAGGAGGGCAGCAGAAGGAAGGAGGGGCAATAGGGAGCCATTGGAGAGGAGTCATCTGTGAAGGTGCCTCGCCACAGGAACATCAATGTCAGAATGGTGGTGGCCTGGCTAGTAATGACATGCTCTGTTCCTTCCCTGTCCCAAGGAGCTCTCCCGGGAAAAGCAGAGAACCCTGGAGATGCTGGAGGAGAATGAGAGCCAACTTCAGCCCCTGGCCAATGCTAGCAAGCAGCCAAACCCCACCGGCGGTCTGCACAGCAACCTGCGCCAGATTGAGGAGAAGATGTACCAGCTGCTGGAGGAGAAAGTCTTGGCAGAGAGAAGGTGAGGTGGGGAAAGTAGCTTACAGAGTCCCAGAAGAGGAAGGACGTAGTGTTACTCCTGGCAGAGGGAATGTGGTGTTGGGAAAGGAGCTACCATTACTCCTGCAGAGGGAAAGTCGTGGTAATAGGAGACACTGGAATACAATTCCAGACTTAGACCTGTGATCATTTTAAAGCATTTTCTCTATTTTCATTAACATTGGCTATTTCCTGGTGGCCAACAGCCTTCCGCAGAGTTTTTAGACCTTTCGTCGTTTCCCCTCATGGATGCCAGCTGAGGAGGGGGAAAGTGCTAGTCAGGCAATTCAGATTGCCAGGCAGGTTCAAATTCATCCTGGTAGGTGGCCATCGGTGACTGTGCTGCTTGGTTGCCAGTGTAAAATGAGCTGGTTGGCCTTTCTAATTCCCTGTGGTCAAGTGTTCATATTACAGACACTTGACAGTCCGAGCAGAGAGGCCAAGGGTTGAATGGGCCATGGAGAATGAACTCCTCTTTGACTCTAGAGCTGCTCCTTTCAGATCAGGATTGAGGCACATTAGCCCAACGATAGGCCAGAAGCGTGTGCTACTGGTGGACCTGTTCTGTTCATAGAGAACTGCACCCTCCAGAGCTGTCAATCTGGGTCACTACATTTACCTGTTTCAAAAATGGAGATAAAGTGCTAAGGGAATTGCCCCAGTGACTATGTACACCTAAAACTGAGGCCAACTGGGTTTGCAAAACCAGCCCTGCTCTGTCTGACCCATCAGAGCAGCTTTCAACCAAGGTCTTCTTTCCCTTCCTTTCTGGGAGTTGCAATGACCCGGGAGAGGTCTTCTCTAATGCTCCTTTGTCGTGCTGTGTGGCAGGATGAAGGAGAATGAGGAGCGGTCCCGAGCCTTGGAGGAGGAGCGGGAGTTTTACTCATCTCAGTCACAGGTGCTGCAGAACTCGCTCTCAGAACTGACTGCAGAGAAACAGCAGACAGAGAGAGACCTCAAGGTACTGCATACATTGCTCACTGGATCTGCCCCTGCTTTGGGCCCAACAGATTATCTCCTCCTTCTCCCCTCTCCACTGCAGACTTCTTCAGGGATCTCAGAGTGTTGTAGCTTTTCTTTTGAGGCCTAAGATGAGCGTGGGGAGAGGTTCGGGGCCTGCACTTGGTCAGAGAGATACTTATTGACAATGTCAACCTAAATGAACTCAATCTCTGAAGAATGGTTCCCCATGGTCAGCCCTTCCACTCCAGAGGCAAAAAGCATGAGTGGATAGATTAGAGACTTATACCATACCCTGTAGGTCAACAGGTTTAGCTCTGATGGGACAAGCAGGTGAATTCCACTAAGCAGGGCTATCCTCTGAGAGATTGTCCTGCCTCTGCAACCAGATGCTCATATCCAGGGACTCCTGGACTCTCCTGATGATCTCAGCTGTTATAGCGCTGCATAGAGAGACAGTCTCTCAACTAGCCAAGACCCAAATCTTGTAGGTATTTATAGATCAACACCAGAGCTGAACAGGATCAGCAGAGTCTCTGGAGAGTGGGGCTTATATGTTCCTGACTGCTGACATGATTGGGCTGCAGTCTGCACCAAGGGAATCATATGAGTGATCTTGGCTGTCCCATGTCAATCTCATTGCAATAAATGGACCAAACATCACAGTTTGAGAATCACTGGTCTATTAGACCACCAGACTCTTTCTCTTGAAAACGGGGGATACTGTCCCCTGATAGAGTATCTGGTTTTAGCCAAAGGGCAAAGGAAAATGGATTTCCACCTATCTTATCATGATGGGTGAGTGCAGAAGAGCTGGCAGTTCAGTTTGGATAAACACCCAAAAGCCTCAATGTTTTTTACCCTCATCTTGAGTCAGTAACATTTAGCTAGAAATGTCACAAGGACAGTTTTTTCCCCCCTTCCATGAGATTCCATATATTTCCTGTTCTTTTTCATCTAGCAATACCTGCACAAACAGCCTTTCTTATGGTATTTCAACACCTCTGATTCCAAACAGAACCTAGAATGGTGGGGGCAGCTGTGAAATCAGAAAGTTGGAGTAATAGAGTTACCCAAACACTGCTGAGCCTCAAGGAGGGGTTCAGTTTGAGGAACTGATGAACAGCTTGCATGGTTTCTATCTACACTGGCTCACCCTGTATTTATCCCTTCATATTCAATGCCACCCTCAGCTTTGGATTCCTTGCAACTCCCTAGTCAGCAGCAGTATCACTGTTGTGTTGAATGGTTTTCCAGAGTGACCAATTTCCTTCCGTCGTCCTCAGGCTGAGATGAAGGTGCGTATGGATCTAGAGAAGAGACTGAGGGAGGCTGAGGAAGCCCTACATAGCTTGGAGCAAGGCTTAAATTCTCTGGATCGCAACAAAGAGAAGGAGGAGAAAATGAAAACAGACGTCAGCAATTTGAAAAGTAAGTCATCTATTCTCCATTCCCCTCTCTGCTGGTGAATACATTCCACAGAAGGGTCCATCTCCACAAGCCAAGCAAAGTGGTGTTTAGTGAGTTCTCAAAACACTTTGCAGCTTCCCTCTGCAGATTCCAAAAGCACTTTGCAAACATTAGTGAGTTAAGTCTCTCACTCCTGCGAAGGTCAGTGTTATTCTCCCTTGTCTTACAGATGAAAAAACTGAGGCATAGAGAGGTTAAGTGACTTGTCCTAGGTCATATAGGAAAGCTGTGGCAGAGCAGGGAACAGAACTGAATGGAGCTCTGCATCTCAGTCCTGTGATTCCACCGCCATATAGTCCTTACTCTGAGCCTTCTGTATTTGGATGGCAGCAGCCTAAGGAGCATTCAGCTCGGTGCTGGGTGATTCAGTAGGTTAACCTTGTACTGTGACTCAGTATTGAATCGGTGCCTCAGCCTAGCATTACAGGGTGTTGTGCTGATGGAGGTGCAGTCTTTGAGATGAGACGAAAGCCAAGTTCCTGACCGTGTGTCACTGAAGTTCCAAAGATGCTTTCAACAAGAGATAAGGGGGTTGACTCTAGGGCCCTGGATGATTCAGCTTTGGGTAATTATCCCTTCTTCAATTCCCTTGCAGCTCCAATTAGATGCAGTATTCTTCACTTCCTGTCCTAAAATGTTGAATAATGTTGCTGGGAGCTGTTAAAGAACTGCCAGGCTTCATTTCAGTGCAGGATGGGTGACGCGGGCCTGTGTATAGAGTGTGTAAAGACCTTTGGGATCCTGAGGGTGAGATGCACCATAGAAATACAAGTGATTAGCATTCAGTCCATTTTATGTGAATCCAAAGTAGTGGCAAAGCAAAGGGCCTGGTTCTCCACTACATTGCTCCAGCAGACTGCGGTGGAGTCAAAATCAAGTCCTGGTTCACTGTGCAGCTGGATCCCCCCAGTCACCTGTCCCCCATAGTCGTCCTCCTCCTCCTTCCTCGATTTTCATGGCAGGAACCTGTGACTTGGGCTCCTCAGACGTATCCACGGTGCTGTGGTGGGGGAGGGTCTCTGCTGAGGATGGCATATCGTTCTTTGTAAAAGCAGCAGATCTGTTGCTTGGCACCCGATTATTTGTTGGCCTCCCGATATGCCTACTGCAGCTCCTTGGCTGTCGCACAGCACTGCTGCTGGTCCCTGTAGTACCGGTTCTCCTGCATCCCCTGAGCAATCTGCTCACAGATGGCCACGCTTCTATGGCTGGTTGGGAGCTGTGCCTGCATAGCATCTCCCCACAGGCTCAGGAGAGCCAATATCTCCTGTCTACTCCAGGCAGGAGCATGTCTGGAGTGTGTAGGAGAGATGGTCAGCTGAGCAGTCGCACACAACAATGGAGAACTGCTAGGGGAACTGCTCACCAAGCTGGAAAAGGAATTTCAAAAATTCACAGGGCTTTAAAAGTGTGTGTTTGGGGGGAAGAGGCTTCTGCTTCCATGATCCTGGGGCAGTGGAGTTCACAAAGGTGACCAGAGCGGTCAGTGTGGGGCATTGTGGGACAGCTACTGGAGGACAGTTAAGGTCAACATAAGTAACACAGTGTTTCCACTTGCACTCCGTCAACCTAAGTACATTGACCGTGGCTCTACATAGCTCAAGTAGGTGGTGTTACCGTGTCAGTGCTTACAGCGGTGGGAGGCCAATTTGAGTGTAGACGCGTGAACAACTAGGTCAGCATAAGCTGCCTTGCATCAACTTAACTTTGTAGTGTAGACCAGGCCTTAGAGAATGGAAAATCAGGTCCAAAATCTACATTGTCGGCACAGAATTTTACTTTGTGTTGAGTTATCTGAACAGAAACCTTAGCTCTTGCACAGAAAAGGCAGGTAACTTTTTGCACAGGGACTAGAACCCTCTCAGCTTTAATTTTCTGCCCTAGGTTTTACTGTGTCTACTCTTAAAAGAATAAAAGAGTGTGGGTGAATTAAGTGCTTATAAAGGTTAGGGGCCAATACCACTAGGGTTACCACATTTAAACATTAAAAAAAGAGGACACTCCACAGGACCCTGGCCCCGCCCCTTCCCCACCCCAACTCCGCCCCCTCCCCTGAGCGCCCCGCATTCCCCCTCCTCCCTCCCAGCCAAGCGAAACAGCTGCCCGAGCACTACCGGCTTCACAGTTTGCCGGGCAGCCCCCAGACCTCCAGACCCTGCGCCCCCGGCCAGGCGCTTCCCCTCCCGGGCTCCGGCTGCACTGGGGAAGCGCCCGGCCGGGGGCGCAGGGTCTGGAGGTCTGGGGGCTGCCTGGCAAACTGTGAAGCCGGTAGCGCTCGGGCAGCTCGGCTCTTCAGCTACACAGAGCTGAGGTGTTTGGGGGGGAGCAGCAGCAGCCGCCGCCGTGGGGGAATCCGCCTGCAGCTCGCAGCCTGCCGGAGCCGCTCTAAGGTAAGCAGGGGACTGGGGCAGGGATGCCGGCAAAACAAAGCTGGGAGTATTTTCCCGGACATGTTCGGCTTTTTGGCAATTCCCCCGGGATGGGGATTTGAGGACCAAAAAGCCGGACATGTCCGGGAAAATCCGGACGTATGGTAACCCTAAATACCACACACCTCAAGCCTGGCCTGCAAACCCCATCTCACCCCTGCTCTTTCAGGTCAGGATCAAGATGTGTTAGCAAAGATGTCTGGGGGCCTGTGACTAGCAGGGGAGTTGCAGAGGAGACTTAAGGCGTGTTTGTGCGGATGGGGGAGGAGAGCCAGGCTGGAATGGCCCAAGATGTAGCTGGCTAGGGCAGAGGAGGTGCGCTGGCATATCATGAAGGGAGCTGGGCCTAGGGCTGGAATAGAAGGGTATGTAGCAGGTCAGAACGCGGGTGCATTGGCAGAGCTGTGTGGAGGAGGGGGACTGAGGCTGGAATAGCAGGAGATGCTGCAGGTCAGGAAAGAAACGCATCAGCAGAGCTGCTCAGCAATGTTTGCCCAGCATGTGCCCGTGTTGTTAGTCCCTCCATTTCCAAAGGTCACCTGGAGAGAGAATAAAACACGTGCAAATTCTCTTTCTTTGGAGATATATGGAACTTCCCCTTTTCCACCTTGGGGAAGGTGAAGCATTTGAGAAACAAGGAGTGCAGTGGCCACGGGCACAGTCCCGCTCTCTGCTTCCACTGAGCCGTGAAATATGGCTGTGCTTACCAGTGGCCACAGCTTCCATCTGGCTTGATTACTTTGCTGATTTCAGGCTCTCTGAACCAAAGTGCAACCAGTAGTGCTTCAAAGAGTTGCATTTCTGGAGACCCATGAAGAGAGACTTTCTCCTGCTAAATACCAAGGAAAGAGCTAGCTGGCTCCTAGCTAGTGACCTAGACTGAGATATTCTTGCTGCAGCTGTAGGAATAACTGAGGGGGAGTGGATGGCTTCTGTGGGACTGGTAATGGGCTCTTGTGCCTTCATTTCACCAGTCTGAATCCAGCCCAGATCAATAGTGTCTTGAAGTTGCTACCCCCTGACAGTACTTAGAGTGAAAGGAGGGGGGATTGCCAGTGGGTGCAGACCTGGAAAAAGGTCTGCACCCACTGGCATACAGGGATGCATTCTGTCACAACCTCCCAGAATACCCTGGGGAGGAAAAAAATCTGCTTCTTACCCCTGCCAGTGGCCAGCTGAAACCCTGAAGTTTGCTTTAATTGCACGGGGTCACTGCCGGACACACTCTAAGCAGTGTCTTACCAAAGCTGCTGCTCCTAGGTTATGATCGATGCCCTGCTTACTTTCAAACCACTTTAAGCACTGTCCCCTGGTGATGTTGTGGGGCTTTGTGAATGAGTGTCTGTGAAAGTGCTCCAGGATCAGATCCTCCTCTGAATCGTGCTATAGAAATGCAAGGTATGAGTACCTGGTCCATCTCCGTGGGCAGTGCAGGACTGTTCTGAGCAGGACAGTGTATCTGGTATCTAGTATGCCCAATTGGGACAGGCTCGCTCTGGGGTCAATGTTAATGTTTGAAGTGCCTCCCCCACATGGCTTCCTGGAATCTCTGCTCCCCAGAGTTCTTTGAGGAGTGCATCCGGAATGCCGAGCTGGAAGCCAAGATGCCCGTGATCATGAAGAACTCCGTGTACCTCCACAAGGCTGCCACCCGCCGGATAAAGAGCTGCCGGCTTCACCGCAGGAGGTCCAGCGCTTCATGGAATGACTGTAGGTGTTGGCGGCTCTTCTCCCCTTATGCTCTGGGGAGTGGGGATGAGGGGAGAGGTTTGGTGGAGGAGGTGAGGAATTTGTTCCACAAGTGCTTTGTGTTTCTTGCCCCCTTGTGGCATCACCCACTCACGGGGCTGCAGGCAGAGAAACTTCAGGCACCAATTCTCCACCTGTATTCCCTGGCTTTTCACATACCTGGAAACATGGGTGAACCCCTTCAGTGCCATCAGCTCTCTGTGTGCATGCTGGGGAAGCACACTCCTGCAGCTGAGTTGCTTTGAGTGGTTGATCCATAGGAAGCCCCCTTTTGGGGGCCCTTTGGGGGGGAACAGGCACTGCCTTGCCTTCATTCTTGCCCCTCTCTGAGGAGAGAGAGCAAGATGGACTTATTCCATGTGCTCTCAAATGGCATCATAGGTTACTATCTCCTCCCCCGCCAGGGCCCAGGGTTGTAAAGATGTCACTGCTCGGCTGCTCTGCATTGGCTCTCCGTTGAATCTGGGTCTCGGGCAGCGTTGGGGCGGTCTCCGGCATGGGAGTGCTCACCTGTTTTACTGCTGCTGTTGTTTCAGTGAAACAGTCCCAGTCGTTCATCTTCTCCCAGACAGAAGCCGATAACATTGAGGAGCTGAAGGAGGCAGCCAAGAGGCTGAGCCGGGACCAGCACTTCCGAGAAACCCTCTATCAAATCATGATGTCACAAAAAAATTCTGCTTCAGGGGACGAAAAGTGAATCCTCATCTCCTCCCATCAGGAGGGGGCTTCTGATCTCAGGTCGTTGTTCACCTCATCAGAAGTTAAACCACTGGGGTCAGGGGGAGGATTTGCTCCTTTGTGGGGAAAGGGGCAGGATGGATGCATGCAACACCCTCCAGGGTTGTGGCTTTTAGTGTGCGTTCCTGAGCAGTGCCAATCTCTCTTTCCCTAGACTGCAGGGAGGCTCTGACATTCACCCCAAATCACCTCCCTTTACTTCAGCCATTTCCATTAGGATGTGTTCTGCCAAAATCCCACAATCAGTGTTCAAATTAATCGTACTTTTTAGCTTAGGGAGTGTCGGGTCATTTCTTCACAGTCTAGTCCCAGCCAAATGTAGGTGCTGCTGATAAACCCCTTTTTTAGCCTAATGTCCAGCTGACACCACCCTTTCCCCGCCCCTGCCCCACCCCCATTCCAACCCCTTCCCCAAATCCCCGCCCCGGCCCTGCTGCATTCCCCCTCCTCCCCATCCTTCCCAGCGCTTGCCTTGCGAAACAGCTGTTTCGCGGCGCAAACACTGGGAGCTAGGGGGAAAAAGCGGGCAGGGGCGGAGGCGGAGGTGAGCTGGGGCGGGGCGGGGAGCTGCCAGTGGGTGCAGAGCACCAACCAATTTTTCCCCATGGGTGCTCCAGCCCTGGAGCACCCACGGAGTTGGCACCTATGGTTACTTGACCCCTGCTCTGCCCCAGGCCCTGCCCCCACTCCACCCCTTCCCGTCCCCAGTCCGTCCCTGCCCTGCCTCTTCCCGCCCCTTCTCCTCCCCCACCCCCAGCGCCTCCTAAACACCACTGAACAGCTGATCATGGCAGGCTGCTGGCAGGAGGGATAGGGAGCAGCTGATCCGCGGGGCTGCTGTGGGTGCTTTTTTTTCTGTGGGTGCTCCAGCCCCAGAGCACCCATGGAGTCGGTGTCTATGGTGCCATCGCCATCAGTGGCAACAAGATAACATAGGGTGGGTGGGTGAGGAGAACCCAGCATCGAGTCCTGCTACCACAGTCTTAGTTAATTAACACACAACCTGAGGAGCACTAGCTTCCTCGCTGCCCAGAATAACACCATCATTGTCATGTCAGCTACCTACCAGGTTTACGTTTGGGACCCATTTCACTACAACTATCCAGGTTGTAGCAGGATGGACACCATCCATGGTTTATCCAAGTCTTATCAATGGTGGTGTCCCTATTGAGAGATCAGGGCTTTCCCTTCCATTCCCTTTCCATCATGGCCTGCATTCTTCCTGGAATGCTGTAGATGATGTGTTTGTCATAGAAGCCCAGACTCAACCTAGGCTGGAAGAGAGGATTTGCCCAGCATGTAATAATACTGTAAATTGCTGAAGAGAGAGGAATCATTTTTTTATGCAAACCTGATGGCCACTAGCACCTTCTTTAAGTAACAAGCCGTACAAGGCTTGTATCCAGAATACAATAATAATAGTACTTAGCACTCGGATATAACTTACAAACATATGTGGTAGGTGAGTATTAATATCCCCATTGTATGGATTGGGAAACTGAGGCACAGAAGAGTTAAGTGATTTATCCAAAATCACAAAATTAGTGGCAGAACCTGGATTAGAGTTCAGAGGGTCTTGGCTTACAGCTATCTAGTAGGCCACTTTTCCTATCTATGGAGTGTAGTTTATAGGTAGAAAGCAGCAGTGAGGCTGGAACCAGGCCTCATGCTGTCCCAATGAACATAGTGTTTGTTAAGCTTGAAGAGTAGTTCTGCTGCTGTAATTCAGAAGGTCCTGTTTTGTATATTACGCAGAATTCCATTCTCCCCTCTCCATCCTAAAGCAAGGCCAAACAGTGATTCAGGAGATGCAGACGTTACCTAGGCAATAAGCAGGAAATTTGAGGGGTCATGGAGGCATGGCTTGTGCCTCATTTTATACCTTTGTGCAGGCAGTCGCAGGCATCCTTCTGCCAGGCAATGGGATGTGCCTAACGATTCCAGTGTCCGACATAAAAGGCATTAAATGTCATCATCAGATAAGTGACCTTGTCAAAATGCCTCCTTAACAGTTTTGATCCTTTTGTGTTTTCAATTCCTATTTAATCTGCAGAGCCAGTCATAGGTGCTGGAAGTAGGGGTGCTGCAGCACCCCCTGACTTGAAGTGATTTCCATTATATGCAGGGTTCACAGATTGGTTCAATGGCTCTCAGCACCCCCACTATACAAATTGTTCCAGCACCCCAGGAGCCAATGCTATGGGAGAGCAAGCTGGAGTCTATTCTTCCTTGCACATTCCTGACCAAAATACCATTTAATTTCCAGTTACAGAATCTTTGTTACTTGAGGATGTAAGAGGGAGAGAGACACATCTAGATCCCAGCGAGAGAGTTTGCAATCCTGGCAGTTAGAAAAATCACCTTTTGATTTGTTAACACAACACCTTTGATCTGCAGTCATTAAACGACAATAAATATTGAATTCCACAATATCAGTTATATGGAGCTGTTGCTTTCAGGATACAGCACATTAGTTACATAACAAATAAAGCAACGTTATCTCTAAAGGGACTGTTTGGTTTTGATGTGACATTGCAATATTGATCATTACTTCTCCCCTATGAAAATCAATCAAACCATTCTAGCAGTCTTCAGTAATTACTAGAGTGAATTTATTGTTATTGTTGTTTATTATTGTTTGCATTGCAGTAGCGCCTAAGAGTTTTGGTCGTGGACCAAGACTGCACCGTGCTAGGTGCTGTACATTGCCAAACTATGACAGGAGTGCACATAAAATGCCTTCTCCCTGGCCTCCCACTTTCACTCACCTTCCTTGAGTGTGGTAGAGACCTAGTGCTTAAGGCCAGAAGGGACCACTAGATCATCCAGTCTGACCTGCTGTGTATCACAGGCCACCAACGCCACCCGCACACTAAGCCAACAACCAAAATGAGATTACAGCTCACAGGAGACTAGACTGCTATGTGTCACAGACAAAGACTAGGAGGGAACAAAGTGCACCAGTACCTGAGGCCCCTGCAATGGCCTGGAAATGATTAAATGAGCTATACGTGATAATCCTGGCAAGTGATCTGCACTCATGCAGCAGAGAAAGGTGAAAACCCTCCAAGGTCACTGCCAATCGGATCTGGGAGGAAATTCCTTCCTGACCCCACATAAAGTGATTAGCTAGACCCTGAGCATGGGAGCAAGCAGCTGAGAGAGAGACTCCTGAGTACCCTAGCATGCCAATGTCCCGTCTCCCACCATGGCCTTCCCTGATGCTTCAGAGGAAGGAGATTTTAAAAAAACCCTCTTCCTTTGTCTTTGAGAAACAGATTTACCCACTCCCCAGACGTCTGGTAAACACACTTCTGTCATAATTTCAGCTGATGTTCATAACTTTACACCTTGATATTCTTGACCTGCAAGTTATTAGTTTTCAAGTGATACCTCACAAGGCATATTGTGTACACAGATTTTGACAGCAGTGTGTAGGGGATGAATACAGGGATGCATTCTGTCACAACCTCCCAGAATACCCTGGGGAGGAAAAAAATCTGCTTCTTACCCCTGCCGGTGGCCAGCTGAAACCCTGAAGTATGAGCTTTAGGAACATAAAACAGACGAGCCCTGCCCACTACCCGTCACAAGCAACCCTGTCCTACAATGGCACTCATAAACATGTCCAGCACTCGCTTGAAACTAATTGAGTTGTTTGCCCACTTGAAGTCTAGTGGGGGGCTGTTCCAGACCTCACTCCTTTGATGGTTAGAAACCTTCTAATTTCCAGCCTGACTTTGTTCCTGGCCAGTTAATACCCATTTGTTCACATGCTAACGTTGTCCTTTAGATTAAATAGCTCTCCACTCCGCCCCCGGTATTTACCCCCCTGATGTATTTATTAGGAGCAATCCTATTCCTTCTCAGCTTTCTTTTTCCTAAACAAGCCAAGCTCCTCCAGTCTCCTATCATAAGATAGGCCCTACAGTCCAATGATCATCCTAGTAGCTCTTCCCTGCACCTGTTCCGGTTTGAATGCATCTTTCTTAAATATGGGTGATCAGAACTACAAAATATTCCAAATGAAGTCTTACTAGTGCCTTGCCCAATGGCATTAATACTTCTCTCTCTTTCTCTCTCTACTGGAAATGCCTCACTTGATACATCCTAGGAGCGCATTTGCCTTTTTCACAGCTGCAGCATATTGGTGATTTATAGTCATCCTGTGATGGACCCGTACACCCAGGTCTTGTTGCTCCTCTGTCCAGCTCTGCTGCTAAGCAGTTTAAAACTTATTCTAAAATTAAAGTCAAGATACACTAAATCTAAAGTAAAAACCTCAACTGGAATCAATGAACTGCGTGGCTAACCTACCAATTCACACCACAAGATTTTCTGTTGTACCCAGCTGCCATCTTTCTTGGCTTAGCTTAGGCCCTGATCCTGCAATGCAATCAGGAGGGCTCCCATTGAAGTCAGGGCAGGACTGGGCCCATAGATTATATGCTTGTCCTTGCAGGACCCTTGTCTTTTCTCTGTCTGCAAAGTGCCGTGCTCACCAACGGTGATATGGAAACAATTATTCCAACCCTACAGTTTTACATGGATTTGCAATGTAAAGCAGTAACATCCACCAATGGGTCAGCAGCTAAGGGAAATGATCCACCTAGTCCAATAACACCATTAATCACCATCAACCAGATTAGCCCCTCCCACAGAAAAAAACCTGGCAGGGTCTTTGGGTGGGAGAATTCTGTGAGGTCTGCCTTAGGGAGCTTTCCCTAAATTGTTCCATTGCATGTGTAGGGGCGGGGGAGTTTGCTCCCCCCAGTGCAAAAGCAGGCAGTTCCACCCTAGAATATGCAGCTCCCCCAGCTCTACACAGACCGTAGGCATTCAGGGAGGCCCTAAGCCCTCCACATAAAGCCGCATCTTTTGGTTCCCATGGCCATGCTAACAAGAGCTTCTCCCACCCATGGCTGCCTCTGAAACCCCTTCCTTCTTTAAGGGTGCCCTTGAAATATATTTTGAGTCTGCTCCTTTGTGTCCTTGAGTGTATCTGATGGTTTGAACAGTACAGCCTGCTAGCCCGTTTCTAGGGTACATCGGCCTCCGTGTAACATGCTTAAACCTATTATGTGGAAAGGTTTGAAAAGGAATTCCGTGGCTGGCAAAGGAAGTTTTCTGATGACAAATCACTGTTTCACTCAGGTAGGGTTACCATACGTCCGGATTTTCCCGGACATGTCCGGCTTTTTGGGCCTCAAATCCCCGTCCGGGAGGAAATCCCAAAAAGCCGGACATGTCCAGGAAAATAGGGAGGGAGGGAGGGCCCGGCGGTGCTCGGCCGGGGGCCGGGGCCGCTGGGGCCAGGGCCGGGGGTGCTCGGCCGAGGGCCGGGACCGCTGGGGCCGGCGGTGCTCGGCTGGGGGCCGGGCCGGGGCGGGCGGTGCTCGGCCGGGGGCCAGGGTGGGGCGGGGCCGGGGCCGGCGGTGCTCGGCCGGGGGCTGGCGGTGCTCGGCCGGGGGCCGGGGCCGGCGGTGCTCGGCCCGGGGCCGGCGGTGCTCGGCCGGGGCCGGGGGTGCTCGGCCGGGGCCGGCGGTGCGGGGCCGGGGGCCGGGGCCGGCGGTGCTCGGCCGGGGGTGCTCGACTGGGGGCCGGGGGTGCCACTCCACAGGGAGCCACTCGGCCGGACTGGGCTGCCCCAGCTTACCTGCTGCCTCCCTGTTTCAGGCTTCCCACGAACATTTGATTCGCAGGAAGCAGGGGAGGGGGAGGAGCAGGGGGCAGAGCGTTCAGGGGAGGGAGCAGAGTTGGGGCGGGGACTTTGGGGAAGGGGCGGAGGCAGGGTTGGGGCGGGGCTGGGGGAGGGGAAGGGGAGAGGCCGGGTCCCTGTGGAGTGTCCTCCTTTTTTAAAATTAAAATATGGTAACCCTAACTCAGGGCATTTTTTCGAATGGTGGTTCACAAACTGTGGTTCCCTGGACACCTGTTGGCCTGCAGGGCAGCTCCTCTGGGGCTGGCTCCTCCTCTCTGCTTCCAGCTGCTTCTATGGTTGCCCAAAGTCCACACTGCACACAAGAGCCCGGGGGCTTAGAGAAGTAAATGAAAAGAAGGAGGAGGAGCCATGCGAT